>NC_134420.1:42423911-42733911 GCF_030867145.1 Opisthocomus hoazin | reverse complement strand
TTCCCATTCCAGATTACTGTACATCTGCACAAGTACTTTTCCTGGCATGACAGAAAGTCTCATGAGTGTTAGAGGTGACTACAATGTGAACAGTAACATTGCCAAATAGGAGCCTATAGTGGCTGAAATAACACTTGAATATATGCAGAAAAGAACACCAAAGAGAAATAAGTAGACCATATTACCTCTGTATTTAAAACAGCTGTAACTGGAAGAGTAGCAGTAAAGATAATCAACCTTTAGAACAGTTAATTTTCAAGCGCAGAAAGATATTAGGATAGGAAGGAAGCTCCTTTCAGAAAGTCACAAATCTAACCACAGTCACTGCACTTGCAGTCAGAATTCATTCAAGGAAATGCTATGGCTTGTTTTCGGTAGAACATCGTATTAGTTTACGGAAAACATTGTTTCTGGCCTTGGTTTGTCATTCTATCAATCTGCTCTGATAAACATTTAGTACTTGTGTTAGCATCATACAATATTTTTAGTTCAATTATTTCCTGAGTGATTTTAATCAAATTTGATTCATTAGAGAGAACAAATAGAAGATCTTTTTCTATTATAAAATGTCATAGTTGAAGTTAGGTTCTGAATGAAATTCATGTTTTTGAGCATTATAAGTGAAAAAAAATATTATGAAGCCAAATTTTTCTAGACAAGCCAATGTCACTAAAGAAAATGCAACTAGGTAATTGGGGTAATAAAGCGCAAAACAATACCACTGATACTCTAACTTATAAGAACAAGAACACTAAATTTGTTGACTCTAATATCTCAAATTTACCAGAAAGTTTAGGCCAGCTTGGAAACAATCTTCATATTTTAACACTGAGGAAAATTATTCACTAAAACTGATTTCCAGAGGATGTACGGCTTTTGCTCTCACAAAGAAGGCAACTTGAACAAGCTTTCATGAGTAGTAATGTTCCTCAGGATTCCAACAGAACAACTAACATTTCTGACATTATACTTGAATCTATCTTTAACTGAACAAGTTTATGTGGTGCTGAAATTCAGATTACGTGGATCTCACACAGTCAGATTACTTGACAAGGACTGTTTTACTATTAAGTAACTATAAAATTACAGACAAGCACACAGATGTTTTATCATACTAAAACTAGTTTCTAATAGAATATAGTAAGTAGCTACAAAGTGTAGAATTCAGCGATAGCATCAAAACCATTTGGAAAACAAGAACTAACAGCCATAAATAGCCTTGGACTCTTAGCAGGACTGAGAAAAGATTATGATCATATTGTAATTTTTTGGAGCTCGTAACTCACCCTTGGTCAAGTCAGTATCGATTAAAAAGAGTTTTCGTACATTATCAAATATGTCAATAACAAGATAACAAAATGCATGCAGCTTTTACTGGACACCTATTAGGCATTCAGCCCTGCATCATCCTACTTTATAAATATCTGAAATATTTTCCTTCCCTTGAACTGCTAATGAATGGACAGTAAAATATTGTCATACAGAATCAACCTCAGCAGAGCAACCAGGAGGGATGGGCTTAGTAGGGAATCAGAATAGTGTACCATTGAGTATCAGTAAAGATGTAGAAGTATAATAACTATGTGTCTCCAAACACTCTTTTGCAAAATGTTCAATCATTTTGAACAAAATTAGCTGCAGTTACAAGTCTATCACAGGGTGAAAGAGTCACAGTAAGTTGACAAGCATAATTTATTTATGTGTTCTAGAATTAAACTAACAGATGTTATGAGAACTCTTGGCTGGGATGATGCAGAGTGCAGACTTTTCTATATCTATGTCAATGCCTAGTGATATTTCAAGGATTAAAATAAATAGAAACCTTTGAAATCTAAAAGTGTATTTTTATTAAAAATATGAGATGATAATAGAAGTAGATGATAACCAGCAGTTGAAGAAGCAGTCATTGAAACAAGCACAGTGAGTTGTAGCTGCTACTCACAAAGGATCTGAACTCTGCAGAAGCCCTTCAAATCAAGGCCAGACCACATGACAAGCATGTGACTAAGATAAGCAACAATATAGATATAGACATCATCCTACTGTTTCCAATTTTAAATTGTGATGCTTTTTCAGTGCATCAGGCTATATCAAGTAAGAAGCTGATCCATACATTTCTATAACTATATTGCCTTCATCTAGATATATACCTCATCACAATTTGTTCTTAAATCTTCATGGCAGTACTTAAACATATTAATTTAGGTGCATACTTTTATATCTTTTTACCCATGGGAACTAATACATCAAGGAACAACGTGAGCAAACAGACAACTTAAATTATCCTGAATTTGATTATGCTGTTCCCTGCTATTGAAGCTAGCTTGAGTCATTGCACAAAAATACAGAGCATAAATTAAATTCTCACCTCACTTTAGTCTCAAGTGAGACTAATGAGCTCAAGTTCCTCCTCTCAGAGCAGTTTTTCTTTTGACATTAAGTAGCCATTGCATAAAATTTCCGTCTCCAGTATGAAATCATGTAGGTTTAAAAATCCATAAAAATAATGCAATCTTTGACAAAAAAAAACAACTTTGCACATAGTTACATCAATCTGCATATCTAGTATTGCATCACTCATTGAACTTGCAAACACAAACTCTCAGTCCTACTGCATTAGTAAAAGTTTGTTTTCTTTTCGGTTAATCCTTTTAAAGAATATAAGAGTCAAGAACCCACAAAAGTGCAGTGACTGCTTTCATATAGAGTGTTTGGTTTAAAAAGCGAATGTTTTTAAAGAGGAAAAGGTTTGTTTTTTTATGACTCTTTTGCACCACTCTAGGTTTTACAGTGTTTCAGTAGATATCCTTGTGCTCCTCAATGATTAATATTTCTCACTTTGAATTGAAAAGCCACTACAAGTAACAAAACTGATTCTTTCATTAACCAGGTACAATCATAATTTCCTCTCTCTCAGCTTTCATTTTGATTATGACTTTGAATTTTTTCCAGTAAAGTACATTGTAAATAGAGAAAATGTGATTTTATTTTTTCTCAAGGGAAAATGGTTTGTTATTTTAAAATTACAGCACTGAAGATCAAAATAAAGTGACTGTTCATTGTACTATCCAAATAGCCTATCTTTGTACAAAAAAACCTTTCATTTTCACAATTAAATTGACTAAAAGGCACTGTTACCTAGCAACATTCATTGTGTTTATGACCTTTCAACCAATCTGAGCTCACAGATGTGCTTCTGAAGCTAATAAACATACATCATACAGTCCCCGCCTGCTTTCATGAAATATATGAGCCCTTGTAGCAGACTGTGAAATGTCCTTTCTAAAAAACAAGAGACAATATAAAAATTAAGAAAAACAGCCTACATTTGAAAATAAGTTAAAAGTCTAAACTATGAACTTGAAATTTTTCTGCAATCAGTCTGGTGTCTTTTGCAGTAAGCTGAAAATTTGCCCAGGAAGATGTGGACTTGCACACAAATATACTAGGCGTATGACTGATAGATTTATTTTTGTTCTATTAATGAATGCATTGATTCTGACCCTTCTGAAATCAAGATGTCTTAAAGAAACTTAAATAAGAAAAGGTTTGGATTGTAGAAGATACTGACTGTGTAAATTTCAGATAATAGTGAATTTTTTTGCTTTAAAAAATATTACATTTATGGATACCTCCATGCTTTATATACATAATGACTACATTTAATCAGTAACAGTTCTGTCCCCACATTCGTCACATGCAGTACGCTTAAATAAAAGTATGAATAATGCTCTATAACATTCTCAGCTAAGCTTACAGTGAAAACATTGTATCCCTTATGTTTATAGGGCAATTTGAAAGTAAAAAGCAATGTATAAGTACTATTATTCTTACCTTTTTTAGGTTTAGATAGTTTGCACAAGCTCTCGTGCTAAGTTGTGTTTATAGTCAAAAGTTACAGTATCAAGTGATGCTGGAGAGCAGCTCTATGGAGAGGGACCTGGGTGTCCTGGTGGACGACAGGTTAACCAGGTGCCAGCAGTGTGCCCTGGCTGCCAAGAAAGCCAATGTGATCCTGGGGTGCATCAAGAAGAGTGTGGCCAGCAGGACGAGGGAGGTTCTCCTTCCCCTCTACACTGCCCTGGTGAGGCCTCATCTAGAGTACTGTGTCCAGTTCTGGGCTCCCCAGTTCAAGAAAGATGAAGAGCTACTGGAGAGAGTCCAGCGGAGGGCTACAAGGATGATGAGGGGACTGGAACATCTCTCCTACGAGGAGAGGCTGAGGGAGCTGGGCTTGTTCAGCCTGAAGAAGAGAAGGCTGCGAGGGGACCTAATAAATGCTTATAAATATCTCAAGGGTGGGTGTCAGGAGGATGGGGCCAAGCTCTTTTCAGTGGTACCCAGTGACAGGACAAGGGGCAATGGGCACAAACTGAAGCACAGGAAGTTCCGTCTGAACATGAGGAAGAACTTCTTCCCTCTGAGGGTGACAGAGCACTGGAACAGGCTGCCCAGGGAGGTTGTGGAGTCTCCTTCTCTAGAAATATTCAAGACCCACCTGGACAAGGTCCTGTGCAGCCTGCTGTAGGTGACCCTGCTTTGGCAGGGGGGTTGGACTAGATGACCCACAGAGGTCCCTTCCAACCCCTACTATTCTGTATTCTGTATAAGTGAGATTTACTTGGCTTCCATCTTTCTTTTCTCTTTGACTCCATCCACGCTTTTTCTCTATTTGTAATTGAAAAGAATACCCTTTCTACCACTTCAGACTTTACATGGCAACTGAAAATAATATTCTATTTTTCAGCTTTTTGTACCATCACCAATTGTAAAGACTTTGTAGCCAGAACTTTATGAAGACTTGTACAGAAGCAATTGAACCACAACATAAAATTTGGCTTGCCCTTCTACAAGCAACAGCTGGAGTAACTTTCTTTTGCCAACAAAAGAAAAATTAGAACTTCATTGATCAATGTCATCAATAGATACTATTTTTGCTAGCACATTTTCTATATATAGCACCTGCAGAATTCTGTGGGTCAAATTCTGTTCTCAATGGATATGAAGGCTGTGCAGCTGTCTCACCTTATTACAGCTGTAAATGAAAGCAGAATTTTAATATTTACCATTCAATCAGCCGATGTCCAAGCACTAGTTTTTAACAGTGAGGACTACCACGACCAGCATTAAAAAAAAAAAAAAATTAAATCTTGTGTGTTATTATCCATTAGCATAAAAAACTACTTTAATAAACTCAGTTCCACAGTGCTGTCTGATGTAACTGTAGTCAATTTTCAATAAGAGGAAAATGTGAATATAATCTTCCAGATGACAGCCACAGTCTGAGATTTATCACATGGGAACAATAGCTCGGTTGGGTCTACCTATATTTTTGACAGAACCTAGAGTAGCAGAAATTCAAGTGTGTTAAGAGATGAGCATTGTACAAATTGTTAATTTTATGTCATTTTGATAACTAAACCATTGTATTCAGCACATTTGAAAATCTGCTATTTTAGAACCTGAATACAAATTTCAATGTATGATGACGACTCCCATTCGTGATGAAAAACTACATGTTCAGTGATCAGTTTCAAATCATCTGCATAATTTCTCTGACCAATTAAAGTTTAGAAAATGTAACTCTAGTAATCCTATTCCATCACATATCACTGCCTGGTAAGCATAAGTAGCCTTCCTTGGGATTCTAGAAGGTCATTGATGTGATATATGTATCTCAATATTGAATTAAAATCAAATAAATATATGAAACTTGCTTGTCAGTATCAAAGATTTGCATATGACAGATATCATCTTGCTTCCAGAAAGCTTCAGCATAAGTTTAGTCTCAATAGAATCAATCCATTTTGCCACTTACAGTGTCTATTTAGCCTCAAAAGGTGATCCCAGTGACTGTAGTCACACAGACATACGTATAGGTATACAATATACATACGTAATATTTTTATATATGTGAAAATAATACACACACAAATGCACTTAAGTACAGTTCTTGAGGTTTAAAGTGAATGAATTATTATTATGAAATAGTAAAGAAAAGGCACATTATGCTAATATGCTGGTAGCACTTGAACTCAATTCAAAACAACACCCAGAGCACAGACTTCTTGAAGGAACCAAAGATAACGCCAGCTACAGTTTCAGGGTGGCAGATGTGTGAAACACTTATGAACATATTTTAGGAACGACACAAACGGATTATAACAATATGACCATTCTCCATCATCTTCACTGTAGTTCTGATAGTTTGAGTTCTGAATCTTTTCCATCCCACTGGCTCAAGTGCTCCAGAATACTTACTCAGTATGAAGACACAACCAGCAACACAGCTTCAAAACTAGCAGCAGGGTTTCAGGACTTTCAGAGTATTGAGAAACACTCAAGTATTTCTTCACCTGGATCACTACAGTGAACATCACTTGTCAGAAGGGTTCTGCTAAGTTAGTATTCACCAAATAGTAGATAGTAGGCATACAACTGCTATAGCAACTAGTGTATATCTTTTTATTCTTTTTCTTTTTTTAAATTGCTGTTTCACCATGTTATTTATTTATGCAGAACACAATATTTATGCATCTCACATGGCCTACTCACATTTAGAATTGTCTGTCTTTTATCTGTATGGAGTATAAGTATTTGCACTCTAAGCCTAATCTTGGCTCCTTTTCCAGTTAAAACAAGATGTGATATCATCAGATACGATCCCACACCAGGACAGAGCATTCTTGGCAATCTGGGGAGAAATTTAAAAGAAAAAAAATAAAGAGGAGTCATTCAAGAAATAAATACCTATTTTTTTCTTTTTCTTCCTTTTCTTTTTTGTGGTTTTTTTGTGGATTTCGTTTGGGGTTTTTTGTTTTTCGTTAAGTTTATATGGTTGAGGCAGTGTTTCTTAACTTGTTTAAAACAAGAATTTTTCTAGGACATAGTATCTCAACTCTCTATATCAGGTATCAAATTAAGATTATAACATGTTTTCTTAGGTATTCTCAGTATGCATAATCCTATTTTGAGTATCTCTTTGAGGCATTTTGAATGCATTAAGATACAAGTCGATCATCAGGTGATAGTATAGCACAGCAATACAGGAAAACCTCCATCAAGGGAAAGAAAAGGAAAACCAAATATGATGGGAAACAAGGATGCACACCTGGTCATAGTAGAAATTATCTACCCTCTGTATAATAGAGATCTCGACAGCATTCACTTCGAATCATCTGTTTGATTTTGTCTTGCTTGCTTCTGATGTGACCACTAGTCTAAAGAAACCATTGTGATACAGTGAAGCTGGGCAAAGAAATTCTTTCTCAGTATATTTATTGCACTGAGAGAACAGAAAAAAAATTCTATATGAAGCACCAAATTATGAGCTTGAAATGCAAATTCCAGGAAAAACAGAGGTGCTGAGAATTGCTGTCATAGGCTATCTTCTCCTTTGTCCCCTTCATCGCTTCTAGCTAAAAAATTAAATTCCTAATAAAATTAGGAAGATACTTCATTGATAGCTTTTCTTCTTCTGTGCCATAGGTCCATTAAAGAAAAACCCAACCTTGTAGTAGGGAATCTAACAAGAAGCATCACCCCTGCTGGTCTCTAGAAATATTGCTTTTCTGCGAAATGGAATTCGCATTTCTCAGAATGATCCTCATACAACATCTACACAAAGATGAAAAGCTATTTATTTATGATAAGAGCTATGAGCTTCATATATAAGAATCACACACAGAATGATTGCTGTTGGAAGGAACCACTGGAGGTCATCTCTTATCATCCTCCTGCTCATGCGAGGCTCAGTGAAATCAAGATCTTCTTTCATGAACTACATCTTTGATTAAAATAGTTCATAACATTTTTATAAGTTTGTGTCATCATGGATCTTGGGCTAGAATGCCAAATTATGCAGTATTATAACAACATATAGAAATTTCAATGACTTCCACAAAGTTTATTCTCAATGCTTAAGTCAATACCTTGGTAAATATAAACACAGAAGTATAAATTATAAGATGAATACAATCACGAGCAGTGAACTCAGCATACCATGGGGCAGGAAAAGAGGATTATTTTGAAGAGTTTGCACATATAGAAAGACCAGTTCAAGCAGTGACAGCACTTAAGGAAATTTTTAGCTTTAGGTAATTGTATTGATTCAGACCCTAATAAATCAGCTTCAAAAAGAATACTAAACTTTAAAGTATTTTAAGCAGACATATCTGATTCAACTAGTGGATGTCATAATCTCAAAAGCAGGTATTCAAAGTTTAGTCAATAAAAATAGGTTCATCATTACTGTTGTTTTCCACAGAGCAGCAAGAGATCCTTCTGAAATAGAGTAGCTTCTGTACTATCAGGCAATACAGAGCTACTGTCATGTCAGCTGGTGCAGATTTAGAGAACTCAGCACCAAGGGTGTGGAAACATTTAGATGAGTCATCAAGTTAATTGTATCTATTTCTAGGTAACTTCTCTGAACAAACACATATGAAAAATAAAATTATGATAGAAATGTAGATATAATGAATTCCATACTTTAATGTCAGAAAACATGGAAAATTTTGAAAAATTCAGAGGTTGCTTTCCCTTTCATGGTTGCTCTGTACAAAGGGAGTTGGAGACCACTTGCTCTGATCTTAGTCAAACACAGTGGTATAGTCACACATCACTGGAAGTAAACACCTACACCATGAGATCTGGGCCTCCCTGCAATGCCAGTTTAAATTTTCTAATTTCTTTGCAAGTTTCCTTAGCTCTATTTTTAAATTATTTAGCTTTTTTCTCCTGTTGCTATGATGGAAAATTATTCTAAAATTTTACTACTGTAATAGGAACGTATTTTTCAATTTTCATACTGATTTGAGCTATGGTCTAATAATACAAATTTGTTCTGCCAACACTGTCTTCTAGCTGAAGTAATTCTTCTTCTTCCTGTTGTACTGTTCTTTACATGCAGCAGCTTTCTTAAAAATCAGCGGTCAGAATTTTGCAGTGTATTCCCCATGTGGCTTCAGCAGGGGTTTAAGTAGCACTGAAGTTTCCTTCTCTACTGGAAGTAATTCAGCTGACACGTTCTGGGGCTGCATTTTTTCTTTTTCACAACTACTGTATTCATGGCCAATAGTCATCCTGCAATCACCCATTATGCGCACATCCCTCTCTTCCTCAGTTGCTTCTAACTGATGAAACACCAGACTAACGTAGGTTCTTACTTCTACCCCACTGCAGGTTCTTCTGTTCTTTACTGTTCACCATATTATGATTATCATCTGTATTATTACTGGTTTCCAATGCTAGCTTTGTGTTATTAACAAATTCCAAAAGTAAGCTCCATTTTCTGCAAATATGATTAGTAAAACATAAAAAAAAATTGGCCTTGACTGCTTTTTAAGGAAATCTAACTATACGCCCACACAATCAGTCTCATACTCCTCTTTCACTAATGGTGGTGGTCTCACTAATATTTTGTGTCATCCTCTCATATACCTTCCCATAGTCCATAGAAGTGAAATTTATCATCATTTCTTGAGACAGCAAGTTCATTTCATGCATTCTTCTTCCACAATCTGCTGTTGCATTTTAGTCTTCTGCATGAAATGCCCCCTACTTTTCCCAATGTTGCCGTCTAGATCCTGGGAGAGGCTCTCAAAATCCCCCCCACGGGAAGACCCTGCACTGATACTTAAGAAATCATAAACCACGGCCCCGAAGACTCAGAGTTCAAATACAACAGTCCCAAGTCAAAAACCGGAAATCAGCAGAACATACCAAACGTACGTGGTGTTTTTTTCTTTTTTTTTTCTTCACCATTTTTTTTTCCTCTCTTTTTTTTTCTTTTTTTTTCTTTTTTCTTTTTTTTTTTTTTCTTTTTGACTTATTTGTCTTTCACACAGAGGCTTCATACAGTCACACAAGCTTTCCAATGTGCTAGAATACATCCTAAGGGGCTTTTCTTTAAAATACCACTGCTTTGCTGTCCCCCATTTTACTTTGTTGATTCTGTACCTCTGTTAGTCTTTATCTTAACAATTTTAATCTGTCGTCCCCTTCTGTCCCGCTCTGACCACGTTCCAAAAATGTCACAATTAATATTCTGGTCACAAGAAAAGAGGTTCACCGTGCAAGGTGTTTTTTTTTTTGGTGGTTTTTTTTTTTGGTTTTACGATGCCTGATGGGTATGTTAACAAGCCAGTATCCGAGATATCCGATAACTGAGTTCAATACCAACAAATCCGTATCGCCAGAAGTACAACTTAAGCGGGTTTCCTAAGCGTACCATACCGAATGTACGTTATTACAGAAGTACAAAGCTTAACCCATGCTTGTACCAACGCACAACTACCAAAAGCACGTTATTACAGAAGTGCAGAGCACAACCCGTGCCTGCACCAACGCACCAATACCCAAAAGTACGTTATTACAGAAGTACAAAGCTTAACCCCTGCTTGTACCAACGCACAATTACCAAAAGCACGTTATTACAGAAGTGCAAACCTTAACCCGTGCCTGCACCAACGTACCAAGACGTACACCCTCAGGCACTAGTAGCCTGGTGTACAGCGCTCAGCGTAGGACGTCTCCTACGACTTATGAGAACTCTCCAAATGACCGGTCTCACATACCAAAACAGAGAAAGAAAGGAAAAAAAAAGAATACCTTTACTTGTTTAGATGGTCCTTGTCTGCTCCCGCAGTGATCCGAGTGAGGCGAGGAGTCCCTCCGGGAAATCCCGGGGGTACCCTAGGGAGTCCTGTTCTCAGCGGGTCCTGCAGCCGAGCAGAGCGGGTCCCATCTGGGGTGCCAGAAATGATGCCGTGAAAAGCCAGAATTGAAGACTCAATAGTCGGCAGACTATTAAGCAGGTATTCTTTATTGCGGCGCCGGGCACACGGGGGATCTCTCCTCCAAACGTGTGCACCGAAGAGACACAGTTACTAGGTATTTATGCTATGTTAACATACATATTCATTACATTTCCAAGAAATGTTAATCATAGTAATGGCTTTTCCGAGAATTCATTAATATATGGTAATGTCCATCGCACATGTTTGTTTGGCGTCTCTCGGCAGGGGTCTTCAGATTATCCTGCAGCATCCTTATCTCTGTAGTTTGCATACCTGTTCTCCCAAGGCCTAGGCGCCTAAAGGGATTATTCAGGAGTCCCTTGTCTTGCAACCGTCCGAATTATTCACAAAGAACCAAGACTTGTTTCTGACCACCTGAAGTGATAACATTCCCTACATGTTACATTTGTTACATTTACAGTTATCAAGCTAAAAGCTAATTGTATTTATCTGTTATTAAGCACTATCAAAATTGGGAAAAATAGTCAGTTGGAATCCTTATGTTGATGTGAAATATTGATAGAGTACAGTATTATCACAACTTGCAGCAAGCTATACCTATTCCAGTCCAATATCTTAAAAATAGGAAAAACAAGAGACAGAGTTACCAGAAAGAACAGATGGCCAAGAAGATTCTTTTGGTCTCCTACGATTGATGAATCCTAGAACCTAGGGATGTAAAAGTTGACATAACTGGTTGAGAGCAACATAAAAAAGTCTGTTTGGTGGCATATGTGGTTCATGCTACAATTAACCATGCCCTTGCTTTTCAAGGACCAGGGAACAGCAGATTGCAAAGGACTCCTCCAAAAATTAACACAGAAAAAAGGCATTTGTGCAGGATGAAGCAACCCTCTTGGTAAGTTACATCACTAAGACCACACACGCCTTTACCGATTTTTGGCTTTTGAGCAACAATGGATTCAGGGCTTGCTTTTTTCCTTTTTTATACAGAGGAGTAAGTGTATATCTGCCTAACATTCTCTTCAAAATACTAAATTATTGCAAGGAAAGCTAGGTCAAATCCAAAAACCTAGAACAATGATGGTAGGAACTATTTTCATCCTTTTGTACATGAAATACTTCACAGAATTTCACAGAGATCTGTGAAATCCAATATGAAATAATGAAGCAACACCTAAACCCTAGAAACCCTAGAAAGAAGTAAAAGGGACAGTAATACAGAATCCTTCAAAGATCATGTTTTATATTCTATTTTTTTTAACAACAAAAACATGTAGGTATTTTTTTATTGTTCTGAGTCTGTGTTTTTTTAATTGAACCTATGAGTTTTCCATCTGAACAGGAATTTTCAGAATCTTACAGAGAGGAAAGGACCCTGATGTGATTGTCTTGTCTGTTTGCCTGCAGCAATATGGCATCAATCATTCCTCACATTTATTTGTTTGTATTGTCTAAAAATGTCTAACAACAAGCATTTCACAATTTCCTTAAATAATCTCACTGAATGCTTAGCTTTCCTAAAGTTGGGGGGGGGGGGGTTCCTAATATATAACTTTCTATGTTTTGCCTGTTTAAGCCCAGGTGCTTCTCATCCTATCCACAACAAACATAAAGAACTGTTCTTACCCCCTCAGGAGTTTCTACAAATTTGAACACTTAAGTGGCCTGGTATTTCTGTGTGTTTTTGTCTCTAGATTGAGCATACCATGTTTTTTCAAAATGACTGTATAAATAGTATGTTTTCTAGAGCTCTAATTATTATTTTTATTTTCTGTCGTCTTCCTTTTCAGCTCAAGGTATCATTTGTACTGAAGAGAGAAAATATTTTCAAAATATAACACTCTTTAAATAATAATAAAATATTGCTATTTATACAGCCCATTATGAAAGTTCTTTTCCATCACAGCATGATGTTGTATTCAGCATCTCTAGATCCTCCTCCACAAAACTATCGGTACACTAGTAGTCTTCACTCTGCACTTAGAGAACTGATGCTTTCTAAATAAAAATCTTGCACTTCTCCTAATTTAATTGCAATCATTTATTTTAAATCATTTATCAGTATTTTATTTTAATTTCAAATTTGCATCTTGACTTCTGGCAAGTTTGCAGCCCCTCTCAGGTCTATGTCATTTGGAAATTTGCATCCTCCCTATCCCATCATCCAAAACATCCATGAAAATACAAAATTGGACTGGACTCTGGACCGATTTATGACAGAAAGCACATAAAGTGTCTCATGAGTTTGACTGCCTAACCTTTAAGAAATACTGTTTGCGTAAGGATTTCAACTGCTTGTTTAATCACCTTTTCATTATTTCAGTTGGCCACAATACCTTCGGCTCTTAATGGTTTTGCCATCAGTACATAGACAAAACCTTCAGTTTGTCAAGATTCATCATATCTATCACGGCTTTTATATTCTCTATTTTAATAAAGAAAATAATACGTAGTTTTGAAAAATGATGTTCAACAGGAAATGCAACTAAGAGTAAGACTCCTCTTTCCCACAGTAAAACTAAGTTGAGTTTGGAATTGCTTTAGTGAAACTTTAATTATCATCTCATTCTCAATTAGATTCAAAAAAAATAAATCTCAGAGACCTTAGGAATGAGATTTCTAAGTTTTACCCTATAATCATTCCATTACCATGGAGATTGACTCGGGCCATTGCAGGCAGCTCAGTTTCAAGGAAAAAAAATTAATAGTATTGAAACTGTTTAAAATCATGAATACAGCTTTTAGTAATGATAAGTAAAATAATTATATTCTAAGTGCCATGATTTTTCTGTGCTTTTAAAATATCATATAGCTTTCCATTAACAAGCTATGATACCTGAAAGGTACAAAATGGCACCCATGGTAGGAGTGCAGGAAACATTAAGGTCAAACACTTCCTTTATGGCTGGATAATGAAACAATAGCGAGAACGGTAACCAATGTCATGAGAGATGCGGCAAGTTGCACAGTGGCTTCATCCTTTAGCTAGTTAAGTACAACTATTTTTGGCAAAACAGAAGGACAAAACTGTTTGAAAGGAGAAAGCAAACAGAGAAGAACAACAGATGGAAAAGCTTTTTTCCCTTTTTGAATTAAAAGAAATAAAATGATTAAAAAGTAGTTTTAATGAAAATCTGAGTTAAATGTCATTCTATGAAAGTACTGTAATCTTATGAGGATATGCTGGGTTTGTGCCTGTATTAAAAAAAAGTGATTTATTGAAATACTCTCCAATCAATAAACAGGACATACATATGAGACCAAAATACTATATATTGAATATTAAAACTTTTATTCAGGGAATTCCTTTCAGAAGATGGCTTAATCAAGACAAAACAACTTATTATAAAGTCCAACTTCAAATACACCTAGAAAATTAATCACATGCTAACAGTCCATGAGTAAGTGAAGAATTTGACTGAATTAATATGTCGCTAAAGTCCCAACCTCAAAGATTTATCAAGACTGCAATGCATTTGCAGGGAGAGAGGCAGAAGGAAAGGTGGAATTTCTTCCTCATCAAGCCAAAAGGGTCATTTATATTCATCCACTACTCTGATCAAACTTCTCCATTTACTCCAGGGAAAAGAGACGACCTCCACACTAGCAATACAACAACCATTCCACAGAATTTCAGAGGTATGCACACAAACAAAAGCATGGGCACAGTGTTTCAGTTCCATGACCTGTCCAGCCCAATATTTTTACATGAAGATTAAGTTGTCAATACTTGTGCACCCCATTGCTAAGCAACGCAAAATAGCTTTTTTTCAAGTACTTCCCCATTTTTTTCTTAGACTTACATATTGCAACCACAACCCCTTTAGCTAGGAGTTCCACAGCTCTCTTGTCTATAGTAAATAGGAGTTTATTTAGGTTATATTTAAATTCTGGGACAAGAACCAACACGTTACTCCTTGTTCATCCGGAACTGGGAATCAGATGAAAAGTAAAAGAGAATGAAGAGATGGAACATATGAACGTCCTGTCCAAACCCGAGTTAAGACGCATCCTGGGATATACGTCCAAATCTGGGATCCTGAATTTCTCACTTAAGATATGGGGACCATCCAGACATATTTAGCTTTTGAATATCATATATATGGTTCAAACTTTTACAGAGGAGTATCAGCTGTCTGTCAACAATGCCTAGAAACTGGGATCTAATTGATTTGAAACAAAAATAACATCCTATAACAGAAGACACTTTTAAAAATCACCATTTTTTTAAATCGTGATTCTTACCCCGATGTACATACAAGCTCTGAATTCTGAGACATCCATATACAAAAAAAGTAGATAAAACGTATGTATATTTATGACACCTACTAAACTTTCTTGGATTTGAATGAAAGTCTTTGCTGTAATAGGCTAAAAAATATTTAAAGCATATTCTAGAATATAACAGTCACACAGATTTTTAACTTGCAGAATATCAACAGGCAGACTTTTTAAGATATTTGTACAAACTTCATCATCAAAGGGAGAGAGGACACAGAAGGATGCCATAAATATTTGTACATATATTTCTGCCCTAATTTCTTGCAGTGTTGTTATAATTCCAATTCAAACTATAGTTTCACACACTTTTCTGATTCTATCATATGTCTCTCTATTATAGGAGCTGAGTGAGAGGAAATGTCATTTTGCTCCTGCAAGAGATCTAGTAAAAGCTGAATTCCTCTTCCAACAACTTTTCCCAAAAAAAAAACTGTTGAGGATTTGCTTGGGGGATGAAGGGATATATACATATAATAGCAATTACTCAAACAGTGTCCACAGTACATGTTCAACCACAATGTTGTCCAACGTTTTACCCACTGTTGAATCAGCCTTGTCTTCTGGCCATGTTCCCCTGTATTTCCATATTCTTCTGTATTATCCATCAGACAAAGGTGAACAGGAAATGAGAGCTTAAGGAGTAAAGAGAGTACCCAAGTATACTACTAGAAAGGCATAATAAAGTCTGAAGAAGCAAGGAGGAATATTGGCCTTATTGTGACTTTAGAAAAAAACAGTGGCAAAGGTAGCTCTGATGGATGTTCTTCCTGCATGTCCCTGCTGCAAGAATAAAATAATATTCAGGATCAAACTCAGTAGAGGCAGGTGGGAATGACTAGAATTATTCTAGCTATTTAATGGCATTAGTTATTCATAGGAATGGTCAGAGAAAGATGACTGGTCATGCTGATGGCAGAGATACTGACCTGGCAATATGAGTGACAGTTGTCAGCTAAGACTCTACTCATGCTCACATGATGCAAAACCATTTTAAAATCAACAGAATTCCAATCAGACTGTAAATCTTCAGATAGATTTCCTGATTACCCCTTATGCATTTGACCCTTATCACTTAACGTAGCTAATGCTACTTTTAGGTCGGATTCCCAGTTTCTGAGAAATACTACTTTGGCTTGAATAAAATTTCAAGTTTCTCTATATACTGTTAAACCTTAAAAATTTCTTTTCATGCTTCTTTATTTTAATGTGTAGCTCTTTGACAATTCAATTATTTTATAAATCTCTTGCCTTCAGAAAATTATTCTTATTTTATTACTTCTACCTTCCAGCTTTCTTTTTTTAATCATTCTCTTTTAAAGCTCAATATCATAAAGCTAGAAAAAACTCATTAGGAACAAAAAAGCAGTTACTTTTCTATATTTGAGTTTTAAAATAAAGCTTAGGCCCTAATGTACAATCAATTAGAACACAAAGTCTCCAATGTAAGTGTAAAATATCTAAGAGGTTTAAACAAAAACATACTACAACCCACAACTTGAAAAAAGAGTTTGCCATTATTTCTTCCAGTAAACAATGTCATCTTCTTAAAATCCATGGTAATCTGTTGTTGGCGTTCTGGTTTTAGTTATATAAACATATGAACTCTACAGCTCATATGACATACCAGTAAGTATCTCTCTGTAAAGGGAAGACTAGCTCATCCAAATAGCATGTAAATCATGTGATTTAGTAGTTTCTATAGTAACAATATTTTTTTATCGTTTAACAGCACAGCAAATAACTGTACACAATCTTCAAAACTTACTAGCTGCACTAAAATTGCAGTAACTTCCCTCAAAATCTCCTTTTCAATTAAAAATGATAACTGTATTACTTGCACCAAGCAATGTCCCATTTCTGGAGTGGTCAACAGCTTCAGGTGTACACTGATCAAAAAAAACGAAGCTGAAAGTATGACAATACGAATTCACAGAATCACAGAATCACAGAATGGTAGGGGTTGGAAGGGACCTCTGTGGGTCATCTAGTCCAACCCCCCTGCCAAAGCAGGGTCACCTACAGCAGGCTGCACAGGACCTTGTCCAGGCGGGTCTTGAATATCTCTAGAGAAGGAGACTCCACCACCTCCCTGGGCAGCCTGTTCCAGTGCTCCGTCACCCTCAGAGGGAAGAAGTTCTTCCTCATGTTCTGACGGAACTTCCTGTGCTTCAGTTTGTGCCCATTGCCCCTTGTCTTGTCACTGGGTACCACTGAAAAGAGCTTGGCCCCATCCTCCTGACACCCACCCTTGAGATATTTATAAGCATTTATTAGGTCCCCTCGCAGCCTTCTCTTCTTCAGGCTGAACAAGCCCAGCTCCCTCAGCCTCTCCTCGTAGGAGAGATGTTCCAGTCCCCTCATCATCCTTGTAGCCCTCCGCTGGACTCTCTCCAGTAGCTCTTCATCTTTCTTGAACTGGGGAGCCCAGAACTGGACACAGTACTCCAGATGAGGCCTCACTAGGGCAGTGTAGAGGGGAAGGAGAACCTCCCTCGTCCTGCTGACCACACTCTTCTTGATGCACCCCAGGATCACATTGGCTTTCTTGGCAGCCAGGGCACACTGCTGGCTCATGGTTAACCTGTCGTCCACGAGGACACCCAGGTCCCTCTCCGCAGAGCTGCTCTCCAGCAGGTCCGCCCCAAGCCTGTACTGATGCATGGGGTTGTTCCTCCCCAGGTGCAGGACCCTGCATTTGCCTTTGTTGAACCTCATCAGGTTCCTCTCTGCCCAACTTTCCAGCCTATCCAGGTCACGCTGAATGGCAGCACAGCCTTCCGGTGTGTCTACCACATCTCCCAGTTTGGTGTCATCAGCAAACTTGCTGAGGGTACATTCTAACTGTTCATCCAGGTCGCTGATGAAGAAGTTAAACAAGACCGGGCCCAGTACTGACCCCTGGGGGACACCACTTGTCACCAGTCTCCAACTAGACTCAGCGCCGCTGATGACAACCCTCTGAGTTCTGCCATTCAGCCAGTTCTCTATCCACTTCACTGACCACTCATCCAGCCCACACTTCCTCAGCTTCCCTAGGAGGATATCATGGGAGACTGTGTCGAAAGCCTTGCTGAAGTCGAGGTAGACAACATCCACGGCTCTCCCTTTGTCTACCCAGCCAGTCATGTCATCGTAGAAAGCTATCAGATTGGTCAGGCATGATTTCCCCTTCGTGAATCCATGCTGACTACTCCTGATAACCTGCTTTTCTTCCACTTGCTTCATGATGGCCTCCAGGATAAGCTGCTCCATCACCTTTCCCGGGATGGAGGTAAGGCTGACCGGCCTGTAGTTCCCTGGGTCCTCCTTCTTCCCCTTTTTGAAGATTGGAGTGACATTGGCCTTTCTCCAGTCCTCGGACACCTCTCCTGTCCTCCAGGACCTCTCAGAGATGATGGAGAGTGGCTCAGCAATGACATCCGCCAGCTCCCTCAGCACTCGTGGGTGCATTCCATCGGGGCCCATGGATTTGTGGGCGTCCAGATCGCTTAAGTGATCCCTCACACAGTCCTCCTCGACCAAGGGAAAGTCGTCCTCTCTGTAGGTTGCTTCTCTTACCTCCGGGGCCTGGGATTCCTGAGGGCCAGTCTTAGCACTGAAGACTGAAGCAAAGAAGGCATTCAGTAGCTCTGCCTTCTATGCATCCTCCATCACCAGGACACCCGCCTCATTCAGCAGCGGCCCCACATTGTCCCTAGCCTTCCTTTTGCTGCTGATGTAGTTGAAGAAGCCCTTCTTGTGGTTTTTGACATCCCTTGCCAGCTTCAATTCCAGGTGGGCCTTGGCCTTCCTCGTCGCATCCCTGCATGCTCTCACCATGTTTCTGTACCCTTCCCAAGTGGCCTGCCCCTCTTTCCACATTCCATGGACCTTTCTCTTCTGCCTGATCTCTGCTAGAAGCTCCTTGTTTAACCATGCAGGTCTCCTGCCTCCTTTGCTAGATTTCTTTCTCAGGGGGATGCATTGCTCCTGTGCATGGAAGAAGTGTTGTTTAAAGAGCGACCAGCACTCATGGACCCCCCTGCCTTCGAGAGCCCCGGCCCACGGGATTCCTCCCAGTAGCTCCTTGAAGAGGGCAAAGTCAGCCCTCCTGAGGTCCAAGGTTTTGATCCTGCTTATCGCCCTGCTTCTTCCACGCAGGATCCTGAACTCGACCATTTCATGGTCACTGCAGCCGAGTCTACCTCCGACCTTCACATCCTCAACCAGTCCCTCCTTGTTTGTTAACACAAGGTCCAGCAGCGCGCCTTTCCTTGTTGGTTCCTCCACCACTTGCATCAGAAAGTTATCATCGATGCTCTGCAGGAACCTCCTGGATTGCGCCTGCCTAGCTGTATGGTCTTCCCAGCTGATGTCAGGGTGGTTGAAGTCCCCCATGAGAACCAGGGCCTGTGACTGTGAGGCTGCTTGCAGCTGCCTGTAGAAGGCCTCATCAACCTCCTCCTCCTGGTCAGATGGCCTGTAGTACACACCCACCGTAATGTCACCCTTATGAGCCTGTCCCTTAATTCTAACCCACAAGCTTTCAACTTGTTCCTCAGGGAGGCAGCAGACTTGCCTGTGGGATGGGTCCGGTTGGCAGATCGGGCCCTCTGTTCCCCTCAGAAGGGAATCACCTATGACAATGACCCTCCTTTTTTTCTTAGTTGAGGCAGTTGTAATACGTGGGGCTGTCTGACTCGTTCTAGGCAACCCCCTGGATGGATCTTCACCTTCACCCACATCCTCTGTGGCCAGTCCCTCACATTCCAGAGCCCCATATCTGTTGTTTAAGGACAACTGGGCCGGTGAGGGAGGCCAGGGGGAGATTCGCTTGCCACCCCGAGCAGGGACCCGTTTCCATTCCCCCCCATCTCTTAGGCCCCCTCTTTCTGCTCGGTGGCAAGAGGGTAGGGGGTTCTCTGCTTTCTGTGGAGCCGCCTCCTGCTGCCTCTGCCTCAGGGAGGGCAGGGTGCTGCTCCACCAGTCGATCTCCCTCTCACACTCCCGGATGCTCCTCAACCTCTCCACTTCCTCCTTCAGCTCTGCCACCAGGCTGAGCAGGTCATTCACCTGCTCGCACCGAACACAGCCGTTGTCTCTGCTGTCCGCCGGTACGAGCTCCAGGCTCAGGCACTCCCTGCAGCCAGAGACCTGGACACCTCAACTTTAGATTGTAAAGGAGTGAATGGTCCAAAAGATTTTCTTGCTATCACTAGTTACAGAAGTAAAAGAGGCAAACAAATCCTGACCTGAAAACCCTGATCATGCTTAAGCAAGTATGGATATTTCTTTTTAGTACAGCAACAAGATCAGCAACAAGCAAGACTTCAGAACAGTCAGTTGAAAACTATATGCAATAACCAGATCAGTACCACAACTGAATGTTTGGTGTGTATTGATTTGGATATAGAACAGTTCTAAAGAAAGGCGTGACTTAACACTATTTTTGAGTTCCTTACACTGTGTCACGCTGTAGACTTAGGCTACAACAAACCTGCAACATGGTCTGCCAAAGCTGGAAGGACTTCATTCATAAATGTGTCATAAAGCAGCTCTGGATCAGGCCCATATAGCATAATACTGGCAATATCGTATATCTATAGTTAACTGTAGCACTGTAGCACTTAACATAAACACATTAACCTTAAAAATTAACCTATGTCCTTCAAACGAAGTTTTGGATTCAAGATCTCCAGAAAGGAATAATACCTGCTTCCATTTTTAAAGCTTTTTTTTTTTTAAGAAAGAAGAGATTTTTTTTAATGTCTGAAACAACACCTATTCTTTCAAATGTACCATTTGTTGTAAACAAGATGTACTGCCTTTGCTGTCTTTGACAAGTGCTGCAAAACCAATCCCACCATCAAAATCTTTGCAATACTGCACACTGTAGTACAAATAGGAATGTGCACTTTATCCCAGTATTTTTCATTATAAAATATAGATCTCATTAATACTAATTATGCACACTAAATAGGAAATCTTAACAGTCAGTACACACAAAACAATAATTTTACGAGCTTTATCACGACCTTTGTCAAACACTATTCTCCACCTCTGATCTCTTCATTCTTTTCTTTCTACTGAAGCAAAACACATTTTTGACTATGAGTTCAGTTTAATTCTTAAAGACAGGAAAATCTTGGAAAAAGGCTATGCATAGTTAGTGTTTTACAAACAAATGCAGACAGACATACTCTCACATTTTCAGAATATACCATGAGAACCACTGCTGGATCCTACGTTTTATATGTATATGTATCTGTTGTTAAAAACTACTACTAAAATTTGTAGATACTCAGCAACTTCAAGTTCAAATGTTTACACAGAACCTTTAGAACAAAACAGTTTGATATCAGACTGAAACGTAAGCTTTGAGTCTGAACAGCCTTTTTTGCACCCATTTTTCAGGGCCTAAAATTGTGCATGTGTCCTTTTGAAAACTTAGTCCTTCACTTTCAAAAACTAGAGGCCCGCAAATAGCAGCTGTACTTGCTAATTTTGTCTTCTGAAAATAAAGCTGACTAAATACCTCCAAAGTATTATTGAGATTTAGTAATCTTCAAAAGTTTTTTTCTCCATATCTTTAATTCAGACACATACACATCAATGTAAATGTGTGGTTTAATTCCATGGTGAATTTGGCCTGAAATATAGATTAGCAAAATTGGAAACAGCTGTGCAAGAAACTACTTTCCTCTTCCATTTATAGTATTGTATCCCAATATAAACTCCATCATTTTAGTATAAAGTGATACCCCCCCACTCTCTCTTCTCATCCAGATGTTTATGGATTTTTCAGATACTCTTCAGTGAAATTGTCAAAACCAACAAAAAGTCTTAACATGTAAATTCAACATATTGTTTCATGCTCATCATGGCCTTTTCTGCATCAATGCCAATCCTCATTAGATTTCAGATGTACTTTGGTCGACACTGCTACAGAAAAGAACTCTGACTCATCATCTCATTGTGGGCTGGGTTCCTATTTAATTTTTTTTGTCTGATTCATGAACTGTTATTTTGAAATTCTAAAAATGGTTCATGAATTGCTTGGGAGATGAGAAAATTAATAATAATGATCCAATTTACTGTACATTGAATTGAACTGATAATCATGCAACATACCGACAGACTTTTTCATGGCAAATAAGTTCTACAGACAGAGGTTTTGTTTCCCTTCATACTGGACATGTCATTATACTGTAAAATAATCATTAAGCTCTTAGGCCAAGATCCAGCAAAGTGCTTAAGCACTTGCTTAATTATAAGTTTACGCAAACTCTAAAGTGAAACTACAGAAGAGTCAAATTATATTCTTTATTATAGCTGTGATAAACTTTAGAGTTACACATATACTTCAATATTTTGGTGCATCCTTTGTACGTTTAAAGATGAGTGGTACTACATAAATTCGAATATAATTATTTTTAGTAGTCTGTTTTCATATTGTTATATATGGAAATATTTGTAATTTTTAGAATGTTTGTAACATTGGCCGTTCCCTGGAAGGTCAAGAGGCTACGCTCACCTCCAGCTGGTCATAACTAAATAGTTACTAATCATCTTATTGGAAATAGTTTTAGAAAGCTTGATTTTATCAGGTGGTTGAGAAAGATTAAATACTGTGTTTTGTTTTTCAAGGGTTAGGCTAGGTGATTCTCTTGTAGAAGCTGACCAATCCACTTGTCTATGCAAAAAAAAATAATTATCAAAAGCACAAAGAAGATCAAGCTTTAGAGATTTTGTTGTTTCATTTTTAGCATAACTAGAGGTAAATGCATATATTACTCTTATTCTAATAATTTCTGTAACCTAAGGACTTTCCTTAGCCATAACCTTTCAATGCAGGTTTAAATTTTCTTTTAAATTGCTACATGTGTAGCTTGGTTATGAAGTGGAATAGGCTACTGTAAGTAAAAGGAGGTATTTATTGCAGGTAAACATGCACTCTAGTACAGCATGTCACCCTGCCTAACATTCGGGCTGCTAAGTCTTGCAGTGGAATATGGAATCCTGAATTAAAAGCTGAAGGTCCCTGTAGGGTTTATGGCACTAGACCAAAGTCCAAACCAACCAAATATGCTGATCAAGGAGGTGCCTATAACAAATTACTACGGAATCTCTGAGAACAAGCATATGTCATGAACACAGTTCCCTTCCAACACTTAGTCACTTTATGAATCAGGTTTCTGCCGAAGTATTTTTGCTAAGACATCATTATACAAAGACTAGATAAATATCACGAAGGCTCAGAAGACCATATCATGGGAAAACCACGAAGAAAAATCATGCTTCTTTTCACTTTAACCCCAAGTGCCTAAAAAATAGGACTTTACCACTACAGTTAAGCTATTTCTGCACCAGCTAGTACATCTGATGTGAAGCCTGCTCCTAAAGGGATAAATTGAGCATGATTGAGGTACACTTAGCAAATCAGACCCTCAAGAGAAGATAAATGGGATCAGTGGGATTTGAGTTAGGCAAGAGAGATTCAGAAGTGCTCAGAAAGCTCAGGACACATACTTCCTTCATTTCCTAGACAGAAACATGAGGGGTTTTTCTCCCAGGATACTAAAGTGTTTAAGCATATGTACTTCATTAAATAAGTTTCGTCAAAGCGAGTATGTTGCCAGACACACTAGAATGTAGTCTGCCTCCGCTGCTTGATCCAGGCTTACAGGGAGGCATCCTGGTTTATCCTGTGGCACAGTACACTCTTTCAGATATCTGGCGAATCTTTACAGTGTTAGCTGGGTTGTGATATGCGATCCAGAATTTTACCTTTTCATTTGCATAGGAACTGTGCTGCTAAGGATAAACGTCCAATTTGAAAACCTGGATCTCACTTAGAATTTGAGAGAAATAAGAAAAAAGTTGTCAGAGATTAGCATAAAAAATTCAGGAAACAATAATTGAAACCAGAATTCCTATGCTGCTTCTGAAGATTGATATCCCATGACAATGAGCTTTGATAAACTGCTCTAGCTGAGGATCTATTCTTATGCTCTTTACAAAGTGTGTGTAATAAATCAATATACTGACAGAGTTAAGAAAACCTCTCATTCTGTCTTCATGGCATGAGATATCTTTGCAATACAGTAAATCTTTTTTCAGTACTGAAAGTCTTGAACTGAATGATGTGTATAGAACATTGCTTCCTTCTTCAGTAACACAAATATTCAGAGAAAATGTATTGTTCTCTGCTCAGTTTTAACAGATTTTTTTCCATGGCACCTAAACCAATCACTACAAGAGCTTTTGAAGTTACATATTAACTCCTGATCTAATACATAATCACACTATAAAAGCTATTAATCACTGCTTAACTATTTTTAATAAATATGATGTAACAAAATCTCAGCTATGAGTAATAAAAAGACAGAGACAGGAAAAGATAAGTAATGAAGATGAAACATGAAATGATGCAATATTAGAAGAGACAAAAAACTAATCTGAGAAGATCTGTCAGGACTATTTCAGACAGAACTCAAAAAAAATACTGTACATTGTACGGAACAATATCACTTAAGACAGAAGCACTGCTCAGCATTTAATCTCTGTTCTCAACACTCATTTTAAGTTTACCGTTTCACCTCAGTTTTTGTTTAACTACATTTCACTAAAGCAGGACCAATCACTTTATTTAACTGTCCTGTCATTTTTCCACATGCAGTCCCTGCCTTAAAGCAAAACAAAAACTTTGGAGTTGAAGCAGGGAGGATTAGGGATTGTTTTTCTTAAATGCACTATGAATAAAAATCCTTCTTAACAATTGCCATGTACAGAAATTCTTATCAGTCCTTGATAATTCATATTGCAAGAGTGTCTAGAAGCCCCGGACATACCTGAGGATCCCTTTTCACCATGCACCTTGCAAACTACACAATAAAAATATGATCTCTTACACCAAAGTAGTAACAAGAATTACAAGAAACCACCTTGTTTAATTCTTTTGGACTTAGTCTGCTTTAGCAAGCTTTCTTGCTTTGTTTGGACAAAGTCATTTCCAGAATTTCCACAGATACATGTAAAATAAAGGTTTTTCTTTCGTGTGCTTAGGCTTACTAACAGTAAGAATAAAAACATAAACAAGTTTCTAAGCTAAGTTCCACATACATATCAAATTTTTTTAATTTTCTTTTTTGTTGCATGTGTTTGTGTAGCAACTGCTTGGGTGTTTCATCCTTGAGAGAACCCAATAATTGCACAAGAAACCCCTCCCAACTTTGAGCAAGGCAAAAAAACACATTAGTGAATTTGTACTGCATTCCTTCATCATTTGTCAATTTAACATTATTTGAAAAATAAAACAAAGCACAGCAAGGTCTAGGGCTATACTCAAATCAAACCCTCACAATATTTTTTGATACTCTCTTTTTTAAGGAGTCAGAATTTACTACATTTCATTTTTGAAATTAAAGTATTTTGAAATTAGACTGTAGAAATGCTGCTCTGTTGTGCACATTTCTTAGTACAAACCAACCATTTTCTGAGGATGCAGAAAACTTCTTGTGAAAAAAAAAAGGCAGGCTAAGTTTTCTTTACAAAACTTCAGTCAAGACAGACAAAACCCAAGGAATTTAAAAAAACAAAATGTACGTGATAAACAAAATGCTTGCAGTTCTGCTAAACAATTTCTTACGTTTCTTATCCACTGCTTTGTAAGCACAGTTACCCTGCAAAGACGTAATCTCATCAAATTCATCCAATATTTTGGCAAGAGGAAGTATTACATATTATAACTGAAAGTTATCTTATAACTGAAAGCTACCTTTGTTTTGAAAGTGGAGGAAGACCTGCAAGTATCTGAGGTGTACATGGACATCCACCTATCCATTCCAAATGTCTTTGTCAGTCAAATCAGCTCTGTGTACATGCACAATTGTCCATTATATCCATTATACTGCATGACTAAACATATTTTCACATACTTGGGGTGTTTTTCACATACAAATATTCTCCTTCATGTATTACCAACCTTTTTCAAGAACTAAATCTAAAGAAAAGAATTTTAAGTAAAACTTTTAAGGCAGTTTTTAAAGAGAAAGTTCAGCTAAGTAAGATGATAGATCAATTTTTTTTTTGCATAAAGGTTCTATTTCATAGAAAAAAATAATTTAGGTTTCTGAGGCACTAATGCATTTTTCCTTGAAGAATTCTTCCACAGCCACTCAATTTCGCAGGGGAATTTCTGCAAATTTTTTTTTAGAAAGTTTTAGTGAGGACGATTTTGACAGTTGCATACTTCACTTTAGCCATGAGATCAAATTGGTTCTGCAATTTTTTAGGCCAGAAGTTCACTATTATGTACACCACTAAGTTTCAGAGTGATTACAACTATACTTACGAAAGACTCAAAAGCAATGGTCAGCAGTTATTATAGTTCCATCTGTCATTATGTTCTCTTTCAGAATCTAAGCAGGGTTTGGGTAGGTCATCAGGGTAGGAGAAAAGACATATGCCTACTGTTAACAAACCCATGGCTGTCCAAAGAGTGGTATCAATTTTTCCAGCTGGCACTCTACACTCTGCACCTGGTGCCACATGTATAGTAAATTACACAGAACCACAGAAAAACTGCAAACCTTGTAAAGTGACACTATAACTGTTTGATTTTGATTATTCTTTGTTGACCACAACACCGTCAACTCTTGTGTGTCATCAACAAAGGTATGATGCTTTGTTGATGAATGCTTGACAATGAGAAATACAGAAAGTATAAAACAAAAAAACATCTGGACCTTTGTAACTTGTGTTATTTTAATTAAAAACTGTTGATTCTATTCAAGTACTGAAGACAGGATTTATGTTATTAGAGGAAGCCTTTTCTCAGAAGTACTTATGTAAGAATTTAGAAAAATGGTACACAAAACCTTCAGAGAATCATTTATAAACTGCTGGGAAACAAATGAATTTAAAATAAGACAACTCTGTTAAGACCCAAACTAGGCACCACCTAAGCAAGACTTCTCAGAATCACAGTTTTGGACGCGTATGTTTTGCCTTTTTTTTTTTTACCTATTCTACAGCTTCTACAGTTTAAGAAACATTTTTCATATGATAAACATAACTGTTAATGGCTCCAGTGTCCTTAGGCAATACTACATACATTGGGAAGAAAATATAACAGAAATTTTTTGCTTATATAAGAAATACAGTATTTAGAGCAAGCAAAACCAATGGATCAGTTAGATTAACTTTCTAGGATAGAGACATAAGAATACAGTACACAGAAGGATCCGTGCTGTACATTTCAACAACAATAGCTACTATTTGGTGAAATAAAATGATTGCACCTACTGAGTTTCCACAGCTTAAATCATGCTGAAGAGAACAAGGATTTTAAACACTGTTATAAAATTGCAGATAAACTGAACTTACTTACCAGGTCTTGACAGCGATAACTAGCATACATGATGCAACAGAAGAATAACATTTTTATAGATGTCTCATTCTACTGTTCAGTGCAGTATGCCAGTATAACATAAAAAAATATTTGAATAATCCAATGCAAGTTGCAGTGCATCTTCTAACACACTCTGAAAGGCTAAGTTGTTCATTATATGCCATGTACTCCACCCACATTATAGGAGAACCCTGGGAGGAATAGAGTTGTTCACAGTGATAATTAGAGTGGGTTTGATGTGGTTGGAAACTAAGGTATAGTAAGTGTCCTTGTTCTAGAGCCAGCATCAGAACAGAAATCCTTATAATAAAGCTAAGCATATGGCTGGAATTTTTAGCAGTGTGTCAACAGAAAGGGAAAAAATTGGAAGTCTGTAACGGTAGAAGCTACAAAATAGACATTAGCAGAATTAAGCCACAATTAGAGAGTTTTCTTTTCACTATTTGCAGGTACACAAAAATTCCCCAAACTCTTAAAAATCTTTTGAACACGTAAAGGAGACTAAAGATGACCTGAAAACGAGGACTCTGGTAGGCGACAGTCAAGATTATGATGGCAAAGTGAAGCCCCATAGTCGTTTGAAACTTTGATACTTATATCCTGTATGAAACGTTTAAAATGCAATACCAAATATAAAATATTATATTTTCCAAGAATATATCCACAACTAATCACTCAAAAAATATATATATTTAAACAAGATATAGATACAGCACTGCACTTCACATTTTTTTATCTTGAAAGGCAGATTATTAATCTAAGATTTATTTAAAATTAAACCTAAAGTGGTTCTATTTTATGGATTTGAGATTAGCATCAAAAGATTATAATTACAATTTTATCCAATGCAGGGATAATTTATTCTTAAAATGAAATATTGAAACAGGCATAAACCAGAAAAATTTCAGCTGAAATCTCAAGCCAGATTTGAAGAGGTTTATGGCCCCACAAAAATTATTGTTGAACGCAATGAAGGCTAACCATTGTTAGAATGCAGGTTGGTTAGTAATGATTTGCCTACTTGTTTTATAAATGTTACAAACTTGAAAGTATTAGGTAGTCTCTAATTAATAACTGTATTACTACACTGCTTTATAAATTGGAATCAATAACAAATATTAACTATTGAACATTCACTGTTAATTATCCATCTGTAATGTCTTGCAATTGCTTCACAACAAAATACACTAACATAAAGTGTTTATAATGGATACACAAGCGTGACTCTAGTCAAAGACTTTTTGAGGGGAGTGTTGCTGGTTTTCTTTGTTGGGGGGTTTTCGCAATGGATCCGATTATGACAATCTGACAATTCTGAGAATAAAATTACACTTTAGCTAAGTTCTCATGAGCTTCCTTTAGCGAAAGAGCTTCTCTTTCAAAGAGCTCTCTCATGAGCTTCCTTTTTTTTTTTAATTTCTGCTAAAATATTTCTGATGCCTTATTTATGCAGGTATCTTACAACCTCTAAACTCACATCCGAGTTAAACTTCTTTTAAGCGAACTTTTTCAGTCACGTTGCACCTTAATGTTCTTTTTGCTTCAACATGGATTCACAGTGGACTCACTGAATATTGCTTCAGTCTGACTAGAACAACGATGAACAAAGAGCCCAGATAACAATCTGGATGGCATGTCCTTTTATCTCTTTATCAGTATCACCTTCTGTCTTCTGACCTAAGAAGAAAAAAACTACAAGTTTCTCTAAGAAAAAGAAAGATTAAAGTAGTAACAAGTTGAATTGTATTATGTATCAGGAAAGAGCTGCTATTTACTGAGCCCGCCCCATGTAATTCAGTGAAAAAAATTACAGGTAAATGTCCCATGTGACTTCTATCTCAAGCCAGTCTTTTCTTAGCAGACAATTTTAAGCCTGCAACAGACTACTTTCACAGCAAATATGATCTTTTAAAATGACTTGTTTTCCTTTTAAAAAGATTTGTTTTCATATCACTGTTTCTTAGGAATTATGATAGCCCTTAGCAAATCCCCTTCCTCTGTTTCAGATGGAGATGTAAAAAACTTCAAAAACATCTACCTGAGGACAGTTTAGACCCAAACTTGAACTCAGCAGCAGTGCCAATAGAGTCTCAAGATTTTTCACGTGGATGTTACTTTACTTCACAAGCTCACGATGCTAGTTGCTACTGAACATGAATATCCTCTATATGACAAGAAAATTATGTACAAAAATTCTCTAAACTATACTGTCAATTTCATAAAAATGTTTTTAATCTATTTCTGCAGTGCTAGAGGTAAAGTTGCTTGAAACCCAGAGCGAATAAAAGCATTCTTAATTTTTAAAATGACAATTTTTACCTAAACCATGTCACATTTCTGACAAGACACAAACTGCTGTTCTCTTTTTGGTAGCTTGCTACTTAATGAAGCATATAAGTATCAATAAAAGGCTTATTAAATTAATTTAAGGCAAACTGTATCATTATTTAGTTATTCAAACATTTAAAAACCTGCACAAAACAAAGACATAAGTAATAGCTAATTTTTTAATTCTCCACTAAACTTCTGAAAATATTTTAACATTGTTTCTCCGCCACAGTATTTGCAGTCATAAACACATCTTAGTTCTTTTGCTCTGTAAAAAAATATTTGTGTTACGAGAGCACATAAGCACGTGATATTTTAAGATTTTCCTGCTTGTTGAAGTTATCTATTATTTATATTCTGCATTGCATTTCAATAGAACCTATTCTAGAGGTGTGTGCAGAAACAAACATGAGAGATCAACGTATTACATATAATCATCAAGTCTAGAAAACTCATGTGAAAAGACATAACTGTGTTCCAGGATCCCCTTCTGAGTGTACACATTACCTTCTTCAGTCTAGAGGAGGAATAGTTTTAATAGTTCAGATGTGCTGAAGAACGAAATCGATATTTGCTGTGCCCTGAGACAGGTGGAGTGTGATATCATCTGTAAGATTTCTGTAAGATTTTGGAACTTTGGCCATTTTTAGATTTTCTTGAAGAATCCACTTCGACTAATATTTTGAAGATTTGCTCTCCTGTAGTGCAATAAATTGTCTGCAGTGCAGTACAATAAATTTATTTGTAAATATTCCAGGACAATTATTTAATAACTTTAAATTCAGTAATACAGGAATGTAGAAAGTTATAAATGTTCTAAAATTCCCTCTCTAGAGCAATCCTTGAAGTCATATTAAGCCAGGCAAATGCTAGCTTGGATATCATCTTCCTTTATGTTTGGAAAGTGGCTTCCATCACTTCCAGAGAAGCTAAACACTACACAAGGCTAAGATATTCCAATTGAAAGAATGTCATATTTTCTAACTGAGAGACTATAAAATGAGCCTGCAAAATCTCTGAATTATGGGAACAAAATTCTCTGAGACTTTCTACTGCCACTGGTGAAAATGGGATACAAGCACACACCACCTATCTTGAAACCTTTCAGAACATCAAATTTTTCTACTGACACTTTCAAACATGGACTGTAGGGTCAGTAACTTTTATATTAGGACTTCTATGCTTTCAGATTTATATGCGCACCAAAACTTCAAAATCTCTGTTTCGGCCATGGGCTATTACTGACATTTTGAAAAGGTCCCCTTCATTGCACACATTGTTAGCACAACAGTCATGGTACTGACCAAAGAGGACCTGCAAAGGATATCTGCTCCAGCAGGTTATATCAACGCACACCGTTCAGAAGGACAAGTAAAGGAGGAGTACAAGATCCTCTTTCTCTTCCCTCAAAAGAAATTTATCTACTGCTTTCAAGCCTCATAATTTATATAACTGCAACTCTATAACTGGAAGTGAAAATGCACTCCTAGGGAAAGGAGAAGTGTCATGCCTAGTACACAGATGCATGCCAACTGATACACCGAAAGCAGACATTCAAGTGTTAAAGTATGAAAAACTATGAAATTTTAATCAGTGATTAAGTATAACGTTAACGTAAAACCAGAGTTACTAAAGTTTATTATTTCCAAGACATCTCAACAAATAAAGTAGAATATATACAATACAGTTATAAAATATAAATAGGACAGTTTAGATGCAACGGAACAGCTGTTCAGACCACTGGACTGTCTGGATAAAGGCACCTGATACAGTTACAGGTAGTGTTTTAGTAAGAGTTTTGAACCACACAAAGCAGATTTAACAAAAATTATTTTACTCCATAACCAATGGACCTCATTAATTTGTAACTTTGTGTCCTGTTCAGGTTTGGGTTTTTTTGCACTTTATAATATCTAACTCATGGGGTATAGTGAAAATTCAAATTTAATTTGGCTTGGTGTTACCACCAACAGCACCAGGAGAAAACTATTACTAACTCAAACAGCTGTACCTCACTCTTCGAAGTGGCTTATTTATTGTTACTGGCATGAATGTCACAGCTTGGATACTTGTATATAAGCAATACGAAATCAGAAACATCCTTGATACACAACACCAGACACATGCCAAATAACCTATTTATATGATTAATACACAGCCCCATATTTCCATTAATTGTCAAGCACGCATGGCATCGTGTGGTAGCTTGTGGAGGGCTGACGAGGGCCTGCTTTTATTCAGTCATTATTTAACAAATTTGACAAAGAGAGAGAACACAATGTTCATCTCTGATAGCAAGCTGGGGAGACTTGGAACAATTCTGAAGGTCAAGTTTAGCGTACAGTGGGATGCTGATAAACTGAAAGAGCAGTCTGAAATCAAAGAAATGTAATATTTTACATGTCTTCATTGTATTCTATGTGAGAAAGAAAAACAACTAATACAAAAATGAAGAATGGAAAACAATTGACTAGACAAATGTCATAGCAAAGTACCACTAAAATAATAGAAAGCATTTCTCACTGAAAATCCAAGTAAAGGAGAATAAAGTATAAGAGATATTATAAAGATATCTAACCAAATTTTATCTTGTCAGTTCTTGTTTTCTCTCCAAGAGAAAGTCAATGGCATGTTATCACACAACGGCCATGTCACTGATCGCTTCAATGAAAGTCTCGTTCAGTAAGTTTTACTTTTATGGTAATGGGATCAATGATCAGACCATTTACACATCATACATAATTGTCTTACATGAATAATTTCATAAGACCTTGTAGGTAGAGAGATACAGTCTGGAGTATTCTCAACAGTCTATAAAATGCAAATATTTTGCAAAGACTATTTTTTTCAGGTCACAAGAAGCCTTAATGTAGCACTATGTTAACAGATGTATGTGAATGGACTTAGTTTAATTGAATTTTGAACAAAACTTTTAAATATGGAAAATGAAAAATTCTGGCAGCATATCCTACCTTCAGTGTCCACTGCATTTTGTGGTATCAACTGCCGCACATCAGTTTATCACAGTCTTTTATTAGCTGAAAGGTAAAACTTCATTTTCACATCCAGTCTGCCTAATCAAGTTTGTATAATTAAGTACCAAAGTTGGAAAATAATAAATCAAAATTACTCATACAAGCTCTACTTTATGAAGTCATTCAATGACACAACATGAAGATAAAGTAATATATAAAACTTGTTATGTCACCTAAAATGCATATGTATGACTTTTATCCCCATGACTACCGCAGTCTGCAGTGTCCTGTTTCTCCATTTCATCCAGACCTTCAGCCCTACAGCAACATGCCTTGACTCCCTGCCTTCTGATATTCTGATGCTCATATTCCTCCTATTCCTTCTAGATAACAGAATGTGTGGGATGGCATTCACCTGAACTTTATCCCAATATGCAGTCCAGGCTTCACATGCTTACTCAGATTCATAAATCTTCCTGGGTTCTTCAGTTAGGCTGTACATCTCTGTATGCATATGTGATAAGCAAGAAGCGTGTGTGTGTGTATATATATATATATATATCAAGTATAATTATAAATAAAATTTCTAACAAAAGTCACAGTGAGAAAATACAAAACACTGACATTATGCCATTAAATAATTCCAATAAATTAATTTTTTACTGCCTTATCACTCACTGAGAATTTAAGGAAAAGCATTATGTTACATTGAAACAAAAATAAAATATTGAATTTTGTAGCTTTTAAGAGGGGGAAAATAGCATTTATATGAGCAGAATTGCAACAAAATTATATTTAAAGCAGAAAGAATGAAAAATTCGTATAAGATTCTTTTTCATACAGTGCTGCAGAGTAAGCATATTTAATTCAAAAAACAGTACACAACTACGTGCATAACTAAAAAGCAAAAATAATGTGCAACTTTAAACTGGATATTTACTGAATCAAGTGGTTAGCAAGTAAGTCTTTATTTGAGGACATTTTTTATTCAAGGTGTAACTACTGTTTGTGGGAAATATTCGAGAATATATATTCATATACATATGAAGAAAGCAAGAAATGTTCATATATGTATGTTCAGAAATATCTGAAAAATTTGAGAACCTTGCATTTTGAATTTTCCAGACTACGGCATATGTAAAAGATAAATGATATCATGTAAATCGACCCTAGAAACTGAAGTGTGTTATGGTAGAGTGGTTCTGAGAGAAATAAAAATACTGTGGTGTATGGTTTACCAGCTTTATTATTTCCAATTTAATATTTGACCTATAATCTTTATTTCAAAGTAACTGCTCAATTCTAAAAAGAATTCAGAATCTAAGAAATCATCATGGCATGCATTTTATTCATTTACTGATTTGCATTTGCAAAAATTACTACTACTAATTTGTTGCAACTGCAATAAAATTTTATTACAGCAACACAATGGGTGAGGTCTTCATCAAAACTCTATCTTTTGCCTACAGCTGCTAACATCAATCCTAAAGGGCGGAAAGATCAGATAGAATACATCAGCATAAATCTAAAATGATAAAATATTATATTCTGAGACCTTGTCTTCTTTGTACTACACTGGAAACGTACCTCCCTGAAAACAGGAATCTGTACAGCAACTAGTACTGCTAGAACTATTGTTCAGGTATAAGCCCACTCAGAAAGACCAGGTTTACATGGTCAGATTTAATCTAAAAGAACAGTGTGTCCTGATTCCATACATTTGGAAAATACCACCCTATACAATTTGCTTTGTTTCAAAAAATAAAGATTAAAAAAAAAGTGCACTATGTTTGATATGAGGGGGAAGGTACGGTAGAGTTAATGGGTTGATTTGAACAAGACATGGAGTAGAAGTTTGAGCAATCATCATATGAAATCATCTGGATTGAGCAGATGGACAAGATTTTGGTCCATCTACTTAGAAAGATAAATAATCAAAGAGCTAAAATGAGGTTATTAATGAATATATTTTTAAAAATTCACATTGGGAGTGCTATTTCACTAGATAAATTTTAATGTCATGTACAATTCAGCAGTAAGATTGGAAGTGGCAGGAAGATGAAAGCATTCTAAAGCTCAAACTATCGTTGCCTAATATAAAGCTTAGGAACTCACTATCTGTCCCTGCTTGTTAAATGTTCTAATTGTTGTTTACTCATTTTGTTGCTTAGCTTGTTTGCTTTTATTGATATTGTTGTTGAGTATTTTGTTGCATTTTGCGCCTATTGTGGTTTTGGTTTATTGTGCATTTTAATGCAAATCCGTTGATAAGAACTGATTTTGTGTTACCATGAGGTTTTTTTCTGTTTTGGTTTTTTTTCCTTAACAACTTTACATCTCAAATCTACCCTGTTGCCAAATGGACCTCTGTATAACACTTGGCTAAATGACAAGATAGTACTGGTTGATGTATTTCACTGCATCTAAATAATCTACCAGTATAGACAGATCATGTAAATATAAATCAGAACAGGTCTTAGGAACATTAACATACATGGATAGTAAGCTTACCACATAAGACTCCGGAAAGAACCAAGAATAAATCAGATAGAGTAGACTATAGAATCTGACTCTCTATACTCTTAAATCCTGCTCCTGAAAAGTGCTAAGTGATGACAGAACTCCACACTCATGCAGAACCTGGCAGTTTTTATTTATTTGAAAGACAAAGAATCTGACAATTCAGCTGAAACTTCTTTTTGTCTATTGGTTAAAACAATACCAAACTCTTCTTTGCATGTTTACATCAAGCATCAACTCTGCTTTTTAGTAGCAGTCATAATAAATACAGATTTTTAAAAGAGCACAAAGGATTAATCCTTTCTCTGAATGCAGTTACCAAAAGATTAACTTGAACGTGTCTATGAAGACACTGCCTCAAAGATGAATAACATATTTCCAAGTTCTTTGGAAACAACCTATAATGGACATTTTTAAAACAGTAGTGAATCATACTGCTAACATTAAACTAGAAAAATATACATTCTATGCCAGATCTTCATGCGTATATCTGCCGAGAGCCATGTGAAAAGTGAAGGTATTATCCTAAAGCCAGTTGTCAGTCTACGGCCAACAAACCTGTATCTACAGACATTTAAACTATCTGGATAATTAGCCATGACTTCTACATTTTTTCCCAAAAAGCTAACAGCGCTCACCTTGTGGTCCCAAGATATTACAGCAGAATTATTAACAAAACTAGAAGAACAGTACTGAAATGTATTTTGATCTTGGATAGGGAGAAAATGGAACAACAAAAATAGCTTTCAAAAATCTAACATTACTGCTTGCCTACTAAATCAGAAAAAAACAGTATTTCCTAAATTTGCATGGAAAGGTAAATTATTTTTAACTCTTGCTTTTCTTGACCTTAAAAGGCACGGCAAGGTTGATCAATGGTTGTAAAGAATGTGATGCAATGTCCTTGCACTTAAAAAATTTTGGACTGTTTTTTTCGTAACAGTCATGTGAATTGCTGCAAAATCTCGAAGTTTTTAGAATGTAAATTCTTTTTGGGTTTCCCTCAGAAAAAAGTATGTTCCAATGATCAGTTAAGGGCTGGTACTTGCAGAACAGAAGATTATGCTGCTAGTGGCCAGGTAAGAACTAGATATTTGGACGGAACCAACTGCAGGAAGCCTTTACTGACCTTTTTTAAGTTGCTCTGAAAACAGTGAACCAAACCTTTAGTTGGAATAGAAGAATTCTAGCAGCTCAGCACTATGCATCTAGCTGCAGTGATCATTGTCTCTTCTTTTCTTTCCCTCTCCTTTTCCCTAGGGAGTTAGGTGCAGACCATGAACTAGCCTTTTCAATACAATGGTTCCTTTAGAATGAGAAAGCTGTTTTATCACAGGTTCTTATCTAAATTTTTGTGTTAACTATTGTGTTGTTGTACCACTAGATTCACGAAACATGGTTCTTTTTATTAAAAGCCACTACATGTTAATTGAATCGTCAGTGAGAAGAGTGCATACTGTGTACCAGATTCACTGCTGGCATACTCAGCTACAACATGGTAAAAATCAAAGGCACTTTTTAATACAATGACAATAAATCCAGCCCCTAGGATTCACTATTTTGTTTTGTACACTCTGTGATCATTCTTAACAAGGTGTACTTTATAGTAGTCTCATTTAAATTTTTGCATTAAATACCCACTATGAACTAAGCAATATTTAGAAATTTTATATACTTTGTAGCAGATTTTAGTATTGAATTCTAGTTCCAAATTACTTCTGCTTGATTAAATTTTCTTCTGCAGCCTGTCTGTCTCTCCCTGATGTGTCTGAGTCAGTAACTGGGAAAGTGTCTTCTATCAATCAATGACAGAAAGTGCTGAATCTGAAAATGCTGACTGAGCACCATGGAGGGCAGGCAGGCTGCTGATAGTAGTCAAGGGAAGTTGACAATTTTCAATATGAGTGTTAAATGCCTTTTAAAAAGTTATCCAAAGATTAATCCAGAAGAAAAAATTATGCCTCTCAAACAAAAGTGCAATAAAACCATTAGCCTGCGACTGGCATTCACAGAACAAAAGAAAATAATTTTATTACCCCAGCTGAACTTTCTCCAACAACAATGACTAAAAAAAACATGGACACATTTTGTGATTGCCTTCTCACTATTGTGTGCCAACTAAGATTCTAAATATACCACAGTGAACTAGATAGAGATTAAACAACCATATTGCAAGCATTTAAGAGTTCTTAAACAATGATAAATGTTAACAGCAGCATGTAACTTCAGTAATGACTTTCCGAGATTATAATCAATATCCATGAAGAACTGCAGCGCGATCCATTGCTATGAGACAGTGTTTATTATTCACTTTCAATGTCTACTGGTTAATTAGTTTACATGTAAAATATGTGCAGAATTTTATTTGTAATAAATATATGCATACCTATAGTAACACTTTTAATTAACTGCAGAACTGTACATCCTGTCATAAAAGTATAAAATTATCATTCTAAGAAACAACCGTAATCGGCCTGTTCAGGAGGGAAAAATCATGTCTGCTCAACCTCATTGTTTTCCCAGTCATGAATGAAGTCTTCACTCTTTGTAGGCAGAAACTAACTATGCAAAATAACAACTGAGGTTAGGAATTGCACATGTGAATATTGAACTCAGTTTTTATTTTGTAATAATATTTCCTTTACTTTGAGATCTTCGTTTTCAAGCCATATTTCTGAAAATACTGGCTTCTTAATAAAATTTAGGGAGCTCCCCCATCAAAGAAGGTTTTGGCAAGGCCAAATTTGCACAGGTAGTGGCAACAGAAAAGAGCCATGTAAAAGAATAGGAACTGATTTTCTGCAAAGCCAATTGATTTGATAATTGTAGCCCGTATTGGCAGACAAATTCAAGATGTCATTTAGCAGTGCTTTGTCAAGGTTAATGAATATGCTTGTCTCTGGCTAGTAAGAACAGCATCACTATGGATCACAATTAGCTTCTCACAATCATCTGTTGTTTACATCGCACAGAGCATTGTGCCATTTCATAGATACAAAACTACCTATTTAATGTTCTGCCCTATACAAGGGAACTTTTGCATACACGTGACAAATGGGCTGCACTGAGTTCCTAACAGGAAAATTCAGAGTTTTTAAACAAAAATGCTATTTAGGGAGTGAAAGGACCACGGGCCAAAAGCTGGTTAAGAGCTCTGAAGCTGAACTTCCAGCCAAGGCACTATTTTCCTTTTGTTAGTTAGTGTCCCATTCAGGATACTTGTAGATTTTTATACTGGTACTGTGCAGTTCCAAATAAATCATACTGCACTGGTGTTAATTTAATTCTGTGAATTTCAATCATTAGCTTAAAATTTCGAATCTTACATTTTTACTGAACTAGTTATATTCCATCTACACACTGTTCTGATGGAATAATTGCTGTGAAGTGGAAAAGACTTTCAAAATCTGGGAAAAATTACTGAATCATATGCATACAGGTAACCAAATATCTTGCCTCCATTTTTAAATTGAGTAAAAAAATATATTCTTTGAACAATAATATTCAGCTGCTTGTTAAATTTTTGTTGACATACTTGCTTCCAGTTCTTTAAGAAATTAATTCCATTTTCATATATGGTCACAGGTATCATACTTAAAATGTACAAAATTGCTTGTGGGAACCAGAGAGGATTTGACTCAGGCTTTCTGATGAGTAGTTTCTAGCATCTAATTTTATAATCACAAGGGTTTACGACAATAAAATTAAGATCATAAACAAATAATCTTGCAAACCAGATCTTTCCTTCCAGCTGACACTGTTAATATCTCAGACTCTTCCTTCATTACTCATGACCACATACATTCACTATTGCACTGCTTAAGAGACATTAGAGATCTATAATATTAAATTGATCGAGTTATCAGATATGATAAAATATGGAATCTAACTTTTTCTCCATGATCAGAAAGCAAACTAAATTTTAGTCTATAACAGAAACTTAGACATTAATGTATTTGTCCTGATATTACCAAAGACTTTAGTGGCTAAGTAAGTTTGAAAAAACAAAACCTCAATCTCATAAAATGTGTACAGCAAAAATCTAGTAATTCACACTGGCTGGAAGTTCCATCACAGATTAATGTGTTTTATGATTGAAAGTACTAAGTGAACAAATACAATTAAAAACAGAGTAATGAGTCTTAAAATGCACTTTATTCATTTGTTTGACACATATAATTTTGTTATGATAGTACTTTGTAGTATGCTTGTAAATGTTCAACAGTGCATTTGACAAAAGTAATGTAGTCTAAGTAATGCAAGAATTTCTTAAAACATAGTTACAGTTACATCTGAAATATGGAAATATTTCTAGTGTACAGAACTATACAGACTATTAAGTAATGAATTATGAAGAATTTACTTTAGCAGAATAGGAAAAAATATGTATTGTCCATGAAAAGGATATCAAAACTTACTTATATTTTTCACTGTCCAGTGGGACAACATGTTCATTCACTGTTAAGCCTGGAATTTAGCCTATATATTCTCTGCAATATTCTCCATCTTCCCAACAGAAATGCTGCTAATGTAACTACTCTTTGCCACTGTGAAACCGTTCCTAAAATGAACACAAATACCTGAGGATACCCGCACCTGTAACCACCAAAACCAGAGGAGTGACTGAAAAATACCAGTGAATTCTTGCTGGACAGTGAAAGTTGAATATTTTTTTAATATAAAAGCTTTTGTGATAGCAGAAGGAGAATAGTGGTCTACTAAAGTTTTCTCAGAGAAGGTCTGAAAATGTGACTGTTTTCCCCTTCTCTCAAAATTTATCATTTTCAAGTTCAAAGTATGGAAAACAGAGTGGCAGAAAGCAAGAAGATATATGGGAAAAAAATATACATTTTTCTAGATCAAAATGAAATGTTGGAAACATCTTTTTTTTTTTTTCTCCAAATCATGCATTGTCACTGTTATCCAAACTACAGCACCTTCCTAGCACAAGGATAAGGGATTTTAAGATGAAAGGAGAAATTAACCTTTCAAAGTATTTTTCCTCTTTTTTTGTGTGTTTGAAAGGTGATTAAAACTAGTTCTTTAAAAAGCTATGTCAGCATAATTTTTTCTATTAACTTTATTTTTTTATTTTACCATCTTCCCTGGGAAGAAACAAACTATAGTTGTACCTACCTGAAAAATTCTCATGGTAGAAATTTCGAATACTACAATTCAAATAAGTTGCCAAGTAACATGAGCAGTTTGGTCACTCATTAAGTTAGCCTTATGAATGTAAATGCAACAAGATAAAAAACAGGACTGAAAATAATTTGAATCAGAACGCTTGTATTGGCCAATAAAGCAAAATAGTTCATATTTATAGTCCAGTATAGTCTTACTGGAAAAGTAAGAATTGTCATGTAACAATCCAGAGGCAACAGTGCGAATATGTATGTTGGTTCACATAGTCTTTATAGAATCATAGAATCGTCTGGGTTGGAAGGGACCTTAAAGATCATCTAGTTCTAAAATGTAAAAATGAAAACAATTAGTACCTGGGTATTGACAATAAAAGTACTTGGCTGAGAAAGCTGTCAAGATCCTTAATGAAATGATAAATGAATAAGAACACTACCTCTACCTGAAATATTCTTTAAAATTTAGGTGAGAGCACTTGGGTTCCATTACTAGCTTTTTATAGTAATAGCTTTTGCTCAATACCTACAGACATCAGGCAGTTCATGTTGAACTGCAGTTTGCAGTCCACATGTTGGCCTGAAACTCAGTGCCAGAAATAGGTTTTGCTTTAGTTCAGAAGACACTTCACTGATTTGTTCAGAGCTCAAATACCCATAAAAGGCATTTCCAAGTTTGCTGCTTGAACTGTTTTGTCAAAGCACATAGCTACTGAGTCTAGCTTCGTGCCATTTGAAGATTATGACCAGGAAAAAATAGCTATTTACACTAATGTATTCAGTCCTTTTTATGCACACTTTCATTTTTAACTGCATTGATTGCTATCAGCTCTGCTAGATTGGCTTCTACTAGTCCAATTAAGTTGAGAGAAATCACTGACTAGACTTTCTCAAAGGAACAAAATTATTGATCCTCATATTTCAATAATAGCCCATCATATCCACTGCAAGAAGCAAATTGAAGTTTTAACATGTACTTTAGAAACTACTAATGTGATAAGAAAAATTACATTACCAACAGCTATCACATGACTGGTGCAAACTGTGCATCTGATCTGATTCCCAATAATGTCGATGGCAATGTTTCCATTGATGTCACTGGCACAAGGTCAATTCCTACAGGGGAAAGCTATGACCTTCTGAAATCAGTTGAAAACACAATGGAGTCAGAATATTACACCCTTCTCTATGGTATCAGTGACTAAAGGAATTTTCTTAAAATAGTTCACAACAGGTTGATGGTTTGACCCTTTTGCTATATAACATCCCCCCTCCTGTCAGTGCCATTACTCTCAAGACCGCGTAAACTTTGAAAGTTAAGGACTGCAACTACATGTCATTATGGTAACTAGGCAAGACTTACAACAGCTCAGTGCCGCACCCAGAAAGAAAAAGTATCTAAAGTGTGTTTTGTGTTTAGGCCAGAAAAAAATGGGGGAGAAGATACTGATATTGAAAAGCATGAGAAAACTTAAGGTCAGTGCACAGACCTTAGTTAAGGAGGGGTTAGGATGAAACACGTAAACATTTAGATTTTTAAATTCTAAAAGTTAGGAGAATTGGCTTTCAAGGAGGGATGTGCTGACAAGGAACATGTTATCATCTCTTGCATTTAACTCTTCCCAAAAAATCCATAGTTTATCTAGGCATCGTTTATATCTAGTCAAAGCAAAAGGGCTTCCTAAAGAAGTTATAAAAAGCATCATCTGTCAAAGCTAAAATGTTAATATTTTTCCTGAAATAGTTATGAAAACGTCAATTTTCTATTTTGAAAAACAAAACCATTCTTTTGCTGTTACAAGGGACGTCTGAATGCCCCTATTCCTCTTTTCTTCTGTTTAAAAGTAGGATCAGAAGAGAAGATGGACAGATTAAAATAATGGAAAGATTATTTTCAAATACTTCTCCATGTAGGCTTCATTTTTTCCAGAATAAAAAAAAAAAGAATGTGACATTTCTGATTAAAAAAAATATTCAAGAATTAAGTGAAAGGCGCTTTTTTTAATTGTGTATTTTTTTTAATTTTCATTTGTGGGAATGGGCTAGCAGTCAAATGAGGAAGAAAGAGCAAAACAGACAAATTGAGGAAATACATAGGTGTAGGTATATGGATCTCCATCTCCTCTCAGTTTTGTCTTCTGGCAGTCTGGTTCATAGAGTCTTACTGTTCTCGATCACAGCTCATTTAAGCCCACATTTCTATAAATCACACAAGTATTGTTTCTATCAAGAATCACTACATCCCATACAGACTTTTCTTGGGAAACATTACATTCACTTCTTGTTAGCTGGCTGCTTCTTCAGAGATTCCAGTAAGGTCTCCATCTCTCACAAAACTCCAGACGAACTCATTCGCACAAACACTTGTTCAGAAAAAGTCTGTTCTACTGAAACTGAAAAGCATGGTGCATTTTAGTTGCTCTTATTGTGCAGGTCTGATTAGTAAAGCCATTTTGCCAGTGCCTGTCATTCTTGTAAAATTTTGGAACTACTTGTAAGAGTGATGATATATTATGCAATCTTCCATCAAACTGCTCTCCAGACAGTCAATCAAATATTCAACAAATCAATAAGAACAACTTCATTTTCAATTCTCTTATACATTTTAGCTGTTTGGACAAACAGTAAGACATCTCTAGTTGTTCAAAGTGCAACTACATTATCAAATCCAACCTCTTTTCCAACAGTGAAGAAAATATCCTTAAAGGTGAAATCTTCAGCAACAATAAATTTGTCACCATTTTCGTGTAATCCACTGAACAGTATACCAATCAGAGGCCACGGGTAAACTATTTTGTTAATTTATTTTGCAATCCCCCTTCTCCCCACTCACAAGGGGAGGCACGAAGAACCAATTTGTAACAACATTCTCAGTTGTTTAAGCAGAGTTTCTGAAATGTTATTCCACTTAAACAAAGTGCATGTGAAAATGTCGTGTAGATCTCTCATGGCTCTCTTCCCAAACTCAGACCAAACTGGAGAAGAGAGATAGAAAAATGCTCACACCCGATGACCACTCACTTGTTAGTGCACAGCTTCAGTATAGGGTACAGGTACTATGTTGTCTGTTTATAAGCAAAATGTGTAGGTGGACTCTTCTGTTCAGGAGGGACAATAAGAGGATCAATAATAACTTACAAAAAGTTCTTATATGGGGGGGGAAGGGGGCATTAAAATAAATAATATAAGTTACGGTAATATCTAGGAGTCAAGCACTGGAAGAATACCTCTCTAGCAGGAAAAACACTAGCCCCAAAGTCCTTGCTTGTTAGGATGATGCACAGTTTTTAGGGGATCATGAGTCCCAAGAACTAAGATGAAAGGCCAGCCCAAATAGCAGCAAAGGTCCAGCAGAGAGAAGCAGCAACTGGGCAGAACTGAAAGAAGGAAAACATAGTAAGAAAAGATTCGGGAACTACAGCAGGAGTCACCCAAAAGCATGAATGGAAGCTGCCAGGCACCAGCATTAATCTGCAGCAGAAAATAAATCTTCTGAGCACCAGTCAGGCATTGCAACACAACTAGTGGCTACCCTGCTTGCACGTGGAGCTGACAATATCCCAAACATTTACGAGAACGAGAAATAAAGTGGCCATAAATAGACAGGTTAACAGAGTAGTAGCTAAACAATGCTGGTCATCAGACAGTATTTTCAAGTTTTTTTAATACAGTATAAGTAAGAAATAGGAGATGGGAGAAGGAAGTTTCAAAGGAGGAGGGAGGTTTTTGTAAACGTAGCGGAAAAATAGGAGAAAAAAATATGCATGTTCAAAAAGTTAGTGTAACAAAAGAGATTAGAATCAAGGACTGCATCAACTGCTATTGTCACATAAAACATTAATTTTATTTTAAAGGGAATCAAATTGAATGTGGTTACAGGCTTCACTGACAGGCAGGACAGCAAATGCTTCCCAGTTATCAAAAGGATTTGTAAGACAGGAGTAATTAAGGGCTCTGTGCTAGTTTCTCTAGGCTTGAGGCATTGTTAGTTAGAGGAACTGAGATAGTGACAGGAGAAATTTTATTTTGGATATAAAGTCACATCTGGAAAACAAAGAAAATTTTTCAGTACCAATACAGAATGGATAGTCGAATGCATTCTTAGAGGAAAAAATGTAAACATAGAAGTGAGATCACCCAGCCCAGACCTTTCCAAACCGATGTAAATCCAGCATGAAATTTATTTCCAGCATCCTTGGGGTCACTAACATCATCAACAGTAACAAATGTCAAATAAATGACAGATATTCAGCTATCACAAACATTTATGGAAAAAATGGCCACCCCTCCCCGGTCAATTTCAGAAACCCAAATATAGACTTTTGTAGTTACTCGCATGCATCTCTGCAGCTTACTCTGAAAAACCAGGCAATTTCTTCAAACGCGTCTCGATCATTTAAACACTAAGGTTGTCTCCAAGTTGACCAGAGGACTACACTGACCTGAGAAACAAGCATTTCTCAGTTTGAAAAAGTGTTGAAGTTTCTTTAGTTTTGTTGTGTGTTCCTTTGCTGGGAGAGAGAAAGAGTGGGTGATAGAACAGAAATTTTGTAAGCAATAACAGAATTTGATAAGCCTGTATTTCCAACTCAAAGCCATTCTCTTTTGAAAATTGACTCCAGCTGATGTAGCTGATGTTTGTGTGCTATTCATTTACTTCCAAGTCAAACAATAAAAATATCTGTAACTTTGATTTTCCTCAGACTAAAACATTGAAATATTCCTTAAGAATTATATAACTATTATTGCTGAGAACAGAAGTTAGAACTCTTCAAACCATATTCTACAAACTTTGTTTGTCCTGAGGAATATCTTGTCACCTGTGAAATGAATACAGAAAGCTGAAGGGTAAGATTTTTTTTTAGTGGGAATATTCACAGCAGAAGGTCCCCTTTATGACAAGTATGTTCTGATTAAATCATTGAATTTCCATTTAAATCTAAGAGCAATATCGCAGAGAACTCAACTCTCAAAAAAAACTTTTCTGCTATTTTCAGTGTTCACTACAGAAATATAGTGTTACTGTTCCCTATTATTCTTCCAAAAGCTTCTATAACTGAGAATCAGCTGACATGAATAGACCATACTTTCTTTTTGTAAAATATACAGAAATAAGCAAGGCTTTTAATGAGATTTATACCTTAAACATTTTCAACTTTACTCTAGAGTCTATAGGCTGAGTTTGCATAGTACATCCTGTGATTACTTTTCAGAGTTTTATGTATATACATAATACTAAGATCTAAGAAAGCAAGATCTTGTCAAAATGCTGAAACACAGCTAGCAAAGTGTCATGTGAATTTTTTTCTATAATGTGTTAGCAGCAATTTTTATGTTTCCCAATATCTGATTATTAGTTTGACTATACATAATATACACAATCAGTCATTGCCTTAGATGTTTAAGAGAAGAGGAGGAGAACCTCCATCTGTTCCATGCATCAAAAGCCATTGGAAATTATATAGCTGTTTCACCAGTGCACAATGCAAGATGAAAATAAGGTTTTGTCCCTCTCTCCATTCTTCAATACACTGTAATGCAACAGTGCTCTGCTGGAACAAGGACTGTGGAGAAAGTTGTGACTTTAAAAATAGCTTGCATTAGAGAAGGACATAAGGAGTACCACCAAGATCGGAAACCATTCACTAGACTCTAGCAAACGACGAGGCAGTCAAGAACTCATTGTACTTATGGTCTAACAGACAAATATTTGGTGGTAACTGTGGGTATGGACCCATTAATTTCTCTACAATAATGGCAGCAAAATAAAGGCTTTCATGAAAAGAAATACTTTTTTGAGTCTCACATTCACCAGAGAAGCAAATGGATGGCATAGCTAGAGCAAAACTATTAGTTTGTGCAACTTAGCAACTCTATGGCGTGGGAACTGCCTTTGCCTTGACTCTTTGTTGAAGGGATCCTTGCTACCAGTAGCTTGGCAGAGGACCGAATGAAAAATCCTGTGTTGCAAAAACCTGTCTCTCCATACAGTACCTTTTGAGAAGCAGGGGACATTATAACTGCTAGAGAGGTCTCCTAAGAAAAGCAGACTGATTTTTGGCATAAGAAATCCATGCACCTGACTCAGGTCCTTCATGGCACTCTGCTTCGGGGCAGTGTGGGAGGCAGGAAAGGGACATGGATTTCAAAAAAAAAACCCAGTTTTTAAAGTTGACTCCACAATATTCTGCATGCACATTACTGCTAACATAGCCAGACTAACTCATTTCAAAAAGTTTGTATACATCATTATTACAATTAGGAGTTTTGTATTGTAGCTGCATTTACAATCCTCAAGAGAATATTTGGCCAGTGGAACTATACAGTGGTGTGATGCAAAGACAGAATTAAGAAACCAGCATCCCAGTTCTGGAAAATGATGCACGTGAATCCACAGTAAAGGCAGGAAAAAATTTTACAAGGGCTATTTCTTCTTGGCTAAAACCCATCTCCTGCAAATAATATTTTGCCTTCTTCACAGAATATGTGAAGAACATTCCCTTCCAAAAGGGAACTTGAAAAATGTTGCCTCTCTGACTTCTCTGATGCAGCATAAGTAATATTACATATATAACACAAGGCAGAATATATGGTGCTTCATTTTGTAGCTGAGGATAAATTTGTCTAATTCTGCAAAAGTAATTCCATTTTTCATAGGTTAAGCAACAGATTAACAGCATAAACTAATGAAACTGAAGATAACAACTATACACACTCCAAAATGGAAAGTGATTTTCTCCAAAATCATATATTTTTAAGACAATTATGGGGGAATATATCTATTCATCTTTTCTTTTTTTTTTTCATTCACAGACTTAGTACAGCTAAGCAAATTCGCATGACTTCTTTATGACTGCTCATTTCTCTACTCCAGCAAAAATCCATATTGATTTATACAAGTCAAATTCCTACTTCTTAACATTAGTTTTTAATTATTCACTTGTATCAGAAAATTAGGCACAAATTGTGCTGAAGAGCAAGCACATCACAGGCTGCTTCACAATTATTTACATTCTAAGTTACAGTAGAGAAAACATTTATTGCAATAGTTGGTAAATATGATAAAAACAGAAATGCCTGTTCTTAATTTAGTGTTTATTTGTGGGATACAGGCTGCATTTTGGGAACTACTATAAACCTCCAGTTTGTAGTTGCTAAGTGCTACCAAACCATCTACAGTTTAAGAACAGTTAATGTCAGTCTAATATTCTATTAATAAGAAGAAGCTGGCTTTTATTGTTAAAATATTTAAGACAACAGGCCAACTCCTTTGTAATGGTATATATCAGCAGGGACTGGTACACGGTGGTTGGGCAGAAGTTTACCTACATGAGATAATAAATGGTGCTTTGATAATATTTTAAAAATAAAATGTTCATAATCATTCCTAACTGAAAGAACCAGGCTTAAACAAGATTTGGTAGTGCCTTGTAAAACTGTAGTAGCCATTTCCTTAGAAGGTCCAAAAGACTGCAAAATCCAAAGCGATCTACGCTCAAGAAAACCCAAAGGCTAGACAAGATACGAAATTTCATAGTGAAAAGAAACAATGGTTCCTTCTGTATTTCTCACAGTTAACTTTTATGTCCCTGTTCACTGTACTGCACATGGTGCAACAAGTCTTTCGGCAGCATTATAAATCGATTAAGACTTCAAGAACTAATCCATAAATTTTACTAAACAGAAAAAAGGGGCCAGGCAGATTTATTTACTTGTTATTTTTAAGATCTTTTTTGTAAGATAACATTTGAAAAGACTTTCCCTTTCAGAAATAGATTCCCTGACAAAGGTAACGTAGATTATATTTTTGAGTATTTTGTTGAGAGTGTCAGGTACTGAGTTCACATTGAGAGAACCCTTCCACTTTATCTAGCCAACACAAGCCTCCATATGTAGGAAGTTATGTGCATGTGAGACTGCATATATCTTACAAACCTCTTCTGTTTTATAGAAATTTAATTCCTTTTATTTCTGTCTAAGGGACAACTAAAACAACACAGGTATAAGTATTATTCAGTTTAATATTTTTCCTGAAGGATGCATTAGGTACTTTACCTCAGTTTTGTAATTAGAAGGATTGGGGGGGGGGGGGTGTCTCAGGAGAAGGTTTCCAGTCACTGTAGATATCATTGGAGTACACAAGCTACTTCAGTGACCACTGACATTAAAGTGCTTTGTGCCAACCAGAGTATGTAAACAAAGCCAAAGAGCCTCAGCCTTTGAGGCAAAGAACATAACCTCAAAATTTTCCTAAATAATTTCAATTGTAAAAGAAAAAACTTCTAGCCTTGTTTGAAGTGTCTGGTTTGCAAATTCAAGTATGAAACAGAAGCTGTTAGTAGACAAAAAAAAAAACAAAACAATGTATAAAAGTAACCTCTTCTTAATTTAACTTCTAGAATTTGTAAGTAAATTCAGCTATTTAAACTATGTCTCATGTTATGCTGAATCTCCTCTTTCATAATAAATCCTGCCCCTCAAGGATATCCATATCCAAAGTACCGATCCCGTAATGTAGACTACAATAGCCCTCTGTGTTAAGAGGAACAAGGACAGAAATAGATACTGTATGACTAAATGCTGATTGACAGTTCCGTCACATGCTTGGCTCCTCTTAAACAAAACTGCAATAAAAAGACTTCATATCATACCACACAAGAGACAGTAAAATAGTGTAAACAGATGTAACCCTGTGGAAGAAAAAAATTCTACTTTATTATTATCATAACACACTGAAACTTTATTTTTCAAATACATTAGCCAGAGATGAAATTATTCAGTTTCTAATGAGAAAGGAAGTGTTCCTTCTCAATTACCTATTAAAATGCTGTTACTAACAACAAAACAAAAAATTAAAAAAAAAAAATCACATGGTAGACTGTTACTATGTAAATACTTGAAGGAAAATATTTTCATGGCATATGGGAAAGAAACAAGAGGAAAACAGTACAGAGACAGTGACTGAAATGTCTGCCAGGTACATATCCAAGACAGCTTAAAAGCCCTTATGAAATGAAACCTAGCTTTTGAAGCTGTCAGAGTTTGCCACCTTGATACATTATTGTACAAGTCTGAAGAATTCCTTGACAGAAGAACTTTTATAAAGAGCAGCTGAGACACTAGGAAAAGCACAGGGCCTCTCTCACAAAATAATGGTTTATAATCACACACATGATAACGAAATGTATCATCTTAGTGACTGACAGACACTCGTAAGTGCACAGGCAAGACAACCGCAGCTACCACAACAACTGGCTCTCAAGCCTGGCGAAAGACCTATCAACATTTCTGTCAGAAATAAGACCATTTACAAATTGGTACCTCAGTTCTCTCTCAACCTTGCCCCATTTGCTTCCTGTACTTCATTGTCTTGTGTTAAAACCCAAGAAATAAATACTAGGCAGAAACTTCCAGACCATCAGAAAGCTTTAAGCAAAGTCTGAAAATATCTTAAAAGTAAAATAATAAAAATTTAAAAAAGAAAAAATCATATCATTTTATTGCTTATTTTGTCATCCATAAGTGATAACATATTCAAGCAGATACTTTTCTGAAGGAGTTAAAGGCCCAAGAACAAATAGAGAAAAACAGATAGGTGAGAACATTATGTGGATGCTTTATAAAACCTCAGAAAGATCTTTATCACCAACACCACAAGACAGACGTTGAGGTACAGATAAATAGAAGGAGAACCTTGAAGAGCAAATATTATGAAACATGTAAAACTGTTCTGGAAAAAAGATAAGAACATAATTATAGAACCATAGAATCATAGAATGCTTTGGGTTGGAAGGGACGTTTAGAGGTCATCTAGCCCAATCGCCCTGCAGTGAGCAGGGACATCTTCAGCTAAACCAGGCTGCTCAGAGCCCTGTCCAGCACGGCCTTGGATGTTTCCAGGATGGGACCTCCACTACCTCTCTGGACAACCTGTTCCAGTGTTTCACCACCCTTCATGGTAAAAAATGTCTTCCTTATATCTAGTCTAAATCTACCCTCTCTTAGTTTAAAGCCATTCTTCCTTGTCCTATCACAAGAGGCCCTGCTGAAAATATTTTCCCCACCTTTCCTATAGGCCCCCTTCAGGTACTGAAAGGCTGCTGTAAGGTCTCCCTGAAGCCTTCTCTTCTCCAGGTTGAACAGCCCCAACTCTCTCAGCCTGTCCTCATAGGAGAGTTGCTTATATGTACGGAAACTATAAAATTTCCAAGAAATGTATGTGCAGTTAAATAAGGAAGGACTGGACAAATACGTGAAAGAAAACCTTGTTAAGGAGTATAAAAGATAAAAGCCATATGGCTTAGTAAATCCCTGTCTTGCAGGATGCTGTTCAGTAGAAGTATTATTCAATTTCTTATGATGTGCCAGTATCATGTTCCCTAGCCATCAGTATTGAAGACAGGTTCATTGGCACAGGAAACCCTTGGTGTGACCAGATACAACCACTTATGATTACCAGGAGGACCAGACAAATAAATCTTTGAAGAGATCTTTGAAAATCCTAAGGACGGATTAAACCTGGCACATACTCCCAAGTATAGTCACCACGTAAAAAAAAGACACTTTCTGTAGCACTTCTATTTGATTTCATTAACATTGTGATTGCCTTTATATTTACAATTAGACCCAAAATTTAAATATTTAAGTCATGATGCTTGACTTGAGAAACCAATTTTACTGTTACTGTCATTACTCCAGTAGAAATTATGTCACCCTCCAGGGAGATGAGAATCAGTAGATAAAGACTAGGGCTTGTTCTCGCTTCAAACTCTGAGCCACATTTTATTACTCAATTCATAGTAATTAGAAATAATTTGCTAGATGTGATAGTTCGTGCCTCTAATACCATCTGCTTATGAAGTTCTGGTGAGTGGAACACAATCTCACCTTTTCCCAGTCCACCAACTTCAGTGGGATTTCAGTTTATGAAAGATATGCTGTATCCACAGGGACTAGACAACCCAGGAAGTTCTTTATGGTCACAACGGTGAAGGTGTAAACATTTATGGAGCAAAGTAAATCTAATTATCAATTATTGTCAATTATCCTTCATAATTTTTTCCTATTCTTTGTTGTGTGATCTTTCAAATAGTGCTCTGTTGATCAAAGTAGATACCTTATTTCAGCCATATCAGACACGCACTCAAAACCCTAGTACAGCAAACAAAACCCAGCAATCTAAAAATGAACAGAAAAAAACCCACAAAATTCAGACCAAATCAACCTATGCTCTCACTTATGACATTATTCAGGTTTTACCTAAGTGTACATAGAAACAGGGTTCTTTGTACAGTTTAATAACCTGACAATATAAACTCACCTAGCCAATCTTGCGGTGCATCTTCTACTGCTTCTTAAACAATCATGTAATAAATGTTTTCCAGAGCCATCACAGATGCAGGTCTGAATACATGATTCAAGCCCTCTAAGATTATATTCAGCATTATTGTTCAGAGTTACTGCTCAACAACCAGGTCCGAACATGAGCTGCAGACCTTAGGGCGTCTGAAATGCACGAATCTTGTTGCAGAAGTGTTCCCAACTGCGCAGCAACATTATTCAATTTGGCAAGTAGCTAACATAGTACACGCACGGTTGGTATAATGCACCTGGAACACATCTAACTCTCCCTGTATTTGCACATATCTATTTTAGACCGGGCAAATTAGAACCTCAGTTATTTTTGAGCAATTAAGACTTCAGAAACATTATTACAGCTTACCCTACAATAGTCCCAGGATGGAGACTCTTCAAGATGCAGAAGTAAACAGGAATCTAATCCTGAACTTCTCAACACTTAACATTGTTTCAGCAAGATAAAAGGCATACATACAAAGGAAGTTATTTTCTTTAAAATTAACAGAGCTGACTACACAGCTGTAAAGTCATCTGGCCTCACTTCTACATTTTTACTGTAATACCTGAACCCCACATTCAGCTAAGAAAAGGTTGCTTATTTTGAGCAACCAAATACACCATCACTCAATAGAAATTTGGACTGAAGGAAAAGTGAGAATTTGTTCCACACAGAACATGACCAGATACATAGTATTTAGGTGATAAGACAGTGTTATCAAGAACCAAAAGTAGCCTAGAGATTAAACTTGGGGTGGAAATGCACAAGGATCAACACAGGGCCAGTTATAAATGCAAGAAATGCCCTTTATTCCACACTCAGTTGACACTCGATCTGGAAGTCACCACAGGTTCTTTCCAGAGAGGAAAGAATCGGACCAACGTGGGTATAAATATTATTTTAGAGCAATAAGATAACAGGGGACTAATTGATCTTCCAAATGATAACTCAAATTTCTGTAGAAACTGCATAAATCAAATTATCAAATCAAACTTTCACTGCATGTTTGCCGAAGATCAATGTATCAAGAACCACCTCCCACAAAGATCTAAATCCTAAAATTTCTCCAGTAGTTCAATTTAGTTACATTTCCTCTCTTGGACAGGTTGATCAGACCCTAACAACCTGCGTTATACTCCTGATGCAAAGCATACAAAACAGATCATAACAATGAGAAAATCACCCTGTGGCCCAGAACCAACCCAGCACTTTTCTTTCCAAAGCATTTTCAACTATGAGCATGATATTGTAGCTTATACTAGGTGACTGCTCTGGCAGATGTTTGGTCTAAGGTCAGCACAAAACCTTCTTCTTCAGTTTCATTTTTCACTCGCTGTGTGTAACAAAAGGAGAGCTAGAGTTAGCATTTTGAGGGACTTTTGAAAACATCGTATTGGAAAGCTTAAAGAAATCATTAGCACTGATTCAATGTTTCTTAAAACTAATCTTTTTTATATATATTTGTTTTGATAATGAGTGCTTTAATCCTCTGTCTCAAAACTAAACAAAACCCCAAAAGAAAAAAAGCCCAGCACTGATGAGCAATCTTGCGATAACGAATCAGTGTGCGCACATGAGGGAAAAACAAATGCAGTTGGGGAACAGATTTTGGTGTCAAGTTTCCCCAAGTGTTGTTATAAATATCAGGAAATTTAAAAATGCTCTTAAAATGCATGAACATTATTTAGGTCTTTAATCTGGAAGGGGCATGATTGATTTTGCAGGGTGGAAACAGCCAACTGTACCAGTGCCTGCAGATGGAAGGGGCCGGCACATAGCTGCCAATTTCAGGGAAGATATTTCAACTACTCTCTAAAATGGATTGCAAAAGCTTGTTGTCTTCTGCTTGCTTCTCCGGGCTCATGCTGCACTAGGCAGCTTAGGGGTAGAATGGCATCTTATCCCAAAAAAGCTGAAGTCACAGAACATGACTATTTCAGGAACACCAAAAAATGAAAAACCTAAACCTCTGAGGGCAGTGGGGCCAGAAGTTGAATCGGAAATAAGAGTTAATTAAAGAATCTCATTATTTACACAACAGCCATTTTACACCATAACAAGAGGAAAACTGACCTTTGAAGTCTAAAGCTCCCTTTTACATCCTTGTAACTGAAAAAAAATCAGAAAAGTATTTTCTAGAAACATGACTACACTGTGTGAAACACATGTTAAGTCCCTCTTACTCTGTAGAAAATGGTAGAATATAACAAAGGAGAAGTAGACCAATTTTTCAAATAAGACCACCTTTAAATCCAAACGCTCTTAGATCTCAGCTTGCTCACTTTTGTAAATATGTATCAGATTTTAGAATCTGATCCCTGATAAAACATTTTGGATGTACAACTTTAGACTATCAGAGTTGAGCAGCTCCAAGTCACGTTTTTACAGCCTCACAAAATCGTCATACAGCCATCAGGTTAGTGTAAAGAGAATCGCAGTTTGTTTGTTTTTTTTTCAAGTATCAGACATACTTGGCTTCTTCTGTCCTTTCAGTTGGGTAGAAATACTAGTGTCTCCTCAGTTTTTACATCATCTTTTCTCGCACATTGTAAAAACAATTTCCAATGGCAAAAGGAAGCTGAGTAGCATGAAACAATCTTTTTAAGCCATTTTCTACAGCTTTCTTCTTTCAAGGAGTATCTATTCCCTTTCCTTCTACTCTGCTCTGGAAACTGTGCTTATGCCAGCACCTTGTTAAACTGATTGCTGAGTCTCTTCCTCTGGAATTTAGCACCACTGTAGCAGGTTAGTAACAGAGGCTGTCTCAAATATCTTGTGTTAAGGACAGATCTGAAAAGTTATCTGCAGTGTGGAGTAAAGCTGTTTTGCTGCCAGTGAGAACACTAGAATGGATATAAAGTGTCTTCAGGAAAATTGTCTTCAGGACTGCATCACATTAAAGACATCTGAGTGGTATTTTGTCCCACTGGTTCCAGCAGGGGCAGAACTTATCCCTGCTTTAGTTCTACCAGTATAATACACATCTACATATGTGACATGGAAAGAACTTTATCTCCCCCTTTTCAGGATTCTTCCTCTATAGTTTTGCTCTTTTAAGATTATTATTTGCAGACACTTGTGCCACTATGGAAATTAAACCGCTGGCCCAAATTCATCCCCAGTGCACAACAAGCAAGGTGCAAGATAAGCCCTTTGTTTTCTCTTCTTTTTGAAACACTCCTTCCATGCTGCACTGCAGGCTCGTGAGCTGTACTCTAACATCATTTGTTACATATTTCATACTGTAGTGCCATGCTTGATTACATCGATCTACACAAAACAGAAACTGGCAGCCAGTCTCCCAATTTCTGCCAACTGTAAAGGTTAACATGTACGTTGGCATAATGTGGGTGTGTAAATAAGGGAATTTGTGTAGTCCTTTATTTAGCAATGTAAGAAAACATATTTCAGGTCGGAGATGAATAGTTTTCCTTCCCTCCAGGTGTCTATTTTCTATTTTGGAAATTTCAAGGAAGGGATTAAACATGCACAAGCACTACTTAGCAACAAAACACTAGGGAACCATACTGTGTGTACTATAACTTCATTTCATAAGACTATCATCACAAACTGCCAGTATTTCATCACTGCCAAGATGTCTTCGGAGAGAGACAGGAGAAGTCAAGGAAGTGGCTCTCAAGACACCCCCAATAAGCTCTCTGCCATCACTCAAGCCTCCCATAAGGCAAGTTTACCATCCCCAAGGTTAATTAACAAATTTAATTCTAGACCAACAACCTTTAAGAAAAAGCATTTGCCCAAACAAGTAAGTTATGTTTTCAATTCTGCACCTTTAGAAGTTCTTATTGTTGAACAAGCAAAGACGTAAATGAGCAACTATTTCTACAAAAGCTGGCTGTCAGTATAAAACAGAGCTATATACGTTTCTGTATTGGTGGACTAAATGCTTTCCTAATCTGATGTAGAAATCCTCTTAAATTAATGTAATGAAATGGATATGAATCTTCCCCTGACATTTTATTCTGGAATTCCAGAAAGTAACCAATTTGGCATGAATAAACAGTTATTTAACAGGAAGGATAAAAAGAAATAATTGTTGTACCTGTTCCCTCTTGTTCATAAGCTTGGTTCGTGTAACAATCTGTGGTGATGACTATTAAACAAAAAATTCAGATAAACAGCCATGAATGTTTAAATCATGCTGACAACAGTTCCATATTTGTCATCCTTCACTGTATACTTCACTGTCTTCTATTAATTTTAAACTCTAGCAATGCGTTCCCCTGCTGAAGTATTAGAAAACACAAAATTGCAAGTCATATGAAACACAGACAGTAGTCAGGAGAGAGTTACTTTCAAGGATCCTAGTCTTCTGAATCTCCGGGATAAGATGTAAGAACAGAAGGAAAAATTAATAGTGGGCAGCACTCCTAACAGGCTGCATGAAGGTGATCATGCATTTAAGATGACTGTGTGATGGCTTAAACATTGAAGGAACACTAGTCCAAAATAAAGGCAGTAACTACATACACAGCAAAGTACCTGCAACAAAAGACAGCTTTTATGAATGATCACCTCTGCTTAAATACAGAACATTAGTGCAGGCTTCTCCCTATAGAGATTCAAGAGCCTGCAGAAACAGAAAATACCAAACTGAAGTTTCCATTTGTAGAAAAGTCCTATCTACATCTATGGCTTTACCATTAACTTCTGCAAATAGAACTAAGCAAAAATAAGTTTTCTGGGTAATAAGTTATGAATCCATTTGCATTATTTTTGTGCCTGCTTTGCTACTGCAATCTGTAACATAAGGGTTGGAAACTAAAATCTAAATATTATCAAAGAAAATTAGACAATGAGCACAAAAGAAACTTGGTATCTTAAACCAGACAACCACTGGCTGCATATCTCTCATAAAAGTGGTACAAGCCGCAAACATATCCTTACAAAGCGTGATGTATTCAACCTTGGCATATTTGCAATTGTCTTTAGACAAAAATGCGTAAAGTTTGAAAAATGCAACTATAGAATACAAGAAATAGAGCAATGCTACAGGTGAAAGACTTCCACTTGAAAATGTTCAACAAATATTATGAAGTATTCTCCAAATGAAGCAGACGGTTGGAGATTTTGAAAGGCAAGTGTAAATTATATGGTTTATGTATGTTGCTGCAATAGCACAGATGACTTTTCTTATATTCTGAACTGCAATGCCAAACTAAAAATACTCCCCGAGGTGACTAATAAAAGCAGAGGTGAGATTCAACACGAAGAATTGTGACTAGAAAAAGGAAGAAAAGTTATGCGATGGGATTCCTGAAACAACTTAAAGACACTTGTAGGTCCAAACATCAATATCCCAGTATGCTTGCATTGGGCCAGAGCAGAAAATCATTTAGATTGTAGGATCTGGTGACAAGAAAACATGAGAAAATGCCACTGTCTGATCAACACTTAATTTCAGTAAATACGAATCTATTTTAGTATGTCAAAATATGAATATACTGTACTTATTTGTCATCTTCAGGGGAGACTAATTTCTTGAGGAGAAATTATGCTCATCTTTACATATATTACTGTAAAATTAATAATTAAAACCTACATCAGAGATTAAGCTAGCGTGTGTGATACAGGTTCTTAAAAATATTGAAGAATTATTTAATGTAAAATTCTATTTTCATCTGTGAATATAAGCAGATAGGCTGAATTTTTTTATGCTAGAAAAGTCAGTTAACTAAACAGGATTTGTAAAGATCAGGTCAGAAACTGCAAGTATTGCAACTGTATATTTGCACAGTGCATACCAGAGTGGGCCCTAATATCACCTGCAGCCTCTAAACACTACTGTACTATTGCTCTTAATAGTAATAACAACAACATTCATCTTATTGGATATAGCAGTTCCTATTTTTGTATTCACAGTAAAGCTTTAAAAATTTTCAAGTCACTTTCAGGGGTACTTTTTCTTAAAGATGAAAAAAATCCCAAGTGTTTAACCATAATCACTATTGGGAAAATACATTAGTAATGTACACTTTAAAGCACTTCTGAAAAGCTACACTCGTAATACCAGGTAAATGATATATGTTTTAGAAACACTTATGAATACCTATTCACTTATTAGTCTGGCATGGCCTCAAAACAGTATTGGCTAAACAATAGTGCTTCTATCATGGTTTTGTATATGGTCAATCAAGTAAACAATATGCATTTTTTAAAAAAATGCTTGAATGCCTGCTTACACAACAGTTTATTCAGATCCATTATGGACATCCAAGTAAATAAATGTTCTAAAGTCCATAACTATATACTCAGTAAATACAGAGCTGCTACTTTCTATAGAATAAATAATAAGCACTGTAACAATACCACAATCACAGGGGTTTATCCAACAATGTACTTCACTGCAAAAAAGATTTCACAACTTCTCACTGGCATTTTTCCCCCCATTTCTTTCTTTTGTTTTTAAAGAAATGTGTTAAAAGGGAGAACATTACCTTTCAAGAAGCTTTTAGTTGTGAGAATACACAACCATTATGAGAAATAATAACATGGAAGGAAATTTTTTCTTGGGAGTCCTTGTAAAACTATAGGCCCTATTTCAATCTCACCGCCTTACCTTGGTCACCAGCAGACTTAGATGAGTTCTGCAGTTTGGAGCCACAGTTTTACATTGAAGGCGTTTGTTACTCTTGAGTAATTGCTCAGCAAACATTCAGGAAGGGTTTTGTTTCTAACTATAAATACCAAGGGAGGGTAAGCTCTTTAACAATCTGATGCATACTTAAATGTGGGTGAGAGCTTGCCTTTCCCAGCCATGCTGAAAGTTCTTTGCGTTTTATTCTTCCTTCATTCATTTTTTCAGTAGTGCCAACAGGAAGAACAATGCCCTAGAGATTAAACAGGTAACTACTACTGATAACAGATTTGCAAATAGATAAAGGGTTAACATTAGGATGCTATATATGTTTTGTAAGAAGCCAGGAGCCCTTAAAGAAGCATAAAAAAATTATTTTGGCCGCAGGAAGATCTGTGTCACAATGGCAAAAAGTCCCAATTAATTCTTCACAGTCCTCAGTGAAGAAGAGTTATGGATAGCAGGGAACAGAAAAGACAGAGACAGCCTAATCAAGATGGCTTCTCCAGCAGAAGTGGTGCACCAGAATACCCCATAGATATTTAAGACAGGATTTAAATAGTCAAAATAGACAGAGTAACCTTTTGGCCTTTAAGAGGAGCCTTCCACATGGACCACTAAAATAATGATTTTCCAGCCTCCAAGTCAGACTAGGTTTGGAAGAACACAAAAATGTCTTAACCTCTCAGAGATGGCACAGGCTTCCATATCCCAAGCAGCCTGTAAATTTGCAGCAGTCTGATATAAGTACATGACATCCTTGCAAGTACTGAAATTAAAAATAATTAACTACTTAAAGTCTATTCACTGATATTTCTGGCAGGATCTACGTGGGCTTGGGAGAAAGGAAAATTTTCTAAATTAATAACTCTCTTAGGAACATTTTGCTCAGTGTATGTCCTATTTAAATGTTTTCAAATCTACATTTTTTTACCAGTTCTACTCTTTTTTAGTTTTCAGTCAGCCATTGAACTCACTTTCTAAAGGTCAAGCAAAAGAGCTAATTGAATACAGAAATGACACCCCTGATTTCAGGAAGGCTATGTACTCACCAGTGTACAAAAGCCTGAGTCTAATGACTTCAGTCTGATTTCAGGGATGCTAAAAGTAGGAAGGAATACTGACCAAGTGGTTTTATGATACATCAGCATTCTACTTCATCAATGGTATACTGTTTATTCTTGATGTTCTGTTGGGAAATACAGCAAAAAAACTGCTTTGTTGATGCTAGATTCATTACTATAATCCACATTTTATAAGTATGGGAGAAGAATATCTAAAAGTGGTAGAAACAATAGGACTATATTCTAGGAAGTTTTCAGAACAAAAATAATGCATTAAATCAGTTCATAAATTTATCTTCAATGCAGCAAGAAACTGATACGTGTTTATAGATTTAATTACTAGATTCATTTTACCATTTAATTTACCTAATTTCTTTCGGGGCATCTTATCAATGTATATAAATACCTGACAGGAAGGTGCAAAGCAGGCAAAGCCAGGCTCTTTTCAATGGTGCCCTGTGAGAGGACGAGAGGCAATGAGCACAAACTGAAACACAGGAGGGTCTCTCTGAGGATCAGAAAATGCTTTTTTACTGTGAGGATGACTGAGCACTGGCAGAGGTTGCTCAGAGAAGTTGTGGAGTCTGCCTCCTTGGTGATATTTGAACCACATCGGTCCTGGGCACCCAGCTCTAAGTGGCCCTGCCCGAGCAAGGGAGTCGGACAAGATGACCTCCAGAGGTCCATTCCAACCTACATCATTCTGTGATTCTGTAACGGTACTTATTCCAATTTATTTGTTTTAAATTGTTCGGTCCTATCTCAGTGTCACTACATTTCCATAGAGATTGGGTGTCCCATAATCTTTGATGAATAATGTTTCCATCCACACAAAAATAAAACAGACTTTCTCAGTTTTGGGTTTGTTTTTTTTTATGTTCTTTGACAATAAACTTAATAGCACTGAATTCCCCACCCCACTCCCAGAAAAATACTAAGGTTACTTTTTTGCTGTTTTTTCAAATCCTGAAATCTATACTCGGGTTTTGGTAACTATACCAAAAAATGAAGAACTGAAATCTATTAGACAACCCCGAACAGAGATTTTTTGTTCTAGATTTAGCTAAATACAAACATTAGTAATATTTCATTCAGATTAGTGTAAAATGTTATAATACAAAAAGGAAGCAGAATAGTTAATTTAAAATATACTCATTCCTATACCAATAAAACCAAATTATGTTCTGATTCCAAACAAGATAACACATATTAGCCTTTTACACAGTTTAAATTGGTGCTTAATTTTAAATAATTGCTCATGTGCTTTGCCTTACTGGTGTTTTCATAAGTCTTTTGGTTCAATGAAACCACTATATTGTGGAGTTTTTTTTTAAAAAGGTGGTTGCATTATCTAATATCATACATGAGAAATAATGTTATAGTTATGTTTTGATCTATTATAAAACTGAAGGTGTAATCACTATATCCAGCACTGTGTGCTATATAAGAAGAGATACTTACTACTCCATTAACCTTGTCCAGTGAGCTGTCAGTCACAAAGCTGTAAGGATTATGTAATTAGAAAGTCAACTAGAGATGAAAAATGAACATAATTTTTTTGCAACCTCAACCTAATACGCATTACCTACACCATGATGAAAATTATTTACAGACAAGTTTCTAATGTCTATGCAGAGAAATCACAGAATCACAGAATGTTAGGGGTTGGAAGGGACCTCTGTGGGTCATCTAGTCCAACCCTTCTGCCGAAGCAGGGTCACCTACAGCAGGCTGCAGAGGACCTTGTCCAGGCGGGTCTTGAATATCTCCAGAGAAGGAGACTCCACCACCTCCCTGGGCAGCCTGTTCCAGTGCTCCATCACCCTCAGAGGGAAGAAGTTCTTCCTCAAAATACATGAGAGAAGAGTCAATTTATAGCAATGATTTCATTAGTTGTCTTGCTGGAACTGGCTATGACTACTCTCCACATGAGTTTATCACCCAACAGAAAAAAAGCCCACTTAACACTGTAGTAGTGATGTAGTCAAAGAAGCCTCCTCAAATGCTTTGCCTCTTTCCCACTACAAAACAAAAGCAAAGTTTTCTTCGAAAGAGTAAACCACAGAGTTCCCCTAAAAAAACTTGACAACTTGCTTCCTGATAATACTCTTTCCAGATCTATCAGAAGGAACAGGCCTTTCTACCCTTCCACAGCTGTTTCTAATCTCCCCGTATAGAAACACATTGTAGTAAAATGTTAGTCAGATACAGGTTAAGCACCCTTTTGAGTCACCTGTGCTACATACAGGCAATAATGAGCAAGTGACTGAAAATGAACTAGTTGGGTTTGAAGAAAATGTATGCTTTTAAAAACTACTGGGAACTTTTGTCACTTTTATTTTTCAAAATTGCTGATAAGTGTAATAAATGCACTTTCAAAATTAACATTTTCAATTGTTTATACAACTGTCCAAAGAGCAGGCTAGTCTGCATATAGAGTACTAGATATTGTACTTTTTTGACCATGTTTAGTAAAAAGGACGTCCAAGGGAAATTTGCTTTAGGATTTCCAGTAATTTGTGAAGATTTTTTTATTTTACTGCTAGGGTTTGAAAACATTGCTGTTGTCAGATAAACTAAAGTCTGCCTTCACCCACCTTGCTTAGAACTAGCAATCCAGAAATTACTTCTCTTCTAAGAATAACTGTAAGAGGCTATGGTCAAGACATTTGATAATCTTTTTAAATGTTTTCATATAATCTATCTCAAAAGTTTATTCACCAGTTTTTCCACCAGCTTTCTTTTTTTTCATCTGTTTTCTTGTCATATGGCAGCTTATTAGTGCTTCAGGAACCATATTTTAAGACTAGTGGGAATACTTCCATTGACATGCAGTTATACTTAAGATTTTTATTAAGTGTTTACATTTTTTATTTATTTATTAAGTATATTTTCAACTCCTGAAGTGCTTATTCAAACAGAATTTTAAGCAAAGCCATGTGAAGTATCTACTGGTTTAAAAAAATACGTGAAGTAAAATACATAAGAGAAACTACTACGTGAATATAATGTTTCTTTAAGGCATATCATCTATTACTGAAGATACCAAACTATTATCAGCAGTAAACTAAGTTATTACAGCTTTAATAGGTGGCTACAAAGACACAGTAGAGGAGGAAATGTAGACATCTAAAACTTCAAAAGATTGATAGATAAGCACCATGTTACATGATAGTTGAAATGAGATCTGAGAAATTAATCTGGTTCCATAATAAGCAAGTAAACCTATGTGATTTGAGACCAACTTTAATATAGGATTAGACTCCAGATACACAATCTGCAAAATGCTGGTAAATGGCAAGTAAAGGTACTATCCTCAGATGTGGCTGTTGATTTGAGAGATGTCTCGCAAAGCAACTCCTCTTCCTCCACAGATTTCCTCCCACTGTTAGAGGTATACAAAAGGAATATAATACGGAGTATTTCCTGTTGTGGCATAGGAAGTTGCCTACTCTGGATATTTGTCTTTCCTCCCTCAGCTTTTAGTGAACAGCCAAAAATAAATAAATTTCAGAAATCATACTTTTTCTTGAGAAGTGTCCACCAGTTTCACACAGGTAAAATCACACTTTATTCAGGATTCTAATTTTATCTGCGAAATCAATCCCATAAAAGAGGCTGAATCACACACACAAAAAAAACAGAGTCTGAACTTATACTTTTGAGATGTCATCTACCACACACTTTCTGCACATTTCTTTAGTACTTCCAACATTCCACTTTCAGACAAGTGTCCAAGCTGCGCTGGTCAAATTTTCAGGTGTCCATAAAGCAGAACAAGGGATCACTGGGTATGCACCACTTTACTCTGTTTTAAAGACAAGGTAGATCTGATGCACCTCTGATGTAGATTCATTGCACACATGGCTGATCCATTCTTGTGCCAAAAATCCAGTCTTCCCAATGCACATCAAACTCATAATGCATACAAACACATTCTGTCTCTGACTTCCCAGAAAAGAGAAACCACTTTTGAAAGGTCAAATGATGGCTAGTATATCAGCCTGAGAAACTGAGATCATAATTTGTAGTACATAAACACACAGATAAGGGTGCAAAACTAAAAGCTAGAAAAGGATCTTTAGGAGTCAATACCTAAGAATATCAAGTTATTACAGTAAAGACAAAGTTAGTTGAAAGTGGGTTTTGGTTTCACTAATTTGAAAACATGCTCAAGGCAGATTATTCAGCTAACGAGCCAAAGCTTCCCATACAGTGACAGAACAATTTAGAAATAAAAGTAAAAATTTTATTTCATCTTTAAAATGTGCAGCAATGCAATTGAACTTATTTTTCCATTTCAGAATGTGAAGGTGCTTTAAGTATTCAAAAGCTGTAAGAATGTTGTGTGTGTACCTGGATTTACGTTTATTCTTCTTCTAAACCCTTTGCAAAATCTCATTGTTTTAACATCCTATTGTTTATTTTCTTTCTATTGCTTTGCTTAACTGTATAGGCAGATATTCCCCCTGGCTCCCTTTCTCGGCATTCCCCAAGTGAGGAAGGGCTATTGGAAAGAAAGACCAAAAGGGAAAGCTATTAACAGCAGCTGACTTTGCCCTAGTCTTGATATTTACATAGATTAGTGCAACATATGGCCTCGGGTAAGAGCAATACATTTGAGCAGGGTCTTGCTGAGGAGGGCACGCTAAAACAGTACATCTAGGTATACCGGTGAGTGGCCTTGACACACCTGAGTGCATCACTGGGTTTGTGCTCTGGTTCTTAAAGCATGAGAGCCTTTCATCTTTCAAATTCTTTAAGCTGTGCTTGTCAAGACTGTAACAGCAACAGACTTTGGGAGGCACAAAAGGGAAGGCACACAAAAGGGAAGCCCACATAATTTAGAACCTGCTTGTTGAAATTAGGAAAAACTTGTCAAAGATTCACTTGGAAGGAAGGAGCAGATCGTAGTTGCACTCATTCACTAAGTTGCACATTATCCCACAAAATACGACATGGGAATTTGTTAGACATGTAAGAGGTAATTCATGAAACATCGAATAACATTTCTGACTCATGCAAGTAGGCAAGCAACTGACACCAAGTTACACCTGCCTTCCTCCTCTTTCCCAAATGTTTGATAGCTACCTCTCTGCTGAGATGGCCATCGATCACACAGTCAGCAAAAGCAAACATATGCTGCTCACTCAGCAACTCCAAATCACAACCTGGCATCTCAACGCAAGCCCAGTCTCAAAAGGTGTTTAAATTAAGGTGTTGCATAGTAAACTGGAACAGCTGGGGCATAGCCATGTATTCTCTTTTGTCTTCTATTACAAAGGTGTTAACCTTGGATGGAGGGATGAGATAGCAAAAGCAAAAAACTACAGGAAGACTCAGCAAATATCATCTGCTAGACACTTTAGACCTACTTTAGGATATTTTTTCAAAGTGGTTCACAAACTCTTTAAACTTTTAGAAGAACATATTTTTAATTGATGGAAATATGACTCCTATGCAAGAGTGCAACTACATACAGTATTGCCAAATGGAGTGCTAGGATTCCGAAACTTTCAGACTTCACTGTTGTTATCAGTCACCTGCCGCATTTGGTCTGATCTGTCCACAAAACCTTGCTAAAATGGCTTCTGTTGATTTTTTCCAGTTTAGATGCCCTTTTCTTCTATGTGTAGTCTCCACAATTAAAACTACAGGAGGTCTTTATATTTAATATGAAGAAACATGCAGATATCACCTTTCATCTAGGAATTTACACATAGGGAGATATTTTCTGTATTGTCCCTCAAATAAAGTTCTCACAACTTTTGAATGAGACGGACAGAACCACAAACAAAATCTTAGTGTTTACCTAAACAGCCTAGCAGTCTCCTACAAAGTACTGCTAGATCTAAAGGCAATTTATTACTAGAACAGCCATAAACAAAATCAAATACCATTTATTTTCCTCTCTTTCCTTCTTTTCTGACAAATGTACTTCTATAATATAAAGAAGTTAAGTGAAATCTAATTTATCCTTTCTATAATGCTGAATTGATTGAACACTGGTAAAACTTTAGCTTCCCAAAGGATGAAACCATTCTAATTTGCATGCTGATTAGTCTGACGGGGCTGCATTAAGAGTCTATGTATATTTTAACACACAAACTCCTGCCTTTTCTATTAATTCAATGTGTAACAATATATATTTAGCTGAGACTCAGATTTCACGTTTATAACTTCACAAATTAGTTTAGTGCTGCTGTGAAGATAGAACCAAACTGTTGTGTTTACACTATGTTGCCTCTTCAACTATGACTATATAAAAACAGCATTTACTAAAGGAAATTGAAATTCACTTTGGTCGTCAATGCTCTGCTCAAGTAAAAGTTCTGGAATTTAAGAACCACTTAGTTGCTGCATTAGGCCATTTAGGATGTTTCAGCGTCTCAATTGACTGTAATACCAATCTGCTCAAGTGCCCTGTTAATGACCTTCCATCTCACAGCAAGCTCAGGAATTCAGTGTTTATACTTTTTGTGGGTTGTTTTTTTTTTTTAACTATACCATGAACAGACTGAAACACAGATCCTTTTTTCTCTCTCTACTGTGGCAGAAGGGTGTAAACTGTTAACAACTTTTCAAACCAAAAAACCCTAACCTTCATGCCTCAATGAAAATTATCATTGGCAAAATTTAGGAAAAGGAAACCATTTAAAATTACAAGGTGTTAAATATTAAGAAATGTGGAATTTTAAATATTCTTTATAAACAACAAAAAACCAATTGTATACACTAACTTCCATGTTGCAGCATTAAGTGTTCCCAGTTTTGTGTTATTGTTCTAAATGAATACCTATGACACAGTAATACGAACCCAGACTGAGAAACACCACTACAGTTTCCCAAAACATTCTTCAGTATTTTAAGCTAAGCAGTGAGCAACGTAATATAAACTTAGAGGACTGGATCTTCACCTGATGCCTCTGAGATAGCTTCACTGCAGTCAAATATTTTAGTCACGTTCACAAACTTAATATGTGATCCAGAATATCCGTTTTGTTAACAAACATCAATATTTAATCATCTACCCTGTCATGTCTTCACTTCATGAGCTGGACAAAGAGCATGAGAAAACTTCCGTGACCAATGTCATTAGTGCTTGTCTGAATTGTTTGCATTTTACTGTGGCAGTCTCTAGTTAAAATCTCGGTTACAGTATTCCGGAAAATACTGAAGCCAAATTTCATTTTTTTACCTTTCTTCACAAGCCTCAGAGGAAAACTATTTGCAAGCACTCATTGTTTCCACCAAACAGCAATATTATTCCATGAGATTTCACATCTATATACATTTTCTCAATTATCATAAAAAAAATTGGAAAGAAAAAAAAGTCTTGTGATACTCTCAAAAGGTTCTAAAAGCTGAACACTAATTATGGAGAGCAACATAGAACTTAGAAAGTAATTGCTCCCCCTCTCCCCCTAGTAGAAATCTGAGAATGTAGAACACTTGGCTGGCTTTTAGAATTTTGGGTTTGCATATGCAGGAGAGTAATCAATGCCTTTGCAAAACATGAATTCTTTTAGAATATCCATTCTTAAAACCCTCAGTGAACTATGGGAACAGTACCTGTTCTAGGATAACAGCTATCACAGTACTTCACATGCAATTATGGACAGATTAGGGCCTTCACTATGTTGCAGCATGGCAGTCAGACATACATAAGCATACAATAAAGCCTTACATTACGGCTGTTAAACTTGGTTCAGTTTAATTTTCATCTCATTTATAGCAGAGATCACCCTCAGCCAATATGCCTAGTTAAATATCTCGTCCCTTAATAATGCTAGATAACAAATACCGCCACTGAAGTTAGTGAGAGTTACATGGCTACAGTGAGTTTGTACACTCCTGTTTCTACAGTCTGACTGGAATGTGAATTAATGTGTTTGTGTATTAAATCTATTAAGAAGAACATATAGAAAGACTTAGTTAATATTAGCTAACATTTAAACCACTCTAGTTAAATCAGTTTTCATTTTTAAAAATGCTATTTTCAAAAAAATACTCTCTATTAATGTTTTTTAAATGTTTAATGCAAATTTCTTTAAATGTACAGCAGAAAAGAGTATCTATCAAATATTAATACCTCTTATTTCCCAATGAGTTCTTCAAGCCCCTAATCCTCATTTTTAACCCATTAATAAACTTCTTAGAAATATTATTCTATGGATTTTCTCATATTGTATTAATTTCTATCACTGTGGAAATACATTTCCAAAGTGTAGTAAATTGTTAAATTAGGTACCTCCAGCCACAAATGATAATAAAGCCTCATGACAACGTAAGAAAATAAACCATCTGCATTTAAGACATCTAAGTACTGATTTTTTGAAGGAAAATTTCATTTCAATCAACACAAAGCATCTGATCAGATTCAGTCAAGCTTGGCTTAGTATTATGGCCACACCTATAAACATGGGGTTCCATTTCAGGCACATCATATAATAAACAAAATAGACTTACAATCCAATCATAACAGAAGCATTTAGCAAACCCCCTCAAAAGTATAGAAAGAAATTCTCAAATAAATAAATCAAACCTGTGGACATTTCTGAGAGTACTGCACAAAAGAAGCCATTTTCTGGGCACAGCAGAAGCTAAACCAGCTTTACAGAAGAAAACTAGGAAATGAGCTATGTGCTCTAGAGCGCCATCTACTGACATTAAGCATTTTCCTATTTACAGAAATGGCAGTCAAAGGTGTATCCAATTGAATCTTCTAAATAGTTCTGAAGCAACAGACAGAACTGACAGATTTGCTTGTGCCATTTCTTGGCACAGAGAGCTTACACCTGTAACTCCTAATCAAGCCTACTGTGCTGCAACAACAACAAAGTCTTATGCAAACCATTGCACTGCTAGATTCATCAGTTAAAACCTCCTCTAGAGTGAACCATGACTTGAGGGGATTTGCTTTAGTAATAATCTAGCGACTCAGATTTTTATATGTCAAGAAAGACCAGTTTGGAGGGGGGAGACATTATAACAGACCATTAGTAATTATTTTTTTAAACAGAAACTCAAGCAATTGATTGTTTATTTAAAATTTAGAATTTTCACTTAAAATGCAACTAAAGCTCCAGCAGTAATATAAATATTTTTTTTCTCAATTAAAGCAATGAAATAGTAAAAATGGTATAAATAGAATGGTACTTAGTCAAATGTTAGTTTTTAGATATACTCAGTGTTGCATTCTTTACTAAGAGCAGAAACTCCATTTGACACACATTTCTACTACTTTAAATGGAATAGCATTTCTCAGGCTTTTGAACCTCAAGTATCTTTAGCCTTCAGGTGTCTCAGAGCCTTGCTATGAAAACTTTCTTAACCGAGAGGCCAAAAAACATTTAGTTGAAACATTACTGAGTACTGCATCCAGCTCTGAAGCACCTAACATAAGAAGGACATGGAGCTGTTGGAGTGGGTCCAGAGGAGGGCCACGAAGATGATCAGAGGGCTGGAGTACCTCTCCTCCTAGGCTAAGAGAGTTGAGGCTCTTCAGCCTAGAGAAGAGAAGGCTCCGGGGTGACCTTAGAGCAGTCTTCCAGTACCTGAAGGGGGCCTACAGGAAGGATGGTGAGGGACTTTTCACAAGGATGTGTAGTGATGGGACAAGGGGGAACGGCTCTGAACTAAAAGAGGGCAGATTCAGATTAGATATTAGGAACAAATTCTTCACCATAAGGGTGGTGAAACACTGGAAGAGGTTGCCCAGAGAAGCTGTGGATGCCCCCTCCCTGGAAGTGTTCAAGGCCAGGTTGGATGGAGTTCTGAAACCTGTGTTTCCATAATATTTACAAAACTATCATCCACTTGTAAGAGAACCTTCACATAGACGAGCTCATCATGCAAGTAACTGAATTTCTGACCTGTTTCTCCTTGTAGACTGCTTAGAGCACAACTAATGTTAATCCTATTAAATTCATCCTGTAAGCTCATATTTGCTGAACAGAAAAAATTACTAACAGTTGCTGGAAGTTCAGCAAGTGGTTGGTTGTTTGACTGAATTGACACCTCCATGCCAGCTTTTCATGCTTTGTTTCAGTGACCACTTCCATGTCAAACAATTTTAGTACTGCCATTCATGTATGAAGGCTGGCATTCTTCACTGTTTTCTATGTACAAATCAGTTAAGTTTACACATATAAGTGGCTACTTGAAGTAAATATTTTCATAGACAAGGGGCATTTCTCCTGCAAACAAGCAAATAAAAAATGAGTTGAGAATGCAAATATAAGTTGACGCCTCACTATTTTACAGACTTATAGTAAAAGATTCAATTACAAGTGAACTTCAGCATGATTTTTGCAAGTAATTGACAAGTTGCTGCAACTTCAAGGTCAAGAGGAAACATTCTAAAAGAGTGGAAGTATTTACAACTGTTACTGCGTATAAAGCATTTATGATACCTACACCAAATTACAATCATGTCCTCTTTAAAAAAGAAACATATGTAAGTAATATGTACACTGGCAGTTACCTGGCTTAGAACAACAAATGCATCCTACACAATAAACTAAAACTATAGTACAGAAAGTATCCACCTGAAATAAAATTAGCCTACAAGACACTCTTAATTATCCAAATATTTTTCCTGAGTATGACACATCAGAATACAGATAGAACAATAAAGAAAATATATATATAGGAGAGTAAGGAGCACACATGATCTGGCTTTTTATATATAATGATGCCAGAAAATGCTCTGCTGGGTTTTTTTTTTTCAAAAACAATGTATTTTCTGAAAAAAACTTTGAAGTAGATGTTTTCCATGAATGTTTGTATCAATTATTCAGCTACAGATATTGAAAAATATTTGCTTGCCACAGTGACTTTCCTCTCCAAAACATTAAAATGCCTTTTGAAAAATTTGTTTCTTTGGATATGATTTTTAAAAATAATCCATCTTTAAGAACACCTCCAGGCAAAATGTTCTGAAAATGATAAGCCAAAGCGTAAAAGTTTATTCTGTTTCAAACCAGAAGTCCAAAAGTCTTTTTTAAATTTTCAAGTTGCCAGACTTAAGAAAGCATTCATTTATATGTGTTTAAAAAAATGCATAAAAATAACACCACATTTAGTATGAGATCCTGTTCAAAAAGACGGCTCTGAGATACTCCCCAGCAACTTGCAGTTCAACTACCAGGAATCTCTCTGCAGTGACTACCGTCTGAGCTTTCAGATTTCGGCCACTCTCCCCAAGGGAACAGCTGAAAATCACTGGACTTCAGTCTCTGTAGGGCACCCATTACATCCACAGGCCTGACCTAGCAGCCACTAAAATTCAGCTGGAAAGACGGTAGAGAGAACCTTTTTTTTCTTTAATGCTGTGTGCCACTGCACTTATGCTGAAATCAGAGCATCAGTTACACCATGGCAGTACGCTGTTTCACTGCAGTGAGACAGAGCTCCAAGTGACTCATTGATAGCTTCAACTGGAATGAAAGTGAGAAAAGACATTGAGGCGGTCTGATTCACTCTTTTGCCCCAAATACTTAAGCTAAGGAAATTAGGACCTAGACTGAAAATCAGCAGACATGGAAAGGGTCTTTTCCCGCTACTGCCATATAAATTGTTAAGCAACAGGCTGTAGAATGCTAGAGGTCAGGAATCAATTACTTGAAAAAAGGATAACCTAGCTTCTAGGCCCAACTTCCACGTGTGCTTTAGAAAAAAGGTACAGCTTCATCAGAAAAGACAGAAGAGATTCCTCATATTTATACCTGTTATGGGTTTCTGTGGCAAGGTTTTGGTAGCGGGGGGGCTATAGGGATGGCTTCTGTGAGAAGCTGCTAGAAGCTTCCCCCCGTCTGATAAAGCCAGTGCCAGCCAGCTCCAAGATGGACCCGCCGCTGGCTAAGGCCAAGCCAGTCAGCGATGGTGGTAGCTCCTGAGATAATATATTTGAGAAGGGGAAGAAAAAAAAAACTGTGGTGAAATGACAGTGAAAAGAGAGGAGTGAGATGATGTGAGAGAAACCACTCTGTAGACACCAAGGTCAGTGAAGAAGGAGGAGGTGGTCAAGACGCCAGAACAGGGGGTCTTCTCTTGCAGGTCATGATGAAGACCTTGGTGAGGCAGGCTGTGCGCCTGCAGTCCATGGAGGTCCACGGCGGAGCAGATATCCACCTGTAGCCCATGGAAGGGACCCCACGCTGGAGCAGGTGGATGCCTGAAGGAGGCTGTGACCCCATGGGGAGCCCACGCTAGAGCAGGCTTCTGCCAGGACCCATGGAGAGAGGAGCCCACGCCGGAGCAGGCTTGCTGGCAGGACTTGTGGCCTCATGGGGGACCCATGCTGGAGCGGCCTGTTCCTGAAGGACTGTACCCCGTGGAAGGGACTCACGCTGAGGCAGTTCATGAAGAGCTGCAGCCCATGGGAAGGACTCACATTGGAGAAGTTTGCGGAGAACTGTCTTCTGTGAGAGGGACCTCACGCTGGAGCAGGGGAAGAGCGTGAGGAGTCCTCCCCTTGAGGAGGAAGGAATGGCACAGACAATGTGTAATGAACTGACCGCAGCCCCCATTCCCAGTCCCTTTGCACCTCTTGGGGGGAGGAGGGAGAGAAACGGGAGTGAAGTTGAGCCTGGGAAGAAGGGAGGGCTGGGGGCAAGGTGTTTTAAGATCTGGTTTTATTTCTCACTATCCTTCTCTGATTTGATTTGTGATGAATTAAACTCCCTTTTCTCCCCAAGTTCAGCCTGTTTTGTCTGTGACAGCAATTGGTGAGTGATCTCTCCCTGTCCTTATCTCAACCCTCGAGCCTTTCATCATATTTCCTCTCCCCTGTCCAGTTGAGGAGGTGGGGTGATAGAGTGGTTTTGGTGGGCACCTGGCATTTATCCAGGCCAAACCAAAACAATAACCATCCCTCCAAACCTTTTCCCCTTCACAACCAAGTTCTGTCTTTTAAAGTGAGAAATACGCAATTAAATAGTCCGCTCTATTCAGAGCAGCAAGTCGGAAACAAAACAGGCCTCATGGGACAGGTTACCCAAGTTATCAGACCACAGAGGTGTCCTGAATACCTGTCGATCTTTTCTTTGGGAAGCCATGCAGACAGGTATTTGCTGGCCTTGAAATAAGAAGCCAAGTCTCCATCACTTTCAAGTGCTACAGCTAGTACCCACTTAAAGCAATTTTGTCAGACATTTATCACTTCAGAAGTGATATCATTACTTGGCTATGAAGCAAAAGGCGAAGCATCTCTTCCTGTAGTAGAATCAAGTCTTTCATTCTGGTAATATTTCAAGTGCATCAAAGCACACATTCTGGAAGTTTTAATACAACAGTTAATTCTTTTCCAGAACACTTGTATTTCTTTCTCTTTTGTGAAAGGAAATTCTAACCACATGGCCTATTGAATAAAATGTACTTGAATTTGAATTTTTTAATGAGAACCTGAAAAAAACTTATTTGCAAGATCTGAATATGAACTCCAAAAAAAATACATGAGTCTACCAAGATGCATTCATTTTTCATCCAACATTTTTATTTGCCACGTTCTTATGGTCCTATTTTTTGCTTTCCTCCCCACGGTAGCTTTATTCCTTTCTAAATTCCAGCACGTGATTTATTTTATCTAGGATTTCCCTGGTGATTCACAGATAACATACACAAACGGTTTACTACTATGAAAATAGCAATGCCACATCTTTTCTTCTTTTTTTTTTTTTAATGAAATCAGCTTTGCTGTTATGTGGCTAGTATACTGCTCTCATAGGGGCAGCGTAAAGGGTAAACCAAAGGGTGCTGAACTAAATGACCAAACATCATATCTATCCAAGAAACATTAATATGTTTTAGGTCTGAATAAAAGAGAGTGCTGACAGTCATCAGATACATTAGCTAGGTGCACTTTTTAAGCCATTAGACGTGTTTAATTGTCAAGCCTATGCTGAAACATGGGAAAGCACTGTGCTGTATGTCACAGAAGTTTGGGGAAGACTTGCAGTTTCTAAGTCTTGTATTTCTGGAATCCTTCTAGTTCTGTTGTGAGCTGCATTGGTAAGGGTTCATTCACTGTCTCCTCTCCCCACTGATGAAAATCACACATCACCTTTGCAGGTTTCAGAAACTGCAATCTATACCATAAAATAAGTATACCCTTTACTGCTATTGGAGCAAAAGCACTTCTCATGCTTCTGTTACAGAGACTGGTAACATTTCCAGAAGCATAAACCCAGTAGAAAGTAGCAGGACTGAAGACTCAAGTCATTTAGGTACTTTTGAGAGTTGCAAATGTGCCAGTTTGGGGAATGATTTGAAATCTTTTCACTAGTCACTCGCATTTTGAAACACCATTTTGATAGCTGTAGTGCAACTCCTTTTGTAATTATTGTCCTCGGTTGATAGTCAAACCCTTCCAACATCACATTAAACAAATTTCAAGATAAAAGATAGTAAATCACACATGGGTCAAGAAGCATGCAAAAATTAGCTTCCAAACTAAGTCTAACTCTCTAGAGGCTAAAGCTGCTTCCAGGTATATAATTAAGTGTGTAATATCAATAGCTAGCCAAAGAACAGATCTCTGTTTTTTAAAACTTGTGTTTTATCATCACGCTCAGTCTCAGCAAATCTGAAAAAGACTTGCCATATATTGCATGTATGCCATGAATACATCCATTTTTCACCATGTAGTGCTGCCTTAAAAGCGCTTACAGCTCAGAACCATTACATCAATCTAAATCTAAATCAAACTGCATTGTAAGAGAACCAATTGAATTCAAATCAACTCACTGCAAAAACAATCAATGTGTAAGGCTCTGTAAGTGCACTGGATACAGGGAACTTAAATGTGTTAATAATCTAAATCTGCACAGACTGTGCGTGCCAGAGTGGCAACCAAGTGAACCACTTTAACTCTGCTTTTACTTCCTGCATGTCTGTCCTCATTATAGGTCTTATCTGAACCTAAGGTAAATCAGCCTATCTCCAGAATAACCACCCCCAATACATCTGTCTCAAAAATTAACAAGAATATTGCCACTAGAATCTTCTAACACCCTCTTGCAGTGTGCTTGGCGTGCTTACTTACTTCAGTGCTTGTTATCAAACATGTCTTTGGTAGTCAGAGTGGTAAGTCTGTCCTACAGCACAGTTATTAGGAGTTTTACCTTTCCAGGATCCAAAGAAAATAATTAATCCAAAGTTAGCCTGCAATATTTCTACTTTCTAGGGCTGGCATGCTCACAGGTATGAAAAAAACACTTGCCAGTTCCTTGAAGTCAACAGTTCAATCTCACTACAGTGAACTGCAAGCCTGCAAGAGCAGAAGTGGGACCCTATACTGTCAGGAGCTTCTTCACAGAGCTACTGCTCACCAGACTGGGCTTCTCTTTTTAAAAGACAGTTATCTCAAGCTAAGTATGGAGAACTACTCTGTCCCATAGTAACTTATTTAACGAAGAATCTGCACATTGTAATCTATAGCCTTACTGCAAATTATCCGAAATCTTACCCACCGTTAGAATCACTCATAGCAAGTGTTTTATAAACAGTTGGCAGACATAAAAAGAAACTCAAGACCACATTTGCTTCCTATGCTATGTACCCCTGATTCTTTAAGTTGCCCATGACGCATGTTTAGGATGAGTGCCTGAGTGTAGGTCTGCCCAGTCTAAGACACAAAGCTTCCAGGGTTATGCAGTAGAAGATAGGAGGAGAAAAAAGTCCTCGGGAGAAAGAAGCTAGGAGTTCTTTGAAGAAGGTGTGTCTGGGAAAGACTAGTACATAAAGCTTTGTGAATTCATCCCTAGCTTTTTGAGACAAGGTGTGAATCTGTTGTAACAAGGTGGTTTTCCCCAATTAAAGAAAAAACAACCAACACACACACTGCCTTTCGCATAACCTCCAAACAGAACTTCAGTGAACCCAAGCTCAGCACAGTTCTTGGCTCCATTTGGATCTTGAATATAAGAGATTCAAAAGGCATGAGGCTTTTCTTCATTTATAGTCAAATAATTTAAACATAGATGCCTTGATCAAAGAGCAGTCTGGAATCAGCTTTGAAGTTAGAAAGATAGCTCCCAGCGGTTGCACTGTATTTCCACATCCACTTCAACACAGGTGAGACGTATTATTGTTTCACTGATCACGGGTATTTGCAGCTTTCAGATGGTGAAACTTACTGAGGTTTGTGACTCTGTCATTGGGTTTCTTGTAAGCCCATATGAATGTGCATACACACACATGCTTGTAGTAAGCTCAGCTTTACAAATCATACTTCACAAGTGACCTATTGCTGCCACATAACTGCTGGCTGGTAATGAAGCCGGTCTTATACATTACACCAGCTGACATTTCGGCTACATGACTTCCTTCTACTAGTTTTCAGTCACCCAAATGAGAGTTTTTCTCACTTGAAACTCCTCAGCCTGGAGCTGGAGAACCATCCAAGTCTTCAGCAGTTGTCTGCACCCACACACTACCGGTTCCTCTGTGCCTACAGGGCCCACACCCTTTGCTTTCATCTTTCTCTGGGGTTCAGCTGCTCTCTGTAATTAACTGACAGAACCACAAAGTGCAGCCTAACAAAGCAGTTAAGGCGATTCAAAGGCTAACTGACACGCTAAGAGGAAGTCCAGCCACGCATTTCCACTACTTCCCTACCACCATCTGACCCCTCAGCAACTAGGTTAGAAAGCCACCCCAACAAACAAAAGAATGCCGTAATCTCCCCCAAACTAGCTGGTGGTAGGATTAAAGAAGTATTAGTACCAGGAGAAGCACAAAGCCAGGCTGAGGAGGAAGGAAGTGGGAACATCCCTTTCAGCAGGGGTTAGCCTTTTGATTGGCCTTATCTGCATTGTCACACTGGGGTCGGAGGAGTGTGCTTCAGGAATAACTGAGCTTTCTGATGCCAAAAGGAGCAGTCCCATTCTCCTCTCCCTCACATTCCAGCTCTGGCATGTATCTGACCCCTCAATAAACCATCTCATTAACCCAGCGGAAAGCTATTTGCTTTTTTGGTTGGGGTGGTTTGCCAGTGGTTTAATGAACTGAATTGGCTCAGAGAGAGGTCAGAGAAGCACCAGCCAACAAAGCAAAAGCAGGGGAAATGCACAACCAGGAGAAGAAGAGGACACAGCGCTGTGCCTTCAGCAACAGCCAGCAGGAAGATCAGCTCAGCCATCTCATCCCACTGCACTGCCAGCCACCCGGCTGGCAGCTGGCCCCCTCTGGCTTTCCAAGGGAAAAAAAGCCAAGGAGGATGTGCTTCCACCTACCCAACTGGCAGCTCTTCCTTTTGGGACTAACAGCATCCAGTGGCACATCTTAGCACCTGCTAGCTGTATCAGGCTAGAATTCATTGTCCAGCACACCTTAACTGAAATATGGCCAGTTGAGATTCACCGTATCTGTTGAAATGTCACGGCTCGTCTCCATCACCAAGCTTTCTGCTTGGAACCAGCACTGCGTCCATCCACCCCCCTCCCAGGGTGGCCTTCCCTCCCTTTAACACCTCCTGAACAGCCCTGTCCCACTCCCGTCCTCCACCCGTATCTGCACCGGGCAGCGACTGCCTGATGCCTCAGGAAAGGGGCGGTGGTGCTGCTCCACCAAGGCACAGTCTCCTTATGCATAACACACAGAAACTTGAAACAAGCATTGTCACGGCTTATTGGCTAACTTGAGTTTTCCAGATTGAAAGTCACTTACTTCAGTTCAGAACTGACAGACAAGGGAGACAGGAAACAAGCGCCCTTAGGTGGTCACCTTTAACAGGTTTGAAAAACCAATGATGCTTTTTTGTCAAGTATTTTCTTGTATTAACTATGAAATCTTTTCATTATGGTACAAAGAAATAATTGTTATCACACTGCAAGTCCCGTCTTCCAGTATTTACAGAACAGAAAACATATTAAGTACTGTTTCTAGATTACTTTTCCATCCTTCAAACTGCTTAAAAATTGTCATTAAAAAAAATTAGAGAAAACAGAAAAAAATTAATAAATATACAGATAAATAAAAGTCAAGGCCATTATAGATCTTTTCTTAACTATGCTTAATAGAATGCCCTGAAATGAAAGAGAACTAATATTGTGAAAAACAGGTTGAAAATTAAAATCTTTTAGTTCTGCAGTAACTGTAGTAACACATTATGAAGTTAGGCAGCAATCATATCCATAATTAAAGAAGTGATTATATGTATATTTATACCATCAATGCATAATCCTCAATTTGTTTAACATAAAACAGAACATCAAGGAAACGAGATTTTAAATTCCACTTGTTTAATATGGAACATTAAGTACACAAAAAATTGCCTGTAATTTTAAAGTGTGTAACTTGAACAAAATTTCAAGGTGGAAAATATTTGGGAAGAAGTAATGAGTGAAAAGAAAAGGAAAATATTAATATGATGCTTAATTAACAGAAACTTCATTTGTAATAATTAAGGAAGGGTATGATCCTATTTCAAATACTTAGAAAGAAGGTAATGCCAATTAACAAGATGTCTCTTCATTTTATACAAACAAGATAGATGTGAGAGTTCTTAAGTATTCACACAGAATTTTTTGTCTGGCTCCAGCACGTAAGGAAACATGTACAATCATCTCCCTTACACCATATATGTCTCTAATAACGATCATCTCAGAAACAGTTGCTTATGTTCAGATTAATAACAACATGTATCCTGTGTTTTTGATGAGAAACTGGACATTTTTGTACTATACATTCAAGTTGATTAACACAATGAATGCGGTCAAGAAGAAGTCTTCACCTCCTTCGTGCCCTCCTACCCCAAACAGGGAAGTTTGGGAAAACGCAGTGGACTCGCTGTAGAAAGGAATGAAAACACTGCCTATTCGCAGAGAGGGGTCTCTGTGAGGTGCTGCTGAGGAGCAGCCAGACCTTCTTCGCAGACAAGAGGAGCCATGGTCAAAGATCTGCAGTTTTGAGAAAAGGTGATCTCTGCATGCTACCGAGCACAAATTTCATGGACCCAAACACAGCAATACAAAGCCACTCTTCCTCGAATCTCAACCAAGACTTGTGGTAAAGATTATTGCTTCATATTTTTTTCTCACAGAGTGTAAAGCATACTCATCTATTTTGATAACACTATTTACAGTGTTTTCTTTTAGTCTCTTTAGAAATGGTACCCAGGTGTCCTGAAGGCAGCCTTTTTTATATTTGATTAGCAGCACTCTCAAGACCAAATACTGAGCTGTTCTAAGAAGGAGTTAAAGAGCTATCATTGTAAATATAATGTTCTGTCTTACCAAGAGTTCTGTGGTTAATTGGATACTGGAAATAGATATTAGCCCATATTGTCAGTGTTGTAGGTACTTGATAGGATAAGGAGTCATCTGCCATCAAAACTAAAGGTATCATAGAACTTTCTGCGCCCTTAATTCTGTTAATTCTGTTGCTCAAGGGACTCCAGCTTTCCACTGACCCTCCAGCAGTCCTCCTGTGTACTGATACCTACTATAAGATATTAACAGGCACCTGCTCCTGAGCAGGGCGGAAATAGTGTTGTGTACACAATGTGTGGAGTTCCTAGGGATGGAAAAAAAATGATACTAAGTATTTAGATTTTATTTCCGGACTTTTCAGAGTATGTGTTAAAAAAATCACATATATAGTGATGTTAAAGTTGTAATATAGGAAGGATAGAGATGACTATGAAATTTTGGTTTATGCAGCATGTATTAATGTTTGAAAGTATTGTAACTTAACATTTAACATTAAATGTGTATTCAATATTATCATGTGAATTACTTTACTTTCTTAATGTTTATTCAAACCAGTACTATTTGTGCCACAATTGCAGAAAAATACATTTTTAAATACTTGCTAAAACTATCTAAATACCATAACATTTGTTATTTATACATATTGACGAGTTTTAGAACAGCTATTTCTATATTATGACTTTGTATTATAGGAAGAGAGTATCTCTATTAATTGCTTACTTAGCATTGTGTTTCCTCTGATTCAAAAGTGTTACTTAAATTAATCCCTCTGGTTATCATTAGAACCGTGAGAGTCTGAAAAATCAAAGCTGTAGTGCAAGTCAGTGTCAGTGACAGCTGCAAAAACGGTAAGTCAATACAATTAGTAGAAGTATTTTTGTGCAAATAAATGTTATTTTTTTGTAAATATGTAAGCAATGTTAACTGAGTTTATAAGCAGAAAAATAAGAAGTGCTATTTTGTGAGAGAATTTATAAAGCCAATCAGTCATTACAAAAAAAAGGTTAGAAGTGTTTGTCCTCAGTTTAAAATTTTTAGCGTTTTAAATATTCAAAAATATAGAAATAGTGAAATAACTTATACTTTGCTTATGCACTAGAAGCTAAAAATATTTTTAAATGAGCTAATGTGGAAATCTTGTCAGTGCCCTGTTATGACATTCATTTATTAAATTATACTATTAATGCACTCAATTTCCTGTATGTTATCCTATGTATTAAATCATCATGGTTTATCCGTAAGCCACATGCAACTCCTAGGCATCTCAAAGTGCACTGCAAGGACAGGGAAGATGGTGAGACTTAACCTGCAGAGTTTATGCCCCAAGGAGTGATACTGCATGTTATGCTTTATAGGTTCTGCCAAGAGTATGAGTTAGAGCTCTGCTGGTTTCTTTTGAAGAGGGTGCTCACTGCACACCTTTGCTCCTGATGCTTTGTTTTTGTTACTGTAGCCTGAAAAAAATCTATATTTCCTCAAATAAATATTGCTGTAGTTCTTGTGATTCAATCCATGTCTCAGATTTTTCATCATTCAGCTATCTGTCCTTAGAAATCATTTGTAATAATTAAGCATTTCATGATGTGTTCTTGCCTAGCAAAAATTTGCGGAATTGTAAAACCAGATTTCACAGAGAACAACTCCTGAGATGACCTTAGGAACAGGGAAATCTATGGCATGAAATGTTACCAACTCATATGTATTTCTAATGAAGTAGACTGTTCCCAGTTCTGATAACTCCTGCAGAGAATAAAGACACTGTTCTACTTTAGTGCTATTTTCATAGAATCGTAGAATCATAGAATCATAGAACGCTTTGGGTTGGAAGGAACCTTTAGAGGTCATTTAGCCCACCCCCCCTGCAGTGAGCAGGGATATCTTCAACTAGACCAGGTTGTTCAGAGCCCCATACAACCTGGCCTTGGATGTTTCCAGGGATGGGGCCTCCACTGCTTCTCCGGGCAATCTGTTCCAGTGTTTCACCACCCTTACCTTAAAAAGTTTCTTCCTCATATATAGTCTAAATCTACCCTCTCTTAGTTTAAAGCCATTCCTCCTTGTCCTAGCGCATCAACCCTTGCTGAAAATACTTCCCTATCTTTCCTATAGGCCCCCTTCAGGTACTGAAAGGCTGCTAAAAGGTCTCCCCACAGTCTTCTCTTCTCCAGGCTGAATAAGCCCCAACTCTCTCAGCCTGTCCTCACAGGAGAGGTGCTCCAACCCTCAGATCGTCTTTGTGGCCCTCCTCTGGACCCATTCCAGCAGGTCCATGTCCTTGTTTTGCTGGGGGCTCCAGAGATGGGTGCCGTACTCCATGTGAGTTCTCACCAGAGCAGAGTACAGAGGCAGAATCACCTCCCTCGACATGCTGGCCACTCTTCTCTTGATGCAGCCCAGGTCATGGTTGGCCTTCGAGGCTGCAAGTGCAAATTGGTGGCTCATGCCCAGCTTTTCATCCACCAGTACCCCCAAGTCCTTCTTGGCCAGGCTGCTCTGAATCCCCTCATCCCCAGTCTGTATTGATAGCAGGGGTTGCCCTGACCCACATGAAGGACCTTGCACTTCACCTTGTTGAACCTCATGAGGTTCACACAGGCCCGCTTCTCGAACTTGTCCAGGTATTAAGATTTCAAGGTCTTAAATATAATTTAAATATCCTGCCTGTCTTCTGCTAGTCCATTCTTTTAGGCTGCATTTCTTTTGACAAGAAAATTTACAAATGTTGCAAATTAGTAAATAAATAAATTATTATTATGCATTATAAAAAGTCATTTCATTCTTGTGAGTAACTATTATTTAACAACATGAATTACACTTTTAGAATACTGCTTTTTATATTAGCTATCCTTGTGGTCTATCTTTTAAGGAAAGGGAATCTGAGGAAGAAGAAACCTCATTGCAAGTCTCTTCTATGAAGTCTTTGCTGAGAATCTTTACGAAGTGTTCAGATCAGCAAAGCATGAATTACCAATGCTTTTACAGCTGTTAGTGAGTATGAGTTTGAAGTAAAAAAAAAGGAAAAGAAAAAGATTATATAAAATGCTTAAATATACACTAAGAGAAAAGAAAAACCAGTTCTTTTAAGTGCTGCAATAATCTCCTTGAAAAATTAACATGAACAAACCTGTCCTTCTAATCATACTTATTTTAGAAATACCATTTTGGAAAATCTCAGAATTGACATCTGGATAAGTTGTTACCTGATGCTAAAGATATAAAAGACAATTTATATTGTCAGTTTTTTATTTCTATTAAATGACAGAATTCTCAAAATAATTTGGAAGGAACAAAATGTATTCAAACTATTGTAAGGTAAAGAAGCAATATTAATTGACATACATTGCAACACTCAATGGAATATAGTGTGAAGAGTTACACTAAGTCTGTGTGAATTCATTCGTCAGTCCTGTCACTTCAGTTTTAAATGTGTTATCTGGAATGATTTACAGGTACAAGGGACTGAAAAAGAAGACATCACCATTTCACACCAAGGAATGTTCCAATTATACTCTGTTACCTGTATTAGCAATTTATAATTTAAAATATCTAGAGTATGGGGCCAAGGTTCTGTGTTGTTAATTGATATGGAAATGAATGTGGCAAAATACTTTGCAATTTTTTAGAATATTGAATATGATAGGACATCCATTTTTAGTAACTGTATATCTGACTAAAATTTTGAAGGAAGTTGCAAATGCCTACTCTGAGCACACACAGTATTTTTATTTATAGATTCTATGCTGCAAACATTTTTCATCAAAATGGTTATATACATCAAACTGGAAGTTTAAAAGATGAAAAAATATCTAGGTGGATTGGCAGGTGTACTTTCCTGAATATTGCACAGTTAGGCCTGTGATATGTATCGCCATAAATTTTTTTATCCCATGTAGGTTTCATTTAATTTCTCTTTTGAATACACATATCATTGAAATTCTATAATAACAGTCAGGCCAATACATCTTATTTGGGGAAGCTGTAAAAGTATTAAACCCATATTCCCTGAAGTATCATAGGTCATCGCTGAGATTTATTTTCCTGTACCAAAGGGTGATGTCACTTCCACACTTTCTATACTGAACAATGTAGAAACTGTTTAATAAACCAGATCTTTTGAACCATTGAGGCATACTGCTGAGAACCACTGACGCTTCCACCAACTTCTGCTCCTAAGAGTCTTGTATGGTCTTATGGGAAGTGTAATGGTCAAGTGTGAGGTTCTAGCAGAGAAGAGCTACCACTGACCTTACAGGATCTCTTGATTTTGTGAACGGCTTATATACACATAAGCACACATTCAAAGTATATGAAGTCACACACTCTGTGAACTACTCCATAAAATGTTTTCTCGAATAATCTGCCATCAGTCTTCTATTGTTATTGTGCTTCCTTATTGCAGCAACGATGTGGACAGAAACAAGATGTTAGAATACATGAGACTTTCTTATCTCTTCCCAGTGTGATGACAAGAATGAATGATTCCTTCAGCAAACTTCATGCTAGCAAGCACCAGGTGCTAAGAAGTCCACAGTCTGAACTATCTTCATGTCAGAAGATGCTTTCAAACAGAATAGCTTGATCTAGAAAAATTAAGACCTAATATATTCATGTTAGATCGTTCCCAAGGCACCATATCTCAGGCTAAACTCACTCTTCTGAAAATATTGTACAAACCTGCTAAAAGAATGTGATTTTATGGAAAACATAACTGATGATTTAATTGATATTTAGACTGATAAATTACCAACTTTTACTCATTATCTGGTGACAAGTTAAAAAAGACATTATTATGTTACATCTCAGGTAAATTTTAATCATTCAGTAGGTAAACTGCAAAGATCTGTTTGAAGGACTGGACCTGTTCTTGATATGAAGCCCTGTAGAAAGCATTCTCCTCACTTTAATCAACCAGAGAAAAGCATACAGCACAAGGAAAGTGTTTTCCATTTATGAATAGGTAAAAAAGGGTCTGTTTGAAAATTAGGGAATGACTGAGGGGGTTTTTTTGACTTTTGTAGCCCTGTGCTGTAGCAACTTTTGCTGAAAGAAGAAAATAATTTAAATCAAAGTTAGGAAAGAGCCAATAGACCAAACAGAAGAAACTTACTGTACATGCCTTAAATGTCTCCTCCCTTTTCGAAGGAGACAAATGCAGTACAATATGTATTGTAAACCATTTTATTTTGGCAAGAACATATTTGTTCTCTTTATATATTATTTGTAAGGCAAAAATGGTCTTCTAACTGCCACAGAAGAACTACTGCTCTTTCATTCTGTAGATCTAATAAAATGTGTAAGAACTAAACCCTTTTCAGGCTCTTTCTTAACTTATTGATATCATAGGAATTTTAGTGCTGGAACACTTTATTGGACTTGCCTACATAGAGCTTTAACTTCACTGCCCTCTGTGTGGTCCCCCAGCATGTTTCCTCCTTGTTGCCTACGACACTATGAGGTTTCTGATTACCTTCCTTAACTCATTGTTTGAGGTATATACTGTGATATGAAAGTCTAATAATGTACTTTTCAGCCAGCATATCGCGCATGACAGTATTCCATTTATTTTTATCTGCTCATTTGGTCACCATGCTCAGTATTACCTTCCTAGCCCTTTGCCAGCTAGGAAACTGCTATTAAAATCTGTACTGGGTTCACCCTGCAAAGAGAGGGAACACAGCTATAAAGTCACTGAACTGCTCTATGAAGCAGTTTCTAAATAAGCAGCCATTTATTTATGTGCAAATAATGTGCTCTGAGGAAAATAGAGAGGGGCTAGCTGTTCAGAAGTGTAGTGTCAGAAATATGGAGCAGTTGCAACCTGACAACTTTCATGTGATTTTATTCATACATCCTTTCTTTAGCATGACAAAGCTGGGGAAAAGCAATTCTCAAATGTATAGTGGAAATGACAGATGACTTAATGAATCTGGAAGCTATAACTGTTCTTCAAAGTTTCTTTTCTCATCCCAAGAAAAACTCTTGTGAAGATCGGTGTCTTGTTTCTAAAAGTTTCCTTTCTTAGCTTCAAAAGAGTTCTGACATGAATAGTTTTTGTGTAAAACACTGTTCAGTTGAATTAATCCATCACACTTAATTACTAAATTAACACTAATTCAGTTTAAGACTTGAATGTGAGTTCATTAGGGAAAAAGATGAATATGCAGTGTAAAAATTTACAGGTGCCTCTTTTACTTTAAGAGCAAACTGCTCAAAGATCCACTATCACATATCTCTGGGGAGAAAAAGAAGGATATTGTTAAGGCCAGGAAACACAAATTTGCAAAAGAGAAATCACCAGAATATGACTAGCACAAATGCACAGACAAAAAGTACAACACAGACTAAGACGACAGCCACTATGGAAAATGAGAAGGATCCTGTCAGTAAAATTTCACAGCCTAGGTGGCACCTTTACAGCTGATTTTTGTTCCTCCTCAAGTGTCTGTGGACACAAAAAACAAGGCGATAAGCTTGAAAGAATGTGTGATTTTATATTGAGAGTCTAAATTTTGCAGGCTCAGTCTCAAGGGAACTCCTTGTATTGGGAAAAGTTCTAAGACAGTGGTCTGCCTTGCAGTCTGGTCAGATGAATGAAAAGCCTTAAGCTCTTTTGGACTGCCCAGCCCCTGCAAATTGTCAAAGTCCATTTCGGACAAGCTGTGGTGTATGAGGCATGTTGCAACTGCTTCTTGTCATGCTGTTTCCCAGTCAGTTTTAGAAGTCAGCCAATATGGTGTGCTATCTGAAATGCTATAGTAATTATGTGTTATTTACAGTAACCAGAATTGGCACATGCATATCTGAAAGTGCTGGCTAATAACCAGATTTCTTCAGTGTGCACTGTAGGTTGCTTCTGAACACTCAGGAGACTATAGATAGAAAATGTTAACAAGGAAATGAGAGGTCTATTTTGCATCCTTCTACATGTAACTTTCTGTAGACATGTCTAGATATTATCTGCAGACAAATGTGAAAGGCTACTGCTTCCCCTAGAATACCTTTGGAAGGCTGTAAGCTAGACAGGGCATGACATTGCCACACACATACTGCCTGAGAAAGCAGAGGTTGAATACAACCACTGAGAGAGTCATCCGATAAGCACCAATATACAGAGAGCATAGACTCTAGTGTTGTCCTTGGTTAAGAACTGATCATGAAAGAATTTGAGAGAATACACATACAGAGAGAGTTGCTGGTGAAGCCATAGTTCCAGGAAAGACCAATCAAGGTTAATTTGTCTAGTGAAGATCAGGAATTTTATATAATTAAAGGTATAATGAAAAAGGAGTTCGAGAGACACCAGTGGAAGCAGCAGTTGCCCAGTGGCAGTCAGGACCATGTTGCTCACAGGCTGATGTACCAACGAAACTATGTTTTTGTATGGGAGAGGTGCAGAATAGCTACCAACTACAGTAACCACTGAGCAGTGGTAAGAGCAGTTGCTGTCTGATATCAGTCCCTGCACAAATATTACTGCTTCCTATTGTTTTCTTCTTTTTCACTGTGAGCTCTATGTCACCACAAACTCTCCTGTCCTCAGAGTACTCAATTCAAATACCATAACCAATAACAAATAAAGACAGTTTTTGTTATGTTTAGGTAGAATATCAGGTTATTTCTTTCTTTGACAAAGAAACTCCATTGATTTTTTCTGATGCAATCTATGTTCTGGAACATATGTGTTGCTGTTGCAAGCATGACACCACTTTGGTTGTACTTCAGAGGTGTTCACTTTGCCAGCTCTAATGCAGTTTTTAACAGCTTGTCTTTTAGTGACATATTGCAATTATGCCAAACTATGTAATCACTTATTTCACATCGAAGTTTCAAGTTTTTGTATAATACATAGCCTTGAAACTTAAAAATCCACTACTCAGTAAAGCAATTAACTGCCTTCTGGGGGTGAATTTCACAGAAAAAGTAACGATTATTCTGGAAAAAAATAATTTAATGAACACAGCTCCAGAGATGTTATCTCCTTCTCATTGAAGCAGGTGGGAGTTTTGCTACTGACTTCAACTGAGTCAGGCTTTTGCCTAAGGACAAGATGCTTCTCTAATGAATAATAATGAATGACTAAGAAAGACTAAGCTGTGGACTGTCTTGCTAAAAAGGTTCACTTAAAAGATTATTGCATACTGTCTCTTTGCAGGCTTTCCAACTTACATATGCTTGAATTGCTCCCATGTTTTTGGATGTGGCACCATGGCCTATTAAACAGTCAGAATCCACCCTTTCGGTTGGTGAAAGTAGTGTATGGAATTCATACATATGATTTTTGTTGAACCTGAGAAGCAAAAATTTTACAAAATGAAAATTTAAAAAAGTAAATGACTATTTCAAACTCCTACTCAAAGATATCCCGTTATGAAGTAGTTTGCTGCATTTTCCCAGCACTGAAGTCAAATCCCTTGAGCATATTTTTATAAATCAAAAATATCTATGAAAATTCTAATAGTAACAGAATAAAAATTTTTTCCCCTTAGATGTGGAGGGAATTTAAAACAGGAAAAGTTAACAAAAATTAAAGAAGTGATTGTATTTCTTGGTAGACTAGTCCAATACAAGTAGAATTTATTAATTACCTATCACTCCTTAGGAATCTATTTTTTTAAGAGTAAGAAAGAGCTTTTGAAGAGGTACAAAACTGTGACCCATGTCCAACATAGGAGTGGGATAAAAGTAAGCAGATTAAGGTACTTGCATCATATCAAAAGAAGTTTCTGATGATCAAGTTTAGATAGTGACCTGGTTGCCTGATTACATACTTTACTTTTACTCTTCTTTACTCAGGATTCTTGAACACAAATTTTAGTGGCTTGAAAACTGAAATTACATAGACTCTTTGTTTTGCATGTGTGGCTTGAAGTATTATCCTGCCTCGGCGTCTTTCCATTGTAATAAAAGTGGCCATCCTGCCTAAGCTCTGCATTTATTCCCAGGGTAGAATTCAGACATCGTCTGCTATATCCTGTTTCAAAGAACTGTTAGGATAATTAAAATAAACCTGAGGAAAGTAATTATCTTTAACATGACACAAACTAAGGGATCAAACTGTTAAAAATATTGTATGAGACATACAAGGACTAAATTTTGCAAAAACATTTGCACACTGCAGCATTCAATTTATATACATCTAGTCTCTAATTTTGCTTTTAACTACAAAATAGATGTTTCAGAAGAGTGAGGCCAAAATCTACACTCTTCCCAGAGAATTCCAAAGAATGAGCAAATACGAATCTTTCAACATGAGGTTGTCTTTGAACTTCTTACCCTTTCCAAGGTTTAGTCACCTAATTCTACATGTTGGGAGGATGCTTTTCACTCATACACATCTCTTGACCCACCAATAGGACTTGGATAGAAGACTGAAAGTGCATCTCTTTGCCATTTAAAGTAGGACAGATCAAATGGTGATCCCAACCTGTGTTTATATAAATGGCTAGTGACTAGAGCAGCACCCATGTAAAACATAGGAGGTTTGCTCAATTTACCATCTTCTTCTGGTGTGGGTCAAACTCTCACTACCAGATGTCCACCTGTATGAAAAGGAAACAGCCAACAGAGTACAGAATATTGTAACTCAGCCAGCAGGAATTTTCCTAGAAAGGGAAATCTTAAAGACCAGTAGCCATTACCTAGCTTCTGCATTTTAATTATGTCATTCAATAAAAATTAAGAAACCTGGCTTCAGGAATCGAAACACAATATGCCCATTCAGAAAGCATGCAACCACATTCTTTCCTCCTTGCTTGTCTTTTCTAGCATCATGAATTTTCCATTTCCTGATAGTAGCACAGCTTATCTGTACTCAGGGGCCTAGGTTCATCAAGGAGGGTGTGAGGGGATAGTCTCCCTGCCACCATGTTATACATGGCTGGGAGGTGGAAGAGGTTACTTCTATCAGATGGGTTCTGAGTGAGAGCTTTAACCATGAAATTATTACATAAAACCCTTAGCACTGCTAGCCACTGTGTTTTAGAACTGCTACAGTGGCATTTTATAGGATGCCTAAGCCTTTCTTTTAATACGAGGTGAGTTCTAACCATGACTATTACAAGTGGCAGCTGTGCACTAGATTATATCGTACCTACCACGAGAAGTTCATGCATCTCATTCTTCTGAGAATAGCTACATATACATGGAAAAGGCAGGTAAGGATGCTTCTGCTGATAGTAAACAGCTATGTTAGATATATGCAGGAAAGAAGCGCTTGAGGATTGGTGGTAAATGAAAGCGGCAAACAATTTCTTGGCTGCTATACAGGTAAATTAACTCCCAGCAGAACCTTCTAAGGGTCAGTGGGCCTTGAGAATGTGTTATGTCCCTGACAAACTGGCATTACCTATCTAATAAGGAAGCAGGTAATGACCGGACCATTCTATTCAATAACGTGTGTATATGCAACACACAGTGTGCTGAATCCATAATTGATGGAGTTCAGGAGAAAGAAGATTATTTGTTTTAACTAAATTAGATCCTTTTAAGCATGGGATGAGCATGTCATATACTCAATAGTTTCTTATAAAGATTAATTTTAAGGTTACCACAAGTCTTAAGAGTGTTTGAAGTTCACTATATTTTTTTCAAACAGCTTCATAGTTCTTTAGAGACAGAAGGCAAAGGAGTAACAAGTACTTCCAATTAAAAAAAAAAAAAAAATTTAAGTTTCATGGCTTCACAAGCCCTTAGTAAAAATCTTTTCAGAATCACTGCTGAAGTCCTGCCTTAAATTCCAGGTGGTTCAGATTCCCAGCTGGACACAGGGGCCCTAGTCCTCCAGTCTCACTCAAGACATTGGTTTGAAAGATTACTCCTAAGAAGTCACAGGCACATGCCCCAGGCTTGTATAATTTTACCTTTATGAAATGTTGATTTTATCTATGTGAAAATGATACCTTTAACCATGGTACTACACAAACTGCAATAAAACTATTCCGGTCTATTCTCCCTGTGGTAGCCACCAGACTGTTCCCCCTCCTCCTCTTCATCACTAATGCACTTTAGAACCAGATAAAAAAGTCTTTGTCTCTGTTGTTGTTTGTGTCGGCATGCTGTAATTTGGTAAAGCATGTGTTTACTGATAATCCCTATTACTCTCTCAGAATCCTAAACTTAAATTCTCTATTTATTTTCCCTTTCAGAGACACCAGGAATGTATATTTAGAGCTTAAACATTATTTTTGGTTACTTGATTATTTTCTTCAGTGTCACTAGTAACAATCTAGTCTATATTACTGTACTTGTAGTGATTGTTAAAACATCTTTGTTGGTTTATCCTTGGGGATGTCTTTTTCTTGTCAGTGTGTGACCTTTATGCTCCTGCTCAGCTGACTTCATTATCAGGTTCATTGCAGCTGAAAACGCAATAACCTACAATATAGAACCTGTTGTAAAGATCCTTTCTATCTTTTGCTCATTTTTTAGTTTATAGGTCTATAAAAAATATCGTGAAAATTGCTTTATAAGAGCCTCTCACCTGCTGCTGCACTATGTCTGGTACTTCAGTCCTTCTTTGGATTCTTACACCAACTTAGGTGGCCTAGTCTGGCCTGCATTGTGATAGCAGAATACTATCTCTATTACAGGTAATGTCGAGAATTTAGTTCTTTTTACAAGGTTGACTTTTTAACTGCTCTAAAATTCACTTGCTATACTGGATTGCCTTACAGCTTGGTATCCTCATGTGGTTTCCTACTCAAAAATTGAGAACACATGAATAAAGCAATCTCCTCCCAGCTTGGTCTCCCTCACCACAACTTTTCACAAGATCAATAGATTATATCAATGTTTTTCTGCACAAAATAAACATCCAGCTATGGGTCTGATCACACTCAAATCCTCTTAGCCAGGCAATTATCATTCCACTGAGTGGATCTTGCTCATTGGGCCTTTGTGGAAGCAAGACTGAAAATGATATCCAGCAAAACTGAAAATGATATTCAAAAAAAGAATTTTGTTCTCGAGACAAACATGAGCTAAACACATATCAAAAAGACATTGTGCACCATGGACTGAATAGCTGAAAGGCTATCTAGCTTACAAATGTTGCACAGACTGGGCAGTTCTGAAGGACATGCTATTGTCCTTGATTCTGAACTAGCCAGTATGAGTTTAGCTTAGCTTTTTCGCACACTTGGGAAACCTAAACTTCACCCTGAAAAAAGCACAAAGGATTGAAGTTTCTCGGCATTTAAGTGAGATTTTGTGTCGTATATTTTATATATTCTACATCATATGTGTATGTTTATACATAACTATTATATAATTTCATATACCATATATATATATAATAAAATATGTTTTTATATTTACATGTAGAGGGAAGTGAAGCTCTAACCCCTTCACTATATGTTTCTAAGCACCACTTTCTGTTCCTCGTAGGAACTGTTGTCCAGAAGTTTCTATCACTCTGGGGATTCAGAGTTCATCTTTCTGTCCTTGAAAAGCAGGATATGTTTCACACACAGCAGCCTTAAGAAAAATTATCGGGAACAAGGGTGCATGCAATCTGATAGACTCTGTCAGGGGAAATGAATGGAAGTAGTGTGTGGGAGGGAGATATATGGGTGGTGGGGGAACAACTTGTTCCAGTAGCATAATTAGGAAAGGATTCAGCAAATATTAACTATTTAGCTCAAGCTAAATAACTGATAGAATCTGTGACCACGAGACTCTCAACTAAGATGCTGCCTGACATCCATGAAAAAGCAGAAATTTTTAATGTGTGGATAGCTTTTACAATGGTAATGACTTAATGAGATAGACAGGAAGGTACTCTAGTTGCTGCAATCACCCTTCAGTAAAACTGAGAACTTTGGGCTTGTACATGTGGGTTTTTCCACTTACTCTATCCATAGATGGCCGTAATGCTGCTGAAAAGGGGATGAGAATTTTCCAGTCATACAAGAGCCTTCACATTGCCTTCAGCAGCAGCATGATAACTGCAAACCTATTTATGATTATAGGTACATAAAATATCACTGAATCTCAGGAAAAAATTAAAAGCTAACCAGAAAAAAAAAAAAATCCAAACTAATTCAGTTGTCTGATAAACAAAAAATATTCCTAGTGAAATTTTTCACTTTTTCATGGTGTCAGGTTCAGCAACTCAGACCTCTAATTTGCAGGAAGTGAAAGAAAGGCATTTGATAATTATGGTTTTGAAAACTATAATTAAAATACACAGCCATGTATCCTGAGTCCTGCTTTCTAAGAGTGATATTCTTAACTGCCCAGACTACATATGCTCTTCATTTGCCTCTTAACTGTATTGAAATTAAGCTTCATCTGCCTGGCAGTCAATCAGGAAGAAGTCCGCTCGACACCTTTTTCACATTTTATGGTTGATGCCACCTAACACAACAGTTATGCTTCCTTGCTGTTATATGCCCAGATCACTCTTCTGTCTGTCAGCTGACAACCCTCAGCCAGGAAGACCCAGACCCATGTGATCTGCTGACACAAACTAGGCATTTTGGTGGTGAAACGAGGTTTATGGAATCCCTCTCTTTTATTCAGTCTCTTTCATGAGAATAACATCTGAGATCATAACATATTCTCAAATTTAACTCTGTAAAGTTGTTTCACTGTTCAGTATAGTTCTATCAGCTACACAGTACAGTGAGGTATCTGATGGCTTGCACTTTTACAAAAGTATCAGGATTAAGATTATTTCTTTATTTACAATAATAAATATTTTCTATTTTTTTGAAAATTCAACTCACTGGTGTAGAAGAATATACTATACAAATACTTATATTACCCTTAAACTCTTGTAAACACAAATTATTTCATCATTTATCTTACCCTAAAGATATTTTTATCTCCTCTCTGTTTCAATATGTTAAATTATGCTACCTGTAAACTGCAGGGAAATACTGCAGCCCGAAAGTAAAATTATGAGGAAGGAAGGAAGGAAGGAAGGAAGGAGGGAAGGAAGGAGGGAAGGAAGGAGGGAAGGAAGGAAGGAAGGAAGGTGGGAAGGAAGGAGGGAAGGAAGGAAGGAAGGAAGGAAGGAAGGAAGGAAGGAAGGAAGGAAGGAAGGAAGGAAGGAAGGAAGGAAGGAAGGAAGGAAGGAAGGAAGGAAGGAAGGAAGGAAGGAAGGAAGGGAGGGAGGGAGGGAGGGAGGGAGGGAGGGAGGGAGGGAGAGAGGAAGGAAGGAAGGAAGGAAGGAAGGAAGGAAGGAAGGAAGGAAGGAAGGAAGGAAGGAAGGAAGGAAGGAAGGAAGGAAGGAAGGAAGGAAGGAAGGAAGGAAGGGAGGGAGGGAGGGAGGGAGGGAGGGAGGGAGGGATATTTTTGTACCTGAAGTACCAGATTTTCCTAGCGAGTTCAGAAGACCCTTGAAATCAATAACATGTTCTACTTTGTGCCTTTATATCTAATAAACTAGTCATGTGAAGAGCAATCCCAGGTGACCTACTACTACCTCTGACTATGGCTGTGGCAATGCAAGAGCACAGACTGCACATAATTTTAAGTTAGAGGAATCTCAGAGCAGCCTCTGATTTTTTTTGCCTTACTGTGAAGGGTGAATTGTTCCTACTGCCTCAGGTACCTAGACTATACCACCATAGACTATCCCAAAACTATATCACTGATAGCTTATTTCAAAATGAATAAACCCAGTCTTCTGAAGACTGAATGCTAGTTGTACTATGCAGAACATCTCAATCTTAACATAGTCAATGCTTGTGTAAATTAGTAGAAGGTAAAGAGGTTCACTATTTTACAGATGGTGCATAAATAATCAGTACTGAACTTCTGTCTGCTTCTCTGTCTTGCAAAAAGATGATGACATTAGGCATCAACCTATTTGGAGCATGTTCAGACTCAATTCCTTAATACATGCAAAATGCTTTAAAAAAAAGTTGGTAGAAGTATGACAGATGTGCAAAATTTTATAAAATACAATTTGAAGAGGTAAGTGAAACCTGACAGAACCTCACAAGTTTTATAATTTTAAAATGTAAAAGTACCTGCAAATGATTCAGTGGAATTCAGCTTTTTGTTGCCAGGGGCATTACATTTTGAAAACAAAACATTTTGGGTGTGATGATTTATTTACAACTATCTTACAGTTTCATATCAGTCCCTTAATACTAGCAACTGAGTCACAACCTGAAAGAAGCAAATGGGGAATGATGAACTTAGGAATGTGGCAAGCAAGGGCTTTCTACAGAGTACTACCAGGTTTTTCTTCTCACTTCATTTCTGGTTATGATTAAAGGTTACTGTGTCTTGATAGCTAGAGTACGTAAAACCTATTCAAATCACTGTTGTAAATATGCTTCTGTATAACCTGTTCCCTCAGAATGCTTGACTCCTAATTATGTACCAAAATAAGAGGGAGGTGGAATTGCAGAAATTGTATAGAAGAAAATGATCCCATCTACTTCACAACAGGTCAAACTGAAGAATTCAAAGGGGTCCGTAAATCATGGCCAAATGCTCACTAATAATTTTCTTCATAAACAATTTTTTTTCCTAAGGAGCAGCAAGTCTCAGTTATTTACACTGTTTCCGTTAAGCCAGTTTTTTCTTTGTCAAAAGATACAAAGGGAATTTTAATCCAAACATCATGGCTGCTGTAAAAAAACCCAACATTTAGGAGTCTGAAGATTTTTGCAGTATACAGATGTTTCAAGCTGGTTATGAGATTAAGAAAACAATTTGCAGTGGTTTTGAATGGAAAGCTGGGACAACAGAATTGCTTGTGTTTCTAGCGTGATGTCTAATTTCTGCCTCTAGTTAGCATTATTTACTGAAGTAGTAGTTTCGTAATCTTAAAACCAGTTATGGACTTTTCCTCCACCATACTACATATGGTGACTACACACTGTCCATATGCACACTCTGGGAAAGCAGAATACCCAAAATATTTATTCATATTACTTATTCAAATAAAACATGATCTTATTCCATATTATTCCCAAATGCTTTAGCGTCATTTTTGAAGAAAATTAGAACCATTTATGCCTAAAGAACTTTGTTATGTTCATTACTTTGCCAATAAGACTGATACAAGGTAGTGTGTAATATCTTGTTTTCATACATCCATGCACACACACAACTATAAAAAGTTTCTAGAAGAACAATAAAGTGGGGAAATCAGGCTTTAATTTCTTACCTGGTTTAGGGAGGGGTTTTGTGTCCATTTGTACTCTTAGAAAAGATGGAGTAAACAAGCAGGGAAAAATGTGACACCAACTAGGGAAAACAGGGGAAATATGATGGAAAATATTAATGAACACATTTTTCTCATTTGCTTCCCAACTAATTATACTTTCTCTCACTTAAAGGAAAGAAAACTGAAAAGAGCAACTTCTAAATTTAAAGAAATATTTTAAATCTCTTTGCATTTTGTCTCACATATTTTTCCCCAAGAGCACAGCATTTTGACATTTTTCCAAAAAACAATTCAATCCAAATTATCTATTTTTTGTAAAGCAAAACCATAGATCAATTTTATTTGAATACTGCTTTCAAGAAAACCATAACCTTACTGAAGTTGTAATATGGTGCAAATGTAAATCTTTTCTTCAGGTTATTTTTGATCTAATAAGTTGTATTTTCAGCTCATCTCTGGTGATATTTCCAAAGTTGTATATATTGTAGATAAAAAAATGCTTTGTATTCCAAGGCACACTTTCTATCTATGGTGTCCAGTCACTCCAGCTATCAAAATCACAGGAGGTTTTGACGTGTTATAGCCATAACTTCTGGTGGCAAACATATTCTGTGCTCTGAATTTTCTCCTTAGGGCAGACAAAATACAGATAAACACCTAACCTGCTCTTAGTAGGGCACATAAAATACAGATAAACACCTAACCTACTCCTTGTAAAATGATTTTTGTGGTTATGTACTACAACTTGTTTCTAAAAACACAAACATTTAAAAATTGTCCAAGTAGCTCCTAGAAGTGTAAGTGATCAGATCCTTTCAATCTGGCAATTTTACGGAGAAGTATTGTTTACCATCAAATTCTTGCCACTCTACTGACTGTTTGCCAGTTTCTGATTAAATGTTTCTCTCACATTCCCTTCCACAAACTTATCCTTCAAAATAAAGAGGTATTATGAGATAAACTTTTAAAGAACTGCAATCAGGATATTCAATTCAAAACAAAATATTCCTACCATTAATAGATTCATTCCATTTTTAATACACAAAGGGATAACTTTGTCTTCTGAAGGACAATTACCATGATGGAATTTTTTTCTTTTGATTGTGGGTTTATTTTTCTTATCAGTCACATGTAGCTGTATTTTAATGTTGCCACAATTTTGCAGTCTAATTCTAAAAAGAGATGTTTGAATACTGCAAAAACATAAATAAACAAGCTTCAGAAACTTTTTAAAAAGCTTATGCCCATGAAAAAGCTCATTTTCAGGTTCTTGTTTCATACATCTTACAAGCATCAAGTCCAGAAACAAAGATAAACCCATGTGGTCAACAGTAAACACCGCTGTTCAGATTCTGAATTTTAAATACAAAGTTATGGGACAAACAAAAACCGAAATTGTTTTATATTGTAAAAAAGTATATACTTCAGAAAAAAATACTGGCTGTTCACATGCAAGGAACAAAAAGAAAAAAGGACCCAAACGGTCAGAGAAGTTGTTTCTATGAGATATTCACCCTACTCTGTTTCCTAGAGTATCACAAAATGAGCAGCATTTCTTAGAATACACCATGAAATCTGCCACACAATCCAGTAGAAGTGTTGTTTCAGTTCTTCTTAATATAAATTCAGGAAGTATGTAAATATATTTTAAATTCTCATTCTTCAACAATGTGCACTCATTATCAGAATTTAGCTCAAATCGGTTTTTTTAGTTACTGAATTTAAAGAAGTGACAAAACCTCCTGGGTATCCTTCTCACTCCATTTCTGAGCATAGCTTCCATTAAGATTAATGGCTGTTTTGTATCTAATGGGAATATATATCTGAAGAAAGAAGCTGATGTAGAAGCAGAAATTTTAGTGGAAATGATGAACAATAGAGGTCATGATTACAATAATTGTTGAATGAGAAATTTAACAAGATTCTATGAAGGAAATGTTCCTTTCTTTAAACAAAAATGCCACATGTTGACATTAATCATATTGAGTAGACCTACTCCAGCTGATATTCCAAAGATTTCATTGGGGACCATTTTCCACACTATGCCTGAGATTCCTTCACTTACTCAGTATAAGCTTAGCTGTATTATTATCAGTTGTTCAGTGAGGATGGGATTTCTCAAGGTTGGATCTCTGAGTAGGTGTGGAAATTTCCAAGGGCAAAGATGTAAAACACCAGCTTAACATGAGAGATGATTACAGAAGCTGGCCAAAAGTTTTCATCACTAGTGTTGGTTTTACGATGCAGATGATCTAAATAATGCAATGACATAAACCACAAATATGATATAATTATATAAATCAGAAATCAGTTTTAGCATTTAATGGTTCTTAAATTATAAGAAAACAAATTTGATCTATACTGTCTGTGCCTACATGTACTTCAGAGTAGTATCCTCCTGGGTTTTGTCATTGACACACAAACACTTTAAGGATTTATTTAATGAATTTTTCTTCAAAGCGAGAGGCTGATATGGGGCCACTGGAGTCAGACGGAATACTGAGCATAAGATCTTATTCAGGCTCTACATAGTATAATTAATTTTAGAAGGCACGAGGTTGAGAAATAACAAGTGTATTCTAAATATTTTCCTTTCTTGAAGTTAGAAGAACTTTTCCTGTTTTCAGCCTTACTTTTTAATCCTGAAGGCATTTCTTCAGTGTGTATACATTTATGCTAATCATATACTACATCCATGGGTTCCTCTATCAATATGAAATGTTTTGTACTTGCTGTTTTTGTGCATCTTGTATTGTTATGTGCAATATACAAAATAATGTGTCTAACTATGCCATTTATGCTTTTGAAAGAAAAAGCAAATTACTTACTGAAGAGAATGGCATTTGCATGCATGTGTGTCAGCTTTCAAGCCATTTCTCTCTACAAAATATTGCTTTCTACACTTAGAAAATGCATCCATCCATCAGTTACAAACCATTTCAAAGCACTTTATGAATCTACAGAGCAAAATGTACTTATCTTACATTGGCAGTGTCCCAGCTGTTACAAAATTGCTATTGTCCTAATACTTACAAGGCAATTTTAGCATCAGTTAATAATTTTACAGGATAGATAACTTCTAAAGCATTATAAAATGACAGACATTAAACAATAGCAACTTAGCATTTTTTGAAACAGTTCATGACAGCTTAAAAACTAAAGTGATTTTAATGTATAGTCTACGCAGTTTTAGTTTCTCATTGACAATTCCTTTAGAAGATAAAAATGTGAAAAATCCTTTTAAATAGTGAGTGAAAGAATAAAACAAATTTATCTTTAAAAGATATTCAGTAAAAATCTCAATTAGGAATAATGTCTCAAATCTTCCTGTACAGATAGTAGGTGACAAGAATCAGAATTTATTTAGGCATAAAAAAAAATGATGGTATCATTTAATGGTAGGGTACCACAAAATAAAAAAGGCGTATCTATTCATTAAATCTAATACAAAAAGGAAAATACAGTGAACAGCATTTTATATAAATCAGTATGCATTATTTCTTCTCAAAAACTGTTTTCTATCAATCTTAGTTTAAGAGCTTCAGTTAAAGGCAAATTCTAGTTAAATTGTTACCTGTAATCTTGTTTAAGTAGCCATTGCAGCCAAATGTTCACTTTTTGGTTAGACATTTATAATTTACCTAATGTACAGTACAATCTGTGATAGCAAAAGATTTGATGATGTGTAAAGTGTAAACTGTTCTAAACAAATTAAATTAATTGATATTTGAGGTTTTACTTTAGTAATAACTCAAAAGAACCTTTTCAGTGCAACTAATGTACATCACAGTGCCCTTTTTCATCAATGTACTTATTAAGTTAAACCAATTGTACCACTTGCTGTCATACGGCACAGGTAATTGACCACCTCATCAAACCATAGCAAAAAGAATCCCTTAGTGCCTAATTACTACATTCTTCTGTACTATTGAACACATTAAAGCAACATTAACGTATTGTGCTATATACATCATTACCCAATAGTATTAGAAGGTCCTTGTACTAGAGAAAAGAGTTCTGATTGCAGTGCAGCTATTTTCAAAATTCTGTCAATTTAACTTTCAAAACACGTAGTATCTTGAAGAATAGTTTAAACAGTTATCTGAAGTGAAAATTTCAATTAATATTGCAGTTCTACTTTACCTAAATATCATGAATGTTAGAAACTTGAGAACTCTACGAAGTGAAGCACAGAACAGATCTGAGGGCTCACCAAAGCAAATGGCTGAAGTGGTGACCCCAATCAAGAGGCAAATCTGTCATTCCTGACAGGTTACTACTCATTTATGCCCGTATGTCTTACCTAATGGAACAATATTTAAAACTTCCTGCATAGGGGTAAAACCTGTAGCAGTGTTGTTTTGGTTTCGGCTGCCGCCGGCAACAAAAGCGCCACGCGGCCGCCCCTCCCCCCGCCGGCGTGCGGAGGAGAATGGAAAGAAAGAGGCAGAAACTGGTGGGTCGGGATAAGGGCAGTTTAACAGAACAGCAAACAGAGGGAAAACAGGAACAACAACCATACAAACAAGGAGAAAACACAACCACGAACCGTACAACAGCCGCTCTCCCGAAACCGGACCGGCGCTGCGCCCGCCCAAGCCGCGAGTGCCTTCCCGCCGCACCGCCCCCCCCCACCGGAACCCAGCGTGACGTCACATGGTATGGAATACCGGGCTCTGTTTGGCCAGGTGGGGTCAGCCCCCACCCCCGCCGGCTGTGCCCCTTCCTGGAGTCCGGTGAAAATTAACCCTGTTCTGGCCAAACCCAGGATATTATCCACCCCTTATTCCATACCATCTACGTCATGCCCAGGTCCCCCACTGTCCGGTTGATCACCACCACTTCTCCTGTCTCCAGATATCATTCCTTTAGTCTATGGATCATCACTCTAAAGTGTCCATTGAGTTCATTTAATCCATGACTTCAGGCTCCATCTGTCGTTATGGTCTTCCGTGGCAAGGGAGGTGATGTGTGGTGATGAGCGGTCACTTGCTGCATCCGGAGCTCACGGCTGATGTATCTGGTGCGGCCCGTGCCCACAGTCTGCAGGAGATGTTGATCTTGATGAAGTTGCTGGATGCCAGTTCTTGAAAACCAGGTCCAGTTCCATCATCGCTGTGCTCTGCTAGGTTTTCATCGAAAAAGTCCATCCTTCTTTAATCTGGAGAATTCTTACTATGCTACTACTACTGGTACAAAATATAACAATTAGAACAGTGATAACAGACAGTGACAGGGTTATTTAACAACTAACTTTATACAATTCATTTATGGACTATTCTCGCCCAAAATTTAATCCCCATGAGGTACACATCGGACTTCCCCATCCTTCCGCATTACCCACCAGGTACACCCAGGTCCTTGAGCAAAGGCAATCCCGCGGACGGGCTTGCCTTTGCCCGAGGCAGGACTAACCCAAACCGTCTTCCCTAACATGTTCCGCATGTGCACTACAGGGACTTTATCCCCTTCTACAGGGCACTGAGGTTTTGACTGGGCAGGACCAGTCCGGTTGGTGGACCCTCTGGTGTTAACCAACCAGGTGGCCTTTGCTAAATGGGTATCCCAATTTTTGAAAGTCCCACCCCCCATTGCCCTCAAAGTGGTTTTTAGCAGCCCATTGTACCGCTCGATCTTTCCAGATGCTGGTGCATGGTAGGGGATGTGATACACCCACTCAATACCGTGTTCTTTGGCCCAGGTGTCTATGAGGCTGTTGCGAAAGTGAGTCCCGTTGTCTGACTCGATTCTTTCGGGAGTGCCATGTCGCCACAGGACTTGTTTTTCCAGGCCCAGGATGGTATTCCGGGCGGTGGCATGGGGCACAGGGTAGGTTTCCAGCCATTCCGTGGTGGCCTCCACCATTGTGAGCACATAGCGCTTGCCTTGGCGGGTTTGTGGCAGTGTGATGTAGTCAATCTGCCAAGCCTCCCCATATTTATATTTTAGCCATCGTCCTCCATACCACTGAGGCTTTATCCGCTTAGCTTGCTTGATTGCAGCGCATGTCTCACATTCATGGATAACCTGTGCAATAGTGTCCATGGTCAAGTCCACCCCTCGGTCACGAGCCCATCTGTATGTCGCGTCTCTTCCTTGGTGGCCCGAGGCGTCATGGGCCCACCGAGCTATAAAGAGTTCACCCTTATGTTGCCAGTCCAGATCCACCTGAGCCACTTCAATCTTAGCAGCCTGATCTACCTGGTGGTTGTTTTGATGTTCTTCAGTGGCTCGACTCTTAGGGACGTGGGCGTCCACGTGATGGACTTTTACAACCAACTGCTCTAGCCGGGCAGAAATATTTTGCCACAATGGGGCAGCCCAGATAGGTTTGCCTCTGCGCTGCCAGTTGTTCTTCTTCCATTGCTGCAGCCACCCCCACAAGGCATTGGCCACCATCCAAGAGTCGGTGTAAAGATAGAGCACTGGCCACTTCTCTCGACTGGCAATGTCTAAAGCCAGCTGGATGGCTTTCACCTCTGCAAACTGGCTGGACTCACCTTCTCCCTCGGCAGTTTCTGCGACTTGTCGTGTAGGGCTCCATACAGCAGCCTTCCACCTCCGCTGCTTCCCCACAATGCGACAGGACCCATCCGTGAACAGGGCATACTGTTTCTTATCTTCTGGCAGCTGGTTATACAGTGGGGCCTCTTCAGCACGTGTCACCTCCTCCTCTGGTGATGCTCCAAAATCTTTGCCTTCTGGCCAGTCCATGATGACCTCCAGAATTCCTGGGCGACTGGGGTTTCCCATTCGGGCATGCTGTGTGATCAGGGTGACCCACTTACTCCACGTAGCATCGGTGGCATGATGCATAGAGGGGACCCTCTCTTTGAACATCCACCCCAGAACCGGCAATCGTGGAGCTAGGAGGAGCTGTGCTTCAGTGCCGACCACTTCTGAAGCAGCTCGAACGCCTTCATACGCTGCCAGAATCTCTTTTTCAGTGGGAGTATAGCGGGCCTCGGATACTTTGTATCCCCGGCTCCAGAACCCCAGGGGTCGACCTCGAGTCTACCCTGGTGCTTTCTGCCAGAGACTCCAGGTTGGGCCATTCTCCCCGGCTGCGGTGTAGAGCACGTTTTTAACATCTTGCCCTGACCGGACTGGACCAAGGGCTACGGCATGAACTATCTCCCGTTTAATCTGTTCAAATGCATGTCGTTGCTCAGGGCCCCATTCAAAATCATTCTTCTTCCGGGTCACGTGGTACAGAGGACTTACAATCTGGCTGTAATTTGGCATGTGCATCCTCCAAAAACCCACAACACCCAGGAAGGCCTGTGCTTCCTTTTTGCTGGTTGGTGGAGACATAGCTGCTATTTTGTTGATGACATCCATTGGGATTTGACAGCGCCCATCCTGCCATTTTATCCCCAAAAACTGGATCTCTTGTGCAGGTCCCTTTACTTTACTTCGCTTAATGGCGAAACCGGCTTTCAGAAGGATCTGAACTATTTTCTCCCCTTTCTCGAAAACCTCCTCCGCTGTGTCGCCCCATATAATGATGTCATCGATGTACTGCAGATGTTCTGGGGCTTCACCCTTTTCCAGTGCAGTCTGGATTATTCCATGGCAAATGGTGGGACTGTGTTTCCACCCCTGGGGCAGTCGATTCCAGGTGTACTGGATGCCCCTCCAGGTGAAAGCAAACTGTGGCCTGCACTCTGCTGCCAAAGGGATGGAGAAGAACGCATTAGCGATGTCAATTGTCGCATACCACTTGGCTGCCTTTGACTCCAGCTGACATTGAAGTTCTAGCATGTCTGGCACGGCAGCACTCAGCGGTGGTGTGACTTCATTCAGGCCACGGGAGTCTATTGTCAGTCTCCACTCTCCAGTAGATTTTCTCACTGGCCATATGGGACTATTAAAGGGTGAGCGAGTTTTGCTGATCACTCCTTGACTCTCCAGCTGGCGGATCAGCTGATGAATGGGGAGAAGGGAGTCTTGGTTGGTACGATACTGTCGCCGGTGCACCGTTGTGGTCGCGATGGGTACCTGTTGTTCTTCAACCCCCAGCAACCCCACAACGGAAGGATCCTCCGAGAGACCAGACAAAATGGACAGCTGTTTAATTTCTTCCGTCTCCACAGCAGCTATGCCAAAAGCCCACCAATACCCCTTTGGGTCCTTGAAATAGCCTCTCCTAAGATAGTCTATGCCAAGGATGCACGGAGCCTCGGGGCCAGTTACAATGGGGTGCTTCTGCCAGTCCTGCCCAGTGAGGCTCACTTCAGCCTCCAGTACACTCAGCTCTTGGGACCCCCCTGTCACTCCAGAAATGCAAATGGACTCTGACCCTTTGAACTCTGATGGCATTAAAGTACACTGTGCACCAGTGTCCACTAGAGCTTTATACTCTTGTGGATCTGACGTGCCAGGCCACCGAATCCACACTGTCCAATAGACACGGTTGTCCCTTTCCTCCACCTGGCTGGAGGCAGGGCCCCTCTAATCCTGGTCAGAGAATTTGCTGCTCACCTGCTGTGAAAATGACTTGGAGGTCCCCTCCAGAGGATCAGAATCAAGGTCAAACTTTCTACCTGGTCTGGAGAGCTGGCTTTTGGAAACTGGGGCGGCACTTTTCCTAACAGAATCCCCTTTGGTGATTGTTTTACCTCGCAACTCACGTACTCGGGCCTCTAGACTTGAGGTGGGTTTTCCATCCCACTTCCTCATGTCCTCTCCGTGGTCACGCAGGTAAAACCACAGGGTGCCTCGGGGTGTATAGCCTCTGTATTCCCCCTCCTGAGCAGAGAAACGCTTGCCCCTAATAGCTGAGACACTGGCCTGTACAGGTGGGGAGTAGGACATACTCTGTTCGAGTCGCTGGACCTTCTGGGACAATTTATTTACAGCTGAGACAAGGGAGGAAGAGAGACTTTCCTCATATTGGCGGAGTCTGACAGCCACCTCGTCCACTGTTGGTGCGTCTTTACCTTTCCAGTTTACAACTGCCAGTGAGTTGCCATGCGAGGAGGGTGCACTCCGCACAAACTTCCTCCACATGGATTGTGAGCACTGGAGTTCATCTGGGTCTGTGGGTACCTGCTCATCGTCTGTGTCACAGTAAACCAGCTCCCGCACAGCTAGTTCCCTCAAGTACTGAATACACCTTTCCATATTGGTCCACTTGCCAGGATAGCATACAAAATCGTCACTGAAGGGGTACCTCTCCCTCATGCCTGACAGAAGTCTCCTCCAGAGGCTGAGGATTTGTTCCTTTTTCCCAATGGCCTTGTCAATGCCCCCATCCCTGGCCAGGGATCCCAGATGTTTGGCTTCCTTGCCCTCTAATTCCAAGCTGCTGGCCCCGTTATCCCAGCACCGCAGTAGCCAGGTGGCAATGTGCTCGCCTGGGTGGCGGCTGAAGTCTTTCCGCATGTCTCGCAGCTCCCCCAGGGACAGGGACTGGGTGATGATCTCTGTCTCTATCTCCCGTGATGACCCTGGCTCATCGTCATCCCTCCCAGAGCGATCTGCTCTCTTTGCGTCTTTTTTTAGTTTTTACAGGGGCGACTGCTACTGGCACAGGTTGGTCATTGGGCTCAGCCACGCTGCCTGCAGCTGGAGCTGGGGCTGGAGCAGCTGCTGTGCCTGCCAGGGAAACCGAGGCAGACCCTGCAGCTGTGGCAGCGGCGGTGCCGATCTGGGGGGCTGTGACTGCCTGCTGGGCTGGAGGGGCTGCAGGGCCGGCTGGGGGGGCAGCGCCAGTTGCAGCGCCTGCCGCTTCGCTTCCCCCCCTTTCTCCTTTAAGGCACTGAACAGTGTTGAACAGGGCTCGGTAGGCATGGGCCAGACCCCAGCACATTGTGGTGATCTGTGTCTCTCTGGAGTTCCCAGGGTGGCAGCACACTTTTTTCAGATATTTTACCAGATTGTCTGGATTCTGTATTTGTTCAGGGGTGAGTTTAAAACACACCGGTGGTGCCCACTGCTCTAGACATCTGCCCATGCTGTCCCACACACCCAGCCACTCACAGCTATCCAGCCCCGGGGCAGGTCTCTGCACGATGTTCTTAACGACTTGCTTAACCCTAAACAAAAGCTGAAACCCATTCAGGAGGCAGAACAAAAGGAGAGTGCTGGCCTGAGCATCCCACGGGTACTCGAAATTCTCAAAAGCCGTTAGGACCAGCCTGAGGGAAAGAGGGGGGGCGAAAGAGTGGGGGAAGGTATCCCCTTCGGCTTTCCCCACAGACTGAGTTTGATTATTAACAAAATCTAAGACATAGGATCCGAGGTACGGAAATGACCGCAGTGCCGCATGCAAATACAAGACTAATTTCATGCACAGTGATGTTATCATATCATAAGTCGATATCGTACAGTACAGCAAAATCATCATCCTGATCTTTTTTCCCGAGGTAACAAACAGCACGGCCACAAACACATACAGCAAGTAAGGATTTACGTAGCAGAGATATTTGATCAAAGTCAGAAACATTTTTGCCGGCGACTTTAACTAACACAGTAAATGCGTATAACAAAATTTAAGCAAATCTAAGAAAACAGTTTTAACACCCGCTGCTCAGCCCTGCCGTTATCCCTGCCCCACGCTCGGGCGCCAATTTAATGTTTTGGTTTCGGCTGCCGCCGGCAACAAAAGCGCCACGCGGCCGCCCCTCCCCCCGCCGGCGTGCGGAGGAGAATGGAAAGAAAGAGGCAGAAACTGGTGGGTCGGGATAAGGGCAGTTTAACAGAACAGCAAACAGAGGGAAAACAGGAACAACAACCATACAAATAAGGAGAAAACACAACCACGAACCGTACAACAGCCGCTCTCCCGAAACCGGACCGGCGCTGCGCCCGCCCAAGCCGCGAGTGCCTTCCCGCCGCACCGCCCCCCCCCACCGGAACCCAGCGTGACGTCACATGGTATGGAATACCGGACTCTGTTTGGCCAGGTGGGGTCAGCCCCCACCCCCGCCGGCTGTGCCCCTTCCTGGAGTCCGGTGAAAATTAACCCTGTTCTGGCCAAACCCAGGACAAGTGTATCTAAACGTGATGGGAGAAAGTGGAGTTCTCTTTCCAAACAATTCAGCTATGTGCAGCTGCCATACCCACGTTAGACAAGGTTTCTTCTTTTGAGGTCATGTTGACTTACGTGAGTGAGCATACCCTTGCTGGTTTACTCCCGCAAACAGGTCTGCAGGGCCAAATACGCAACTGAGTACTGGCAGAAGTGCTGAATTGTATTGAAGTGGGCTGAACACAAGGATCTCCAGAAGACATTGTGCCTGTATGAGGAACAGTTTTTCAATAAACATCTTTGTGAAAGATTACATGTACCATGTCATCACCTGGATTCCTTAACAGACCCTCGCTTTAAAAGAATCTTTTCCTTTGAAGCAGCTGACTCATGTCATGAATTCTGGCAACGCAAGGTTGCACTTATGGTTACATCTCATCTTTATGATTGTCAGGCGACTAAGACCTCAGAAACTGCAGCTCTGCAAAGACAAGTGTATAACTGCAATCTACCGCCTTGTTTTTCTGTTTCATGCAGAGGTTCTTGAGACTTCACTGCTACCTTAATGTTCTATAAAACTTCTAAACCCAACATTTTTAGATGGATGTGTATATGTGTAGAGAGATCACCTCACTGTGAAAGAAAATAAGGTGCAGAGACAGTTGCCATAAAAATTTACTCTTTTCCAAATTACTATGGACTATCTCATCATCCATTGATATCGCACAGTGGTAGATAAAAACAGGTTGGTTCACGTTCTGGTTTGTATGATAGAAAGGTAAACTCTATACTGGTTAAACTTTTTCTTTTTTTTAAAAAAAAAAAAGCACACCACCAAAAAAATGACTATCTGTACACTGTAATGACAATAACAAAAAGTTAGCTGATGGAAATTTTAGGAAGAATCACTTTCTGTCCAGCCATTCCCTACCAATGTGTAGCTACCAGTATTTTGAGTTACTGCCAAAACCTGTCATTTCTGGACTCATAACCGGTTACCAAAGAACAGGGAACATAGGAACCACCAGCAAGTACCTCTGCACAGCCTTCAGATCCAGCTGCTCTGACATTCCTCAATCCCTACCCTGGAGCCAGCAGAAAAAAGCTGAGTCCACAAGACTCCAAGTTGTTCATCCTCTCTAGATTGCTTAAAAAGAACAGGAAATCCTTTTGAGGGTAAGGTACTTCATGAAAGCCCCTTTCTATTCTCTATCACAGCTTCAGCTGGGTGGAGCAGCCTCAGTGTTGCTTCAGAGAAGATCTAATTCCTTCAGACACCTACTTCATTCTGTGCAGGGAGTTTCTAAGAGGGTTCTAGTCTGATTGTGCTGAATCCATTCTGACTGTAGAAACCATATTTTAAATTTTTTCTGGATGAATATATTTTAAAAACGGGTTAGGTAAGCTGTATTTCTCCCAAGAAAAAATAACAACTAAAAAGTTAAACTTCTTTACCTTGAATTCTTTTCTCCTCAGTTTCAAGTATTTCTCTAACAGATTCTACACTAATAATTAGCATCTAACTCATGTCTTCAGGTAGCTTTCAATATGTATTACTCACTAGTAGCCTGGCAATTTCTGTATTTCCGTCATAAAATATTTAGTCTGTCCTGTATATATGCTATATTGCAACATTTATTCTTGGCAGAAAGCATCAACAGTTAATTGGTCCATACTTAGTATCTCACACAGAAACAGTGACATTTTGAAAAATGTAAATTGTAGAGAAAAGGTGTTGATAAAATATATTCTAGAAATAGCAAACAAATTTGTGCATGCTCCAGCCAACCATTTCAAGCTCCTGAAAATGACTGTTTTATAGAAGTTGAACCCTTGTAGGAATGTCTTTTAATATTCTCTTGTAATGAGAAAGAATAATTCCCTCTTGCAAGACACACAGAACATACTACGTTGCTACTGGTTTATTGTGTTGCCAGCATTTCAAGCAAAGAAGGTGCTTACGTTATCTCTTCCCTGCAAAAATTGACAGCTGTTTGAATGCTAGCATGAGAATTAGCCATTCGTGAAGTCATGAAGCAAGCAGATAGAGACAAAACATGGAAATCAGAATTATGTGGCCATCACAGGGGAAACAGAGTAGCTTGGGTGAAGCAAGGTTTTCTGTTCAAAATTCTAATTGAGAAGAGTAGTTGAAATGCATATGTTAACCCCTTTGACCCTATTGTTACATGGCTTCCATAGTCACATAGTTACAAAGATCAGAAATCTGATCTTCAAGCAAAAATTTATTTATATACTATAGAAAAACAAGAGAATTAATATGCATTCATATATCAATGTGTACACGCATACATTAGAAATAACTAATATATTTTAACATTTAATGTGCTTTAAATGTTCAGATTGTCTTTATTTTTTTGAGGTTTTATACATTTATGCACAAATTAACATTTTCTCTTACGGAGTATTTTATAGTCATCTATATATATTCTAGTAGTTGTTTTCAATAAGGTACATAACTTGAGTTTCAAAGTCACTGGGATAGAAGAAAAAATTCAAAAAAGTTTAAATGACAACTTGAAAATTTAAACTTCTTTAAAATGCCTTTCCTTTAGTGTTAACAACTGAGGACATTATAAGGAAAAGCTATATGTCAAAAAAATTATATTCTTCCTGACTGAAATTTCTCATAAAAGATACTACCTCTTATTCTATTAATAAGAATGTGCCTTTTTACTTTTACTGAAGGACATTTACTGGCAATTCTTTTTGCTGATGTACGAGTTGTGTGCCATACAAACTGAATAACTCCTGGAGCAGAGTTGGGTTCAAGTAAATAAAACTTAGCCAGTCACACTACATTAATTCCAGAAGTGAAGGCAGTTTGCATATTTAATGGCTTTATTCTGGTCATTGAAAATTATGTTATGATGCTACATTTCTTTTTTCAGATTTTAGGGTTTTTTTGTGTGTTATTATATGTAAAGGAATCCTAGAACAGACACAATATTCTTTAATTATAAATATGCTTTACTGTCCTTTACTTTACACTTACCTTACTCCTTTAGGCTTCCAGAATAATTTTAAAGTGATCTCAGTTTAACAAGTAAAAACTGTAGTGTTCAACGTCAGGAAAAAAAAAAAAAACAACACATTTTACTGTTGTGTCACAAGATAATGGGAAAGATCTATTGGGTGTTGCTCCAGACTTCCTGATGTGTTTCTTACTTTTCCAGTGATGTAAATACTTTTTGAAACTGATTTTTAGGAGCACCCTAAAGGACCTTCCATTTCTTTGACTTCCTTTCAGCTTTTCCTTCAAGGCCAACGTCGTTGTGAAGCTTTCACCAGGTGAATTCTATAGGTACAAATAGATAGAAGTTTCCACAACATTTTATCCTAAGACTAAATAGGTAGAGAAAGAGAAGCTGCACTTACCACAGTTCAAAATCTATTCTGCCAGACCTCTGCTTACCCTGACAGGACCAAGAATGAAGGTTTTCTGTTTAATATTGTTTGAAATTCAAATGTCCAGAAAAAACAGAGAAAAACAAGGTATTTGTTTTGTCTTGTTTCCTGATGATCTGGTTGCCAAAGGTAAGTGCCAACCATATTCAATCTGAATATGTACATTTATAGAAGAAGAACAAATTTAATAATTACAGAATCATAGAATGATTTGGGTTGGGAGGGACCTTAAAGATCATTTAGTTCCAATCCCCCAGCCATGGGCAGGGTCACCTTCCACTAGACCAGGTTGCTCAAAGCCTTATCCAACCTGGCCTTGAACACTTCCAGGGAGGGGGCAGCCACATGATTCATCATAGCATAAACAAGGCAGAAAGACATAAATCACACCTACAGTGATTTGTTTGGGGTTTAGGTTGTTTTTTTTTTTCATTTTCAGCCTATCTCTTTTTAACTGCAACCCTTGATTTAAACTCAGGGAACAAGATTGCCGGTAACTGATAAACTTGTCTTTTCTGCTCGAAGGCACAGTGAACTTCAAACATAGTATGAACGGTGCATGTACCATGTCAGATGGTAAAAAAGAGGCTAATGGCTTGTACTATAGCTAGATAGTGCCTGAGAACTGGAAGCCCCTATACATGGGACAGTTATCAAAAGCCCCCGCGAGGGGGAAAAGGAGCAGTTCTAGCAGCATAGTACTAGGGCTTCCAAGCCTGACAGAGAGAAACTGGAAGTGGCAAGGAGGCATAAAATACCTGCCATTAGAGATCATCCTTAACACCAGTGCCACAGACTATAGAGTCATAGAATAGTTTGGGTTGGAAGGGACCTTTCAAGGTCATCTAGTCCAATTCCCCTGCAATGAGCAGGGACGTCTTCAACTAGATCAGATTACTCAGAGCCCTGTCCAACCTGACCCTAAATGTTTCCAGGGATGGGGCATCTGCCACCACTCTGGCAACCTGTTCCAGCATTTGACTACCTTCACCGTAAAAAATTTCTTCCTTGTATCCAGTCTAAATCTACCCTCTTTTAGTTTGTCCTATTGCTACAGGCCCTACTAAAAGTCTGTCCCAGTCTTTCTTATAATCATAGGATCATTAAGGTTGGAAAAGACCTATAAGACCATCAAGTCCAGCCATGAGCCCAACACCACCATGCCTAATAAACCATGTCCTGAAGTGCCACGTCTACAAGTTTTTTGAACACCTCCAGGGATCGTGACTCCAACACTTCCTTGGGGAGTCTGTACCAATGCCTGACCACTCTTTTTCCCTCATATCCGGTCTAAACCTCCCCTGATGCAACTTGAGGCCATTTCCTCTCATCCTATCGCTAGTTACTTGGAAGAAGAGACCAACACCCGCCTCACTACAACCTCCTTTCAGGTAGTTGTAGGGAGTGATAAGGTGTCCCCTGAGCCTCCTCTTCTCCAGAATAAACAATCCCAATTCTCTCGGCCGTTCCTCATAATACTTCTTCTCCAGACCCTTCACCAGCTTCGCTGCCCTTCTCTGGACATGGTCCAGCACATCAATGTCTTTCTTGTAGTGAGGGGCCCTGTTTTGGTTTCGGCTGCAGCCGGCAACAAAAAGCGCCATGCGGCCGCCCCTCCCCCCACTGGCGTGCGGAGAAGAATGGAAAGAAAAAGGCAGAAACTGGTGGGTCGGGATAAGGGCAGTTTAACAGAACAGCAAACAAAAGAGAACAGGAACAATAACGATACAGATAAGGAGAAAACATGACACGAACCACACAAGCCACAGACCCGCTCTCCCGAACAGGACCGGCGCCGCTCGCTCCCGAGCCGCGAGTGAGTTCCCGTCGCACCACCCCCCACCCCCAACTGGAACCCAGCATGACAGCACATGGTATGGAATATCCTGCTCTGTTTGGCCAGGTTGGGGTTGGGCCAGCCCACCCAGCTGTGCCCCTTCCTGGATTCTGGTGAAAATTAACCCTGTCCTGGCCGAACCTAGGATATTATCCACCCCTTATTCCATACCATCTACGTCATGCCCAGATCCCCCATTGTCCAGTTGATCACCACCACTTCTCCTGTCTCCAGATATCATTCCCTTTGTCTATGGATCATCACTCTAAAGTGTCCGTTGAGTTCATTTAATCCATGACTTCGGGCTCCATCTGTTGTAATGGTCTTCCGTGGCAGGAGAGGTGATGTGTGGTGATGGACGGTCACTTGCTGCATCCAGAGCTCACAGTCTGCAGGAGATGTTGATCCTGATGAAGTTGGTGGGTGCCAGTTGTTGAAAACCAGGTCCAGTCCCATCATCGCTGTGCTCTGCTAGGTGTTCATCACAAAGTCCATCCTTCTTTAATCTGGACGATTCTTACTATGCTACTACTGGTACAACACATAACAATTATAACAGTGATAACAGACAGTGACAGGGTTATTTAACAATTAACTTTATACAATTTATTTATGGACTATTCTCCCCCAAAATCAAATCCCCATGAGGTACACATCGGACTTCCCCATCCTTCCGCATTACCCACCAGGTACACCCAGGTCCTTGAGCAAAGGCAATCCCGCGGACGGGCTTGCCTTTGCCCGAGGCAGGACTAACCCAAACCGTCTTCCCTAACATGTTCCGCATGTGCACTACAGGGACTTTATCCCCTTCTACAGGGCGCTGAGGTTTTGACTGGGCAGGACCAGTCCGGTTGGTGGACCCTCTGGTGTTAACCAACCAGGTGGCCTTTGCTAAATGGGTATCCCAATTTTTGAAAGTCCCACCCCCCATTGCCCTCAAAGTGGTTTTTAGCAGCCCATTGTACCGCTCGATCTTTCCAGATGCTGGTGCATGGTAGGGGATGTGATACACCCACTCAATACCGTGTTCTTTGGCCCAGGTGTCTATGAGGCTGTTGCAAAAATGAGTCCCGTTGTCCGACTCAATTCTTTCGGGAGTGCCATGTCGCCACAGGACTTGTTTTTCCAGGCCCAAGATGGTATTCCGGGCGGTGGCATGGGGCACAGGGTAGGTTTCCAGCCATCCGGTGGTGGCCTCCACCATTGTGAGCACATAGCGCTTGCCTTGGCGAGTTTGTGGCAGTGTGATGTAGTCAATCTGCCAAGCCTCCCCATATTTATATTTTAGCCATCGTCCTCCATACCACTGAGGTTTTACCTGCTTGGCTTGCTTGATTGCAGCGCATGTTTCACATTCATGGATAACCTGTGCAATGGCGTGCATGGTCAAGTCCACTCCTCGGTCACAAGCCCATCTGTATGTCGCGTCTCTTCCTTGGTGGCCCGAGGCGTCATGGGCCCACCAAGCTATAAAGAGTTCACCCTTATGTTGCCAGTCCAGATCCACCTGAGCCACTTCAATCTTAGCAGCCTGATCTACCTGGTGGTTGTTTTGATGTTCTTCAGTGGTTCGACTCTTAGGGACGTGGGCGTCCACGTGACGGACTTTTACAACCAACTGCTCTAGCCGGGCAGAAATATCTTGCCACAATGGGGCAGCCCAGATAGGTTTGCCTCTGCGCTGCCAGTTGTTCTTCTTCCATTGCTGCAGCCACCCCCATAAGGCATTGGCCACCATCCAAGAGTCGGTGTAAAGATAGAGCACTGGCCACTTCTCTCGACTGGCAATGTCTAAAGCCAGCTGGATGGCTTTCACCTCTGTAAACTGGCTTGACTCACCTTCTCCCTCGGCAGTTTCCACGGCTTGTCGTGTAGGGCTCCATACAGCAGCCTTCCACCTCCGCTGCTTCCCCACAATGCGACAGGACCCATCCGTGAACAGGGCATACTGTTTCTCATCTTCTGGCAGCTGGTTATACAGTGGGGCCTCTTCAGCACGTGTCACCTCCTCCTCTGGTGATGCTCCAAAATCTTTGCCTTCTGGCCAGTCCATGATGACCTCCAGAATTCCTGGGCGACTGGGGTTTCCCATTCGGGCATGCTGTGTGATCAGGGTGACCCACTTACTCCACGTAGCATCGGTGGCATGATGCATAGAGGGGACCCTCTCTTTGAACATCCACCCCAGAACCGGCAATCGTGGAGCTAGGAGGAGCTGTGCTTCAGTGCCGACCACTTCTGAAGCAGCTCGAATGCCTTCATACGCTGCCAGAATCTCTTTTTCAGTGAGAGTATAGCGGGCCTCGGATCCTTTGTATCCCTGGCTCCAAAACCCCATGGGTCAACCTCAAGTCTACCCTGGTGCTTTCTGCCAGAGACTCCAGGTTGGGCCATTCTCCCCGGCTGCAGTGTAGAGCACGTTTTTAACGTCTTGCCCTGACCAGACTGGACCGAGGGCTACGGCATTAACTATCTCCCGTTTAATCTGTTCAAATGCCTGTCGTTGCTCAGGGCCCCATTCAAAATCATTCTTCTTCCGGGTCACGTGGTACAGAGGACTTACAATCTGGCTGTAATTTGGCATGTGCATCCTCCAAAAACCCACAACACCCAGGAAGGCCTGTGCTTCCTTTTTGCTGGTTGGTGGAGACATAGCTGCTATTTTGTTGATGACATCCATTGGGATTTGACAGCGCCCATCCTGCCATTTTATCCCCAAAAACTGGATCTCTTGTGCAGGTCCCTTTACTTTACTTCGCTTAATGGCGAAACCGGCTTTCAGAAGGATCTGAACTATTTTCTCCCCTTTCTCAAAAACTTCCTCCGCGGTGTCACCCCATACAATGATGTCATCGATGTACTGCAGATGTTCTGGGGCTTCACCCTTTTCCAGTGCAGTCTGGATCAGCCCATGGCAAATGGTGGGACTGTGTTTCCACCCCTGGGGCAGTCGATTCCAGGTGTACTGGATGTCCCTCCAGGTGAAAGCAAACTGTGGCCTGCACTCTGCTGCCAAAGGGATGGAGAAGAATGCATTAGCGATGTCAATTGTCGCATACCACTTGGCTGCCTTTGACTCCAGCTGACATTGAAGTTCTAGCATGTCTGGCACGGCAGCACTCAGCGGTGGTGTGACTTCATTCAGGCCACGGGAGTCTATTGTCAGTCTCCATTCTCCAATAGATTTTTTCACTGGCCATATGGGACTATTAAAGGGTGAGCGAGTTTTGCTGATCACTCCTTGACTCTCCAGCTGGCGGATCAGCTGATGAATGGTGATGAGGGAGTCTCGGTTGGTACGATACTGTCGCCGGTGCACCATTGTGGTTGCGATTGGCACCTGTTGTTCTTCAACCCTCAGCAACCTCACAACGGAAGGATCCTCCAAGAGACCAGGCAAAATGGACAGCTGTTTAATTTCTTCCGTCTCCACAGCAGCTATGCCAAAAGCCCACCGATACCACTTTGGGTCCTTGAAATACCCTCTCCTAAGATAGTCTATACCAAGGATGCACGGAGCCTCGGGCCAGTCACAATGGGGTGCTTCTGCCAGTCCTGCCCAGTGAGGCTCACTTCAGCCTCCAGTACACTCAGCTCTTGGGACCCCCCTGTCACTCCAGAAATGCAAATGGACTCTGACCCTTGGAAATCTGATGGCATTAAAGTACACTGTGCACCAGTGTCCACTACAGCTTCATACTCTTGTGGATCTGACATGCCAGGACACCGAATCCACACTGTCCAATAAACGCGGTTGTCCCTTTCCTCCACCTGGCTGGAGGCAGGGCCCCTCTAATCCTGGTCAGAGAATTTGCTGCTCACCTGCTGTAAGAATGACTTGGAGGTACCCTCCAGAGGATCGGAATCAAGCTCAGACTGTCTACCTGGTCTGGAGAGCTGACTGCTGGAAACTGGAGCGGCATTTTTCCTAAGAGAATCCCCTTTTGTGATTGTTTTACCTCGCAACTCACGCACTCATGCCTCTAGACTTGAGGTGGGTTTTCCATCCCACTTCCTCATGTCCTCTCCGTGGTCACGCAGGTAAAACCACAGGGTGCCCCGTGGTGTGTAGCCTCTGTATTCCCTCTCCTGAGCAGAGAAACGCTTGCCCCTAATAGCTGAGACATTGGCCCGTACAGGTGGGGAGTAGGATATATTCTCTTTGATTTGCTGCACCTCCCGGGCCAGTTTCTCCACAGCTGAGACAAGGGAGGAAGAGAGACTTTCCTCATATTGGCGGAGTCTGACAGCCACCTTATCCACTTTTGGTGCCTCTTTACCTTTCCAGTTTACTACTGCCAGTGAGTTGGCACATGAGGAGGCTGCACTCCGCACAAACTTCCTCCACATAGATGCTGTGCACTGGACTTCATCTGGGTCTGTGGGTAACTGGTCATCATCTGGTTCATTATAAACCAGCTCCCGCACAGCTAGTTCCCTCAAGTACTGAATACACCTTTCCATATTGGTCCACTTGCCAGGGTAACATACAAAATCGTCACTGAAGGGGTACCTCTCCCTCATGCCTGACAGAAGTCTCCTCCAGAGGCTGAGGACTTGTTCCTTCTTCCCAATGGCCTTGTCAATGCCCCCATCCCTGGCCAGGGATCCCAGATGCTTGGCTTCCTTACCCTCTAATTCCAAGCTGCTGGCCCTGTTATGCCAGCACCGCAGCAGCCAGGTGACAAAGTGCTCGCCTGGGTGGCGGCTGAAATCTTTCCACATGTCTCGCAGCTCTCTCAGGGACAGGGACCGGGTGATGATCTCTGTCTCTATCTCCCGCGATGACCCTGGCTCATCGTCATCCCTCCCAGAGCGATCTGCTCTCTTTGCTTCTTTCTTCAGTTTTACAGGGGCGACTGCTACCGGCACAGGTTGGTCATTGGGCTCAGCCGCGATGCCTGCAGCTGGAGCTGGGGCTGGAGCAGCTGCTGTGCCCGCTGGGGAAACCGAGGCAGACCCTGCAGCTTTGGCAGCGGCAGCGGTGGTGCTGGTCGGGGGGCTGTGACTGCCTGCTGGGCTGGAGGGGCTGCAGGGCCAACTGGGGGGGACAGTGCCAGTCGCAGCACCTGCCACTTCATTTCCCCCTCTTTCCTCTTTAGGGCACTGAACAGTGTTGAACAGGGCAGCTTGGTAGGCGTGGGCCAGACCCCAGCATGTTGCGGTGATCTGTGTCTCTCTGGAGTTCCCAGGGTGGCAGCACACTTTTTGCAGATATTTTACTAGTTTGTCGGGATCCTGCACTTGTTCAGGGGTGAATTTAAAAAACATTGGGGGTGTCCACTGCCCTAGGTAATTTCCCATGCTGTCCCACACACCCAGCCACTCACAGGTGTCCAGTCCCGGGGCAGGTCTCTGCACGATGTTCTTAACTACTTGTTTAGCCCTAAACAAAACCTGCAACCCGTTCAGGAGGCATAACAAAAGGAGAGTGCTGGCCTGAGCATCCCACAGTACTCGAAGTTCTCAAAAGCCGTTAGGACCAGCCTGAAGGAGAGAGGGGGGGCGAAAGAGTGGGGGAAGGTATCCCCTCAGGTTTTCCCCACAGGCTGGGTTCGATTATTAACAAATTCTAAGACATAGGATCCGAGGTATGGAAAAGACCGCAGTGTGGCATGCCAATACAAGCCTAATTTCATGCATACTGTATGCTATCATATCATAAGTTGATATCATACAGTACAGCAAAATCATCATCCTGGTCCTTTTCCCCGAGGTAATGAACAGCATGGCAACAAACAGATACAGCAAATAAGGATTCAAATACCACAACCATCTAATCACAGACAGAAACATTTTTTTTACCGGCGACTATTTAACCCAGGAAAAATGCGTATAACAAAATTTAACAAAATCTAAGAAAACAGTTTTAACACCCGCTGCTCAGCCCTGCCGTTATCCCTGCCCCACGCCTGAGCGCCAATTTAATGTTATGATTTCGGCTGCCGCCAGCAACAAAAAGCGCCATGCGGCCGCCCCTCCCCCCGCTGGCGTGCGAAGGAGAATGAAAAGAAAAAGGCAGAAACTGGTGGGTCGGGATAAGGGCAGTTTAACAGAACAGCAAACAAAAGAGAACAGGAACAATAACAATACAGATAAGGAGAAAACACGACACGAACCGCACAAGCCACAGACCTGCTCTCCCGAACAGGACCGGCGCCGCTCGCTCCCGAGCCATGAGTGTGTTCCCATCGAGCCACCCCCTCCCCACCAGAGCCCAGCATGACAGCACATGGTATGGAATACCCTGCTCTGTTTGGCCAGGTTGGGGTTGGGCCAGCCCACCCAGCTGTGTCCCTTCCTGGATTCTGGTGAAAATTAACCCTGTCCTGGCCAAACCCAGGACAGGCCCAAAACTGAACATAGTATTGGAAGCGCAGCCTCACCAGTGTCAAGTACATGGGGATGATCACTTTGCTAGTCCTAGTCCTTCTGACCATGCTCTTTCTGATACAAGCCAGGATGCCATTGGCCTTCTTAGCCACCTGGGCACACTGCTGGCTCATGTTCAGTCAGCTGTCAGCCACCACCCCAGGTCTTTTTCCAATGGGCATCTTACCAGCCACTCCTCCTCAAGCCTGTAGCATTGCATGGGATTGTTGTGACCCAAGTGCAGGACCCATCACTTGACCTTTTTAAACCTCATACAGGTGGCCTCGGCCCATTGATCCAGCCTGTCCAGATCCCTCTGCAGAGCCTTCCTACCCTTGAGGAGATCGACACTCCAGCCCAATTTGGTGTCATGTGTAGACTTACTGAGGGAGTACTCAGACCCCTCATCCAGGTCATTGCTAAAGATATTAAACAAGACGGGACCCAAAACTAAGCCCTGGGGAACACCACTTGTGACCGGGTGCCAGCTGCATTTAACTCTGTTCACCACAACTCTCTGAGCTCGGCCATTCAGCCAGTTGTTTACCAAGTGAAGAGTACACCTGTCTAAGCTATAAACTACCAGTTTCTCCAGGAGGATGCTGTGGGAGACAGTATCAAAGGCTTTACTAAAGTCCAGGTAGAGAACATCCACAGCCTTTTCCTCATCCACTAGGCGGGTCACCTGGTCATAGAAGGAGATCAGGCTGGTAAAGCAGGACCTGCCTTTCATTAACCCATGCTGGCTGGACCTGATCTCCTGGTTGTCCTTCACACGCCTTATGAGCGCACTCAAGGTGAACTACTTCATAACTTTCCCCAGTACCAAGGTCAGGCCAACAGGCCTGCAGTTGCCTGAATCCTCTTTCCAGCCCTTCTTGTAGACGGGCATCACATTGGCGAGCCTCCTTTTGTCTTGGACCTTCCCTGTTAACCAGAACTGCTGATAGATGATGGAGAGTGGCTTTGCCAGCTCCTCCACCAGTTCCCTCAGTACTCTTGGGTGGATCCCATCCAGCCCCATAGACTTGTAAGTGTCCAGGTGGCATAGCAGGTTGTTAACTGCTTCCTCCTGGATTATGGGAGGTTTATTCTGCTCTCAGTCCCTGTCCTCCAACTCAGGGGGCTGACTACCCTGCGAATAACCGGTCTGAGTATTAAAGACTGAGGCAAAGAAGCTATTAAGTACCTCAGCCTTTTCATAGAATCATAGAATCATAGAATTATTAAGGTTGGAAAAGACCTCTGAGATCATCAAGTCCAGCTGTCAACCCAACACCACCACGCCTAATAAACCATGTCCTGAAGTGCCATATCTACACAGTTTTTGAACAGCTTCAGGGATGGTGACTCCACCACTTCCCTGGGCAGCCTATTCGAATCACAGAATCACAGAATCACAGAATGGTCGGGGTTGAAAGGGACCTCTGTGGGTCATCTAGTCCACCACTCTTTCAGTAAAGAAATTTTTCTGAATATCCAGTCTAAACTTTCCTCATCTTTGGTGGTAATGTTCCCCCCCTCTATCCAATAAAGGATGGAGATTCTCCTTGGCTTTCATTTTGTTGGTAATGTATTTGTAAAAACTTTTTTTGTTATCTCTTACAACAGTGGTCGATTGAGTTCTAGCTGGGCTTTTGCCTTTCTAATTTTCTCTCTGCATGACCTAACAAGATCCCTATACTCTTCTTGAGTTGCTTGCCCCTTCTTACAAAAGTGTTAAATCCTCCTTTTTTTCCTGAGTCCCAGCAAAAGGTCACTGTTCAGCCAACATTCCCCATTTGTTGGAGGAGGAGATTACAAAGACTGATCTGGGGTTTATACAATGAAGTAAAGACTACGGCCTTATCTTGCTTGCCAAGAAATTGGAAATCTAGATTAGTGGCTTAAAATAAGGTATTGGCCTTTGATGGATGTCTCTAATGTTATCTGGAAAGCTGTTTCATGAAGATTCCCCAAGCTGGATAAAGAGTAAACCTTTTACAGACATCTTACCATCAAAGATAAACTTATGACTCCTCATCAATACAAACTGGAGAAATTAACAGTTATGAAGCATGTGCAAATTCAGCATCTCAAATATTGGAACTCCTAACAAATCTACACATTCAGTAAATAAAAGTGGGGGTTTTTCTTACAGTCTTAATGAAAATACATTGTTCTTTCCCTTTGGAACTGAAAGAACTCCGTTCTCGTACCTGCAAGAAGAATGCTTGACTGCAAGTCTCCTGTCCATGACATTCACCTTCTCCTTTATGAAAGAAACACTGCACATTTGTAACCCTGTCTCACAAGGTCTTGAGGATGGTACTCCACACACATCTGCATATCTGGGTAAGGAGCTCGGCTGCCTACCGAAAAGAATGAACTAGCTGGGTATTTGCTGGCCTCATAGAGGTACAGTGGTGGACAGCACCCTTAAAATAGGATCATTGAGAGGATATATTTAGTGAGGAGAATCTGTGGTGATATAGTTCCAAGAGTCAAACTGACAAAGACAAAAGGCCACTTGCGAACTCAAACCTTATTTGCATCTTATGGGTCTTCTTGCAGCCTACTGTAAAGGAATCAAATGAATTCACCCCAAAGTGCAACACGAATCGTAATACTGCTGAAGAAATCCTCACAGAAAAATACGTTTCTGAGTTTCTCTCCTCAGGACAGGAGGAAAAAGAAAAAAAAAACCAAACATTCTGCTTAGCTTTCATTACAATTGAAAGCAATTCAAAACAATAAAGCAATGTTCTACAAGTGGCCAAGCAGTCTTTGAGGAGTAATGAATCCCACAGATTTCAGCTTGTAAAAAGTGCTGGGAAACATGTAGTTTTAGGCCTGTGTTTTATGGTGAATGCCCTTTTCTTCTGAGAACAAATTAAAAAACAACAAACAAGCAAGTAAGAAACACAAACCATTCATTGAGATCAACAAAAAGAACTCAGCTGCCTGATAATGAACATCAAGAAACAGAGAGACTTTAAAAAATATGTCTTGAATATGTATTTCTTTGGGGTTTTATGGGTTTGTAAAGAATCGTATTTTACTTTACAATTGAATTTTGATTTCTGTACATTATTTTAAAAAATAAACTACTAAAAACCCAGAAAAAAAGAAGGAAAAAGATCCTCTGCTGATAGTATTTATTTTCAATATCCACGTAATCTCAGCTGCCATGTTGACCAACTCAGCCTAACCAAAACCCATTCTTTCCACAGGAAACAGGCTGTACAGAAAGGCACTCCTGTTCTCTACAAACAGCATGGAAAACACTGCCGGTCAATACTATGCAATATATAACAGATAATTATGAGCTGAGTGTCCAAATTATAATCAGTTTGACAAATGTCCACAAGCGTCTTCAGTCTATTTTATATTTTCACTAAGACAAGGCAATCATACAACCAGACAATTCCATCAGGGAAGCTTGTTAGCTGCTTAGTCTGTTAAACCCTGGTTGCCATAGCATCTAGAGTTGAAAAAGCTGCAGATTGGCATGAAAAAGCATGTCGACAATTGCCCTGTCACAGCATGCAAGCCAGGTCTGCTCAAAGGCAGCACACTACAAGTTTTCTTTCCCAGTTTGCACTACCCCATGCTGTTTAATAATATCCATTTACTGGTATTGGGATTGATCTAGTGCAGTGTAAAATCCGCATCTACTGAGATTTTGCTTTTCACGTGGGGGAGATTCTTTAACAAAAAAACCACAGAACAATTAATTTATAAAGGAAGTACTGTAAAAGTTGTAGGAGGCATATCTGATTTAACAGAGAAACAATCCAAACTTTTAATGATCAGATCTTTAGCAACGATAATCGGTTCCACAAAGTTAAAAAAAATATAAACACATTATTCAGTGGTTTTCAAATAGTTTTGTTGCTGATAGCTAACTTCATCAAACATTCTAATACACTGCTTTGCATTTGGATTTTTCATCACCAGAAAAATTATAACATTTAGTGTGGCTATACTTTCTTTTTAGTTGTATACTTTCTATAATTAATCATATGTTTTACCAGATAAAGAGAATTTCATTCATCATTAACATACTATAGTCAAATAGGAATTAGTGTAAGTAACTGAGCAGCAGCAGAAATTTTTTTTTTAAGACTAGTTCTATTGTGCAATTTTAATAGAAATATTAAACATTATTGGTAATGCTGAAGAACATGCTTCTTTGAAAAGTATATTTTGGTAGCACATTCGTATTTACTCTTGAATCACTACATAATTAATAAAAAAGTTCATTAGTCACCTTCATCAAAGTGTTGGAGTTACAATAATTTTAAAAATAGCACGTAACTGGTGGGCTTTACACAAGCGTTTCCTATCAAAAGTTTACACTTGGTTTACTCACTTTCCCTTCCATTATCGCCTTCTAATCTGTTCTGTCACTTCATTTTACTTTTCCTTCAATGCCACCACTGAAGAAAATCTTGAAAACTACACACCCAGGAGCACAATTAAACTGGAAAACCCAAGAGGATTCTGGCATGGATCTTTTCCCACATTTTCCAATAGTATTGTTCCAACAGTATAGTTTCACTTTTTATTCTACCAATATCTTGTAGACATGTTTTACTACAGCTCTTACTATCAGTTATTTTATCCTATTCATTACAGGTCTAGATACAGAATTAGAGAAAACACAGGAAAAGTTACATCTTTCAGTAAAATTAGCAGCCTATTAAACAGTTCACAAGGAGTAAATCTTTTCAAAGGTAATTTTCTAATGCATGTTTATGATCCCAGTGACAGAAAACACCACAAAAACTTTTTTTAAAATTTTAGTTGAAATTTTTTTCTAAGTTGCCATGTGAATGGCATAAACAAAAAATCTTCAGTTAATAATAATTTTTATTGTAATTTTTATGACACCATGCATTTAATGTCTATCATATTTGTATTTTCTTTGAATTTTCTTCATCCTCGTACTACGTTGGCAACATAACTGTAGCTGTAAATATGAAATTTGACTGAATTTTGACACAGGCTGAGTTCAGAGAACATTATTTTTTCTTTGAAATCCGTATCTGTGTGTATTTATAATTTGGGGGGGGGGGGTAATAGTGAGAATATTTCTGTATATATTTTACTGGGAGTATTTAAGCATCTTATCAGTGTGCTGAATCTACAGCTCCCCAGCTGACACTACAGACTACAAGACGCTATCATTCAGAAAAATTACTTGTAGCTTTTTTGGCTAATTAAACACTGTTTATTAAAGCAATTATGCATTTACCTGTTGGAAACCAAAACAGAAATTTCCATTTTTGGTGCAGAACCTCTAGAAAAACAGCAGATTTTTTTTTAAGACTGTCTAAACAATCAAATTATCATTAAATCAAGAATGTAGTCCATCATATAAATAAATCATCAGCAGAATGTAGCTTAGCACACAGGTAAACTCTTTGGCACTTCACTTTCCCTTGTTTTTGTGATGTTTCTCCTAATTAAAATAAAGAATTGCAGGATTATGTTGCAAGTACAAAAACATGGTTCTTTTGGAAAACCTCAGATGGAAAGCAGTATGCATCTGTACGGAGCAGTGTTTTCAAATTAGCATTCAGAAGTAAGGCCCAGCTATTTTCCTCTACTAATTTTTGGGTGAGCGAGTACACAAACATGCATAATTCCGGATAAATGGAGGAAAGCGCAGCGAGCCTGAATGCAGCACAGCTTTCCTTTGCTCTGATGGTGACTCTCGTTATGGACCCTATGAGGAGTGCTAGAAGGAGGTGGATTGTGCAAGAAAAAGGTGGGAGCAGCTGGTAGCGTGCGAGCCCCGATGCCCTGCACAACTTCAGGAGTCTCTGACCATGACTTTGCAGAGTGGCAGTGCACCAACACATTGAGGGGGATATGACTGAAAGGCTCCAGGCTGCCAGTTAGGAAAATCGAGGAGTAGCTCAGCAATGTTCCTTCACCAGAGTGAACATTTCCTGCAGATACTCAAACTGTGTGAGAAAGAGAAATAATCTCCCTTGCTCTCTGAATATTCTTTCTGAGGAGGGAATGAATCAGGCTCTGTGGGCCATCTCTTCATAGGAGCCTTTGAAATCCACTGAAATGGGCATATGCTGATTTGCAAAATCTCAAGTCAGAGTTGTCAAGTTCCCTCTGGTTGTAATTAACTCTTCTTTGGCTTCCCTATTTCTATCAATAGAGACAAACTGGCCCTAACACTGCAAGTTTGTTTTATATATTCTATTTTTACATGGCTACTGGTTAGTACAGTACACACGTATTGCACAGGGTCACACTATGCTTTGGAGGCACTGCAACGGGTGGTAGAGAGGAAATGTTTCCTGTCCACAGATGAGAAGTGTCTACAAAGGTGAAGTCCCTGGACCCACTCAGGATTCTTGCTGTGTTCTAGTACTGACCTTTGCCTATTATTCCCAAGACTGTTTTCCTCCTTCCACATCTATTTCATGAATACTTGTTCAGTGCTATCAAAGGTACACAAGAATTTAATGTGCAAAAAGCTCCATTTGCCTGGTTTTATTCTAAATTTTCTGTCAGTTTAAAAAGAGTAGTGACAGATTATCGCTTTGTTATACAATATAAAATTTACAGTAAATATTATCATTCTTGTTAGGATACTTATTTAGAAACATTCTTATACCTTTTAGTCTTCTAATTAAAGCAAAAAAAAGATTAAAATAGAAATTATCGCACTTGAAATTCACTGACAGAAAGAGTGGTTTAAAATAACAGTAAATACAGAGCTTTTACAATGGATGTGAATGATACTGCAAGTCAAATAGTTCTTTAAAACTCCCACTGCAAATTTCCTCATAAAAAAGATTTTCTTTTTCTTAAATCCAAACCTTTTCTATAGTTTCTGTGAAGTCGAATAGCAAAATAAAACTTAAATAACAGAACCATTCCTATCGAGTAAAAAAAAAAACATTGCTCTGTAGTACCTTATATTTTTTCTGTTACATTTTGCCTACTGCAAAATTTTCTTCAACTGGCTGAAAGCACATTAACTGCTAGATAGGCATCACACTGATGTCTCCATGCAGTAGCTTACAGCCGTGAATTTGCTACGATCTGTTTAATCATCAGTGTATTGATTTTCCTCAGCTTTCCTTCATTTTAGCCCCATAGCAGGCTTCTGTAATTTCCTTTGGACAAAGTGTAACCAAACTGTGCTAAGTGATGTTGATTTGCAGGCAAAAGTAAAGGGGTAAATATAAATTAACAAGCTATAAACATTTTACAAGTGGGGAGTCAATAAAAACAGTGTCTGCAGTTCTTTAAAAAAATGATTTGAAGCAGATTGTTAACAAAGGTGTCCAAAGAAACTGACATGAGTCTGAGAATAATTTTTGCGCTTTGTGATTAAGAATTGATCAGTCTAAAAGCCTCTGATGCAACTGAATCACCCATAAGCTACTGGACTGAAAAGGCTCAGCAGGGGCTGGTATTTGTTTGTTAAACTCCCATGATTCCAAGTAGATAATTGGTCTGTGAAGTTCATGGCAGAATCTGAATTTGCTTTTTTGCTTCCCAGCTGGCTGAGCACCGGTTTATAGACTTCTGTGTACAAATTTAGCCAGCAGCAAACCTCACATCTTTAATGTAAAAGGTGTTTTGTTGTGTTTTTCAGGTGCTGAGTGGAAAGCCCACACTCCAGAAGCTCATTAAAAGGGCCAAGTTACAGTACAGGTTTATTTCTGTCACAGCATTTCAAAAAACAGTGACAAGGATTAGTATGTTTCTTTGGTACTGGAAAAAGCCTGATACGATCCCTTGTGAATTTGATCATCTGTTTCATTGCCTGTATACGATTCAATCTCCTATTATATCCTGAAGTTACAGCTGTAAGCCAGGGCTGATAAGAATTCAGAAAGCACTGCCAGAGCTTGTGGAGAACTAATTGTTTTATTAAACAGCATCTTGTTTATTTGCAATTTATTTCATACATCACCCAGAGAACCGATTCATCTTCAAAATTGTAAAGCATGATAAATCTGCCGTACATTATCTGTGACAGGCACTATATTGTATAAATATGTACAAGTAATGGAGTTTAAAAATCTCTCAAACTGTTACTTCTATTCTGCTGCTGATGATGAATAGCTATTTTTGAATGTTTATGGAATTCCTTCCAAGGCTTTTCATAATTCTGACAGTAAACTCAGATCTACAGATTGCCTAAAAAGTCATCTCCCTCTGACGATAGAGCCTGACAGCGTAATTGCGTGCTCTGGCCTGATCTGGGGAAAGCATCCCTATGGAAGCGCTCCATAGATTCACAAAGGCCCCCTCCTCCAGGAGCACAGGTAGCCCTGTTTCCAGAAAGTGCTCTGTGAACAGTGTACTCTCCTGGGCTGTGGGCAGCAGAAAGGGACACTGCATCCCTTCCGACAGAGATTAATTCTCGTGTCAAATCTTCTCAGGATCCCTGAGCCAACACATCTGATGATAATGGTAGCTTTATTGTTGCCTCTGATACCTTTGTGATCAGACTCAGATACACTAAAAAAAATTACAAGATAGTGTTTTAAGTCACAAGCTAGAACAGATGGGCTTCACTGCATATTTATGAACTACCAGTATAATGGGATCATTTCTGGGAGTAGGAGGGAGAAGGCTGAAGGTCCACTTCCATTTAGTTTGGATTTATGTAGCGAACAAATAATGCTGTCCTTTAAAGGAAGCTTGCTTCGTGTTCAACCCTAAAGCAGGGCTCACTTTTTTGCTTGCTCACATGCAGTAAAAGTCATTAATATGGTAAGTTCCACTGGTTTCATGGGAACATTCACAAGCAAAAACACTTAATCATTGGTACTGTGGGTGGAGTTTTGGTTATTTGTCTTTCTGCTGTGATTCATTATCATATGTGTGAAAATATGTTTCTATATACCAGAATTCAAAGCCCACACCCTTCTGCAGAGAAGGATCTGAGAACTGAACATAAGCAAAGAGATATGAAAGATACACATTTTACTGCATGTCAGAAATTAGACAACAAACTTACATTATTCTTAACCGTAGTTCTTATTCCTAATTCCTTACATGCCACACCAGCATTTTAACCCATAATTGATTGTATATGATTGTCTGTACAATACATAGCTAAACAGACCCTTGTTTGCAGCTGGCAATTTATTGCCCTTCTGCATTACAACAAAGAAACCCAAAATGGTAGCCAAAGAGAAAACTGCCAGTCAAAACACTCTTGCTCTCTTATTCACACTGTTGCTTTCTACCTCCACACTCCATTTTTCTCTAACAACAAATTTAACTTATGAATGAGAAAGGTTAAAGAAAAAATATTTAGTTGCCAAAAACATGGCAAAAATATTATAAAAAGATCTGTTACTGTTAAACACTGTATGTCCTTAGAAAAATGCTAGGAACCACAAGAGTTACACTTTTATCTAAGAGGTAGCATATGTGCCATATAATACATATGTTGCAATCACAGCAACTTATTTTGCATGAACAGCAGCAAACTCTGAAAAAAAAATTTTCCAGTGCTCAAATGAAAGCTGTCATCATGCCTTCATTTTAAATATGCATTCAAAGGAAAAGCAGTTTTGTATACTTTCCCTGGCAGGTAGTTTTTTGGTTTTGTTTTGGGGGTTTTTTTGGACAAGGGTACCTGTTTGCATAAAAAGAAAAGAAGAACGTTTATATTTTTTCGATTATAAGATGTTTTGAACAGTTCCATAATGTCATCATTTTTATGCAGAATACTACATGTTGAGTTAAAATAATTATTCGTGTTCACATGCTCCTATTTCATTCTTCCAGTGATCACTTAAAATGAGTGTTCACATCCACCTCATAACAGATACTCAGCTGGTATTCCCTTCAAATGTTTGTAATCCAACCATTAACAACTTGTGCAATCTCTTCTTCTACAAAAAGGAAATGTAAAAAAGAACTGAAAGATTCTGGAAATCGTAAGCTGTGTAGCTAAATACAGAGTATTAAGTATTCAGCACACCTTATTCTGCATGACTGTTAAGTGTGCATTTGTGCCATAATTAAGCTATTTTAACCCTGTCCTCATATAATTTGTCCCCTGACACCTTTGGGGCTCTATTGTACTAGCACTGTACATTCATGTAATGAACCCAACATCTCTGGCCTAGACTGCTGCCCCTCTTGGTAATGGACCAGTATCTCTCTCACAGGCTGTTTTTCAAAAACAGGGACGGTCTTACACTAAGTGGAAAACAAGAGTTCACAGAGCAACAAACTGTCCAGAGGGTATGATAGTGGAAAGACATCCATAAATGCTGAGGTTTGGATCACTGTTTTCATACACAACAACATGAATTAATCTCCGAAACTTAACACACATCAAAGCCAGACAGATTTGTCTCCATATTCCTCCTATTAGAAGGCTATATCCCGAGCCTTTATGCTGCCAGCAATGATGGCAGGTAGCCCAGCTACCAGCCTTTGCAGGTTACATTTCCTTCAGACCTTAGACAAGAATGACTGATATCAGCTTTTCAGGGAGGTCTTCTTCTTCAAAAAGCATAATGGTAGCGAGCTTGGAGTTTTAAAATTTGATTTATTAAACAACATATTGATTTGAGTTTGTGTACTATAAAAATTGAGTGCAAATGAAACTAGCAAAGACGAACTGCATCTCAAAGCATTACTTTTATGCAACATTCTTACAAAATAATACCACATTATCCTGAAATACAGGACAAGTGTGTTTTGCTAACTAAACATGTTGGTACAGCGTTAGATATATCACTATTCACGCTTAGTTTTATCACTCTGAATCCAGTGGCCTAGACCCTCAAAAGACATGGTGGCACTTAATTCCAAACAAGACTTTGCCCTCAACTCTTGTGATCTCAAATTAGCAGTGTCTTAATATCTAATTAAAAGCTCATGAGAACTTTTGCATTTTGATTCAAAAGTTAATTTGACCACCAAATACTCTTACATAGTTGAAATGAAAAGGAAAGCCTCTGCTGTCCAGCCTTGGGGACGAAAAAAAGGGCACTAACCACATCCACCTTGTTATATTTGAAGAAAATGTATATGAAAAGATAAATTCTAGAAATTCTTCCTTAGGACTGCATTACTAATTATACTCTATTGATTTGGAGTCTTTCCTGGCATCGAGATGTTTTTTTATTCTGAATTTTACACAGAGTAAATGCTCCTAAAGTTTCTGAATTACTACAATGTGAAAACATAAAGCATGGGTAACTACAACACAATTTCAAGGAAAGATAAGTGTATGACACTTCACAAAGAAAGACCTTTCAATACCCTGGAGGGTAAAACAAACAACAAACAAACAAAAAAACAAAAATTTCAAAAGAACTTTCCAAACCCTTTCCCTCTCCAAAAAAATAAATTGCCACTCCAATTAAAAGTTTTGCAGTTAAACATACTTTCACTTCTGAGAAAGCTACCAGACCCTGTAACTTCACATCATATAATTTTTCTCCTGACTGTTTGCCCATGCTGCCTTCCCAGTCAGCAGAGCGTCTCAACGGCACACAGAAGCATACAGCCAGGATAGCAATGGAGGAAAGTACTCTGTGACACCAAGTCCTACTCTTTGATCCTTTAAAGCTCTTGGGAGCACAAGTGTTACTTCTAGCAAGCAGATGAAGAGTCCTCCACTGACAGGCTACACAGCTGCTCTTTAGCCACATCTTTGTGTGTGAAATACAATCTCCAGAGCTTTTACAGAGCTTAGCTGCTGAGCCCACCTATTCAAACTGGGCAGTGGAGTGAGACTGAGGTTTTATTCAGTGCTTAAATATGAAAATGACTGTAATATGTGTGATGGACAAGGACTTGGAGAACAGTAACTCCAACAGATCTGAGTATTTGCACACATACACATTCTATTCAAAGCATCTGTAGGCTATAGAATGTTATCAGAAGACTAATATAACCCAATCAGACGGGATTTATTTATAGAGAACGCTCTTTTCGCAGTGTTAGATGCCTCATTAACTTGATTCAGCTTGCACACAGCAAAAATATTCCCTCCCTCTTCAGATTTTTGATAGGGAATAATAATTTCTTGTTTCATTTGTTAAAATCCTTTCACTGTGAGGACATTTCAGAAATGCTTTATTGCACATGACTTTTTAAAATGCCAGAGTATTCATTCTGACCAAAAGGCTCTCCTTTTGCTGGTTTCCTCTTAAGAGAGATACCAGAGAGGGTTGTCCTATTTCTTCTTTTCATTTGCCTCTTCCAGAAACCATTAATAGCCAACATTTGATCCTCCTACACAAAAGTTCACGATAGCAAAGTTGAAAGACTGGGTTATACATCGTGCTATGAACTGATTATAACTTTGGTATGTCACTGCTACTGTCACTATAAAGCTGAGGGAAATTATACTGTAAGAATTTTATCTAAAAGTAAGTACAAACTCGTTCCTGGAAGATTTAGGGAATCTATGGGTTTAAAAAATTTGGAGATTTTGAACTCAGCATTTCAAGTTAGTGTGAAGGTTTACAGGAGTTAGCATTGGAACCTGGTCAGGAGAAACTGGCAAAAGACCATATCTCTATTTTTGGTAGTTTACCATTTTTCTCTTGGTTCCACAAAGAAGCAAACTCCAAGATCATTTTTTCACTGGTTTCAGCTCCACAGCCTGCTCTCCTTACTTCTTACAATTAAAGATAGAGCAAAAGGAACATATCCAGAAACATATATGAACCTATGAAAGTATTATATTCACTGAATTCCAGGCATATGCTTACCCAGCAGACAGGGTCTCTCTAATCACTGCAATGCAACGGGGATTAGGAGCTGGGGATGCTATTTCTAAGAAATGAATAGGCAATACATTCTTCATAGTTGCAGTTCATTTATAGCTTGATTTTAAACTACAGATATCAATTTGCTTCAGTGGGTTACTAATAAAACTCGTCTATCTTAAAATTTTTTAGATCAATGCAGCCTTCTTTCTTAACATGTCTTACAAGAAAAACAATGTTTACACACGTTCTAGCCATTCTCACTACAAGCCCCATTCTCTTTTTTTAACCATTCAGGGTTTTTTTCAATATCTGAGTACAGAGAATTGTCCGTTAGAAATGGCTTATGAAATTTCTTTTTGAGCACCATATGGGAAGGTGACATGAAAAAAATCCTTTTCATCAAAGGTAGGTTTCTTGCAATGCTGTTTAAAGGAAGATTCCATTCTCTAAGAATTTGTGCAAAACAACCTTCATTAAAAAACACAGTAAATATGAAGTCAGTTTTAGTGTCAAGAGCAATCTGAAGGCCAGTTGTCTAAAACAAATAACAAAGCATTTTTGAATGTTGTGATTTTGTTGCAAACCATCCTGATGATTCGGTGGTTTATTAAAAACAACAATGAAAGTTATGAAAGATGTGAATCGTAAATCTTATTAATTTTGTTAAAGTTCTCTTCCGTGTACTATGACAACAGTTTTCCAAAAGGTTTTGAAAATACGATCCGAATCAATGTGAGACAAAAGAACCGTAAATATGTGTACCTGTGTTCCTTTGTCTGTCTCTCCCTCGATCTCACCTTTCTCTCTAGTCATGTCTCCAGTTCTCTTTCTCTCTCTCTTCAGCTGTGTCACATTTTTAAGGACAATCTCACAATTTATGTACCCACTATGTAGCTCTTGAACATTTCAAGTATGTGCATAATATTCTAGAATCCAAAGGACTTTGAAACACAAAGAAATTATTATAGAGTAATCAACTATCAGATGTGCTCTGATCTGTGGTAAACACATGTCTGAGAAATCCCATAGCACACATGATAATGGTGGTGAGCTACTTTGAATTAGCTTCACAGTAAGCATAAAGGCTCAAACACTTAACCTGGAGCATCTGATGCATGGCAAATCAATAATTATGCTAATTTTATTGCAAAATTATTTCCGCTCAAGCTTTTTAAGTTAGACAGAGTAAAGAAAGTTATGTGTACATTACAAGTACTGTTTAGCACCATTTGGGTTAGAAAGGAAACAGATTTGCTGAACACCCTTCAGCAATGTTCTTGGTGCCACATAGTCGAGGGGTGGCATGGGTTCCTTAGCCTGTAAATGCCCTGATAGGACACAGAACAACCAGGCCATAGACCAGCCTCTCTCTAAGCAATATGAAAATGTTAGAGATGTCTTTTTTTAGTCAAACAGATGTGTTTGATTTCTGTCTCTAAGAATGCTTTTTTTGTTATTTTGGCAATACAACCGTACTACTTTTCTACCTGTACTTCTTTCCTTGGTGCATTAATGCTGACGAGCCTGTGCGATTTCCTCAGTGATGAACAAACCTGCCATTAAAAACACTGTTTAACCTAAAACATATAAGAAGGATAAAAACAGAAGCAGTTCATAAATGAGGCTGAGTTTCCATGGAGGTACTATAGATCTTGCTTGTGTCTTAATTAACTTCCCTGATCTTTAAAAGTGCATTCTGGCTAATCTGATGCTCTACAGACAGTACAGACTGGTTTTATAATCATGGATTCCTCTTTCTCCTGTGTATAGTGACCGATATGATCAGGATGATAAAAAAATGGAACCTGCGGTCTGCTGATGAAAATACAGCACTCATCCAAATGAAATCTGCTCATATACGAAGTCCTGGAAAGTGGGAACAATAGTAACTATAGTAACGAAATAATGTAGATATTTTAGAATAAATTCTTCAATTTTTTCCCCCAAATTATTACATTAACAGGCACTAACGGTATTTTTTTCTCTAATAGTTCCCCAACTAGTATAATCTTAATTAAAATCTTTCCTGTAAGGAATAAAAGATGGCTGCAATCTGCTGTTTAAATCAACAAAGGATATTACATAAATTAATCATAAAATCTCTCTAATAAATATATTCATGGTAAATTTGTAATAAAGTCTGGATCTTTACCACATAAAGGCCAGCTAAAAAGAGATTCTCCAGAAAGCTTGCGAGTTTCAGCAGACCGAGTGAAATTTTCCTTTTACACCCTATTTTCATGTATTCACCTCCTCAACAAATTATTCCAGGTCTCCCAGACATGTTCTCCAGCTTCTTCATGTACCTCTACATATCTTCTTTCCTGGCTCACAAGAATAATATTCAGCATGGCCCAACCTTTCCAAACAACCACCAGCAAGATGGATAATTTACAAAAGAGTACCTGAGAGTGTTCTAATACCTGATCAGCTCCTATATGAGGGAAAGTTCCACTAGACTTCTAATGTATGAATTCTATATGCATTGCTTTGTAAATACTGGTCAACCTCCTCCCAACCAAGAACTCCAGTTATCCTCAGTTTGCAAAAGGTGCTTTCTCACGTTTCTCTTGATTTTGATTCACTTCCTTACTATCCTGTTTCAGCTTCAGGTTATGCTGTTTTGTCTTGGCAAGTATGGCCAGACTTTGTAATAGTTTTATTAGCAGCCCAGAATGCCCCAGGTCTGAACAGATTCTTCCCTAGTGATTTCTCTTCAGAACAGACTCAGACAATGTTTATCAAAAAAATATGTCCCCTTGTCTTCTCTGTAGCGATGACACATCATTCTGTATTGCTCTACAGTAAGTCAGGCTTAGTTTCTTCCATGCTATAGAATACTACAAAAATAACCAGAAAGTGTTACAAGGTGTTCTGTGTGTGGCAAACTGGTGTTGTTGCTGAGGGAACTAACCTTCATTTATGATATTTCACTTTTTTCTCTGAACATGAATCCAGGATCCTTGTGTATATTGTTGTCTTCACAGTTTCCAGGGAGTTTCTCTGTTAGCAGTGATCCCATTGCCAGAATTTCAGGCCTTAGATTCATATGAGAGTATAATCTCTTTTGGTCCAACATGGGTTGTCATTATGATAAATTTATTTCTCTGCAAATACCATAATAACATTTGACATAAGTCAGATAGCATCTGACAGGTAACTACTGGAGGCCAGCTACCTCTGTTTCGAGCACCGTTAGATTCAATGGCAACAATAACTGTGTTAAGTAAGGTTATTTTAAAGACAGATTCAGGTAACACAGGATAAAAATGTGTTTCCTTGTTAGATGTGTTAGGCTACTGTGAAATTATTCCTCTTGCCTCTACAGAGCAACCTGAAGCAGTAAATAAGTGCCAAGAGGCTTGGACATCGTGCACCAGAGACACTCAAATACTCAAGCAACCATGTGGGAGTTCAGATAGACAGACAGATAGATGGAACTCAAAGAATCTTGTGTTGATGTGGTGGTATTCATGAACTAAAAGAGCAGCCCCCACACAGCCTGAAGTGAGTCAGACTGATTATAAAATGCAAGGGATGCACCCTCCCACATGTGACTCTAAATTCCCATTTGTTCTGCTAAAAAAAAATTCTTCGTTTTTCTCAATCTAGTTTTAACATTGTCAAGCACTTCTGTGCTCAGTGTGAGCCATAGCAAAGCATACTCAAGCCTTTAGACAATACTACTTACTGCATTAGGTAGGAAAAGATTTTTTGAGCCATCACAGTGGGAATAAATTTTAAAAGAAGGACATGAATCAATGTGTCTAAACAGAAGAAGTAGACTAGAGAGCCAGAAAGACTTTATGAGGAAAGCTGTAAAGGATTGTTTGTGCAGAAAACCTGGGAGGAAGAGTGTTTTGGGGACACTTGGATGTGGAAAGGTAATAAGCTACTCAGATCTGCAGGGAACACAAATGAAAAACATGGGGTGCTCTGGTTCATGAATGTATCAGTTTACATGAATGGCTTCCATATATGTTCTGTTAGATTTCAGTTAGCACTTTTCAGTAGCCGTTGTTGAAACTAGAAAAAATGAATATATTACAAGACTTATTAGATCCAGGCTGAACAGCAAGATTAAATCAGGCTGCAAGTCAAGAAACGACATTTGAGAGCAAAAGTACTTCATTCCCGTCAGCTCACACTGCTGAGAAAGTGAAAGAACATCATAAACATGATGCCAGAATACGTGAAGTACTAGTAAGGCAAAAACAAAATAATTTTTTGCTTACCTTCCACTCACCATGTCCAGTTCAATGACTGCTGAGTTGGATATTTTAGAACTGGGGTCAAAGCATCACAATCAACTCCACAACTTCCACCGCCACATGCGTTCCTCCCTCATAGTGACTCTCGTTGCTTCACTGATAGCCAGTCTTACCTATGTGCATGCAGGAACTGTGACTGGGAGAAAACATACTAGAAAAGGCAGTGCATTATTAAAGGCAGTAGAGTATTAAAAGCAGCAATGGCTGAAAAATTAACTGGCAAAAATGAGATGTACTTAGAGAGATGTACTTCTGTAGTTCTTAGTCAAATCTTGTTTCAGATTCTGTTTTGTCTCATTTCCATTTAATTATGATTTTGGATTGTATCCCTCTAAATCTGTACTTCATTATTACCACAGCATATCTGGGCTTTTTTGAATGGCACTAATTGGCATCCTTGCTGGTAGTCTCAACAAAGAGGCCAAAGACTGAATGTGCCTGGAGAATGAATTGTCACCTTCTTCCAAATAGTCCTTCTTAACCATGGCAGAGACAAGCTGGAGAAGCAGGGTTTGTGATCACTGGTGATGCTGAACCCCTTCCATGGAGGCAGGCTGGGGAGCTTAATGTGCATGGAGCTCTTCCTGCTAGCAGCCCACCAGCCACCCGTCAGCCAAACTCCATCCCAAGGATCCTTGCACGTTGCAGTCTACAGGACCAGAGTGCAGATCAGCATTGGACTTCACCGTTAGAGGGCTGTTAATCTTGTCATTTTTAAAAGCAGTAAAACTCCAACGTACAATTAAAAAATAAATGTCCAAATACCTGCTACTTTCAGCTTCTGATGCAGTATAAATTGGATGAAGTCCCATTCGTATTGAAATGTAAATGCAAAACATAAATTTAAAAGGTAAAAAAAAAAATGGCCAGCTTGGAAAAAGGTAACGTTTTTCATCTGTGTAGAAGATAATGATACAATATTCAAGTTTTCCACTCTACAGGTAATATTTTTTGTCTAAGTCAACATACTTTACCATTTTTAAACTTTTCTCATCATATTTTTGACAGCAGGTTTTCCAATTTTGACAGCTTTTAAAAAGTAATTTTAACAGACGAGTGATTTCTCTTCTCAGCAAAGTCAGATTATGTGAAATGTCAATGTAAAAACTATATACTGTGACACATAATCATTTTTCATTGAATTTACTTATTAATTTTACTTGCTATTGCTAATAAAATGTAAATGCTTAGCTAATTGTGTTGCTTATTTAAATTTTTTAAAGGAATGTATTTTAAAGTCGCTTTTTTTTTCTGACTACAAAATTTCTCAGAGGCACCTATAATTTGTCACCCTTCCAACTTATTTAAAGAAGAAGAATTACTATCACAATTGATATTCCCAGCTGAGCGGCCAAAGAATGAATCAGCAGGGAGAGGTTAAACCAGCCTTTCATCCATAAAAGTGGGCTCTTTGATTCAAAGGTTGGAGCATATCTGCAGAATTTTAGAAGGAAGTTTTTATAGATATGGTGCAAGTACTCCACATAAAGATGCAGATTTTTCTATACCTGTGCTATCAGGTGGGCACCTTCAGTAAGGATGATCTCAGCGAAGAGGAGGACAAAATCAGAAAGGGAACGGACAACTCGAAGTTTGCACTTCTGAATCAAACTCAGCTCAAGCAAGGCATAAATCAGTTGGACTCACTGCTACCTCTAAAGCAACACAATAATTCTAAATCTCAGTTTTCTATTTCTGTGCAGTAAGTTTTATTCGTAATTTTCTACACCAGAATTCCAAAAGGATAATCTATTTCTAGATGCCAAAAAACCTGCAAAACCAAACACCTCACACTCTCAAGATCAGTACTACATGTAGAGCACGTCTTCAAATCCTTTGGGGTGTAAGCCCACAGTCATCGATTCACTGCAGTTTCGCACACCTGTAAGAAACACTGGAATGCAACCCCAGCATAAAGTTCACTCTTTATTTGTCTCACTTCATCCAGGAAAATACCTCAGTGCCTGAGAGAAAGTACCCAGACGAGAGAAAGTTGATAAGAAAAAAAGGTTTTCCCTCTTTATTAGCCCTTAAACCATCAAATAATCTTGTGAAGGAGTATGTCTCTTACAAGGAAAAAGGCTGTCAGTCCCTGTATTTGAAGTATTTTATATGTGTTCGACTTGTGTCACTGCATTCTATTTTGTAACCAGTTTTGATCCGTCCACTTCATGTGTCACTGGGCCAAAAGCAAGCTTGTGTTCAAAACCTCTGACATTCTTACCATGATGTAGGCTGCTCCTTCACAGCATTAACGTAAAACTGTTCTAAATCAAGCAGCGTTCAATTATCCCTGAAAGTACAGATGACTTAGTTCTTCGTTAACTTAATTGTTTTCCAGTAAAAGTGAAATGTGCTGTATGCAAATTAAATAATTCCAAGTGTCAGCACTTAAAAGAAATGCTCATTTAGCTTCAGTAGAGTTTTTTTGTTGCAAATTTTGTTCATTTATTTTATAAGGAATTGTGTTTGTCTTAATTTGTTCCAAACACAATACGATTGTGAGACACAGTGCCTGCTGGCAAAGTTGGAAATGCTGTCAGCAGGAAATGGCAAACTAATAATAAATGGTGGTAAAATATTTATGTTATAGTTTACTGGGAAAATGAATGCAGTTTTCTATTTCATTCATGCTTGAGACAGTACACAATAACATAGTTGTTTCCAAAATAAGTGGATAGGTTTCTAAATGCTGTGGTGGCTTATCTTGTAACCATCAGCTGGAAAAAAAAAAAACACAAGAATTTATAAAAATAGAGCCTTTTACTAGCTCAAATTAAAGAAATTTTAACTGGGAGTACATAGTGCAGTAATTAGTAGCATCTCACATTCAATGTCATCGGACACTAGTCTGAGAGATCAAACGCTTGTGTATGTGGCCTACTTACTTAGTTGCTCACTCATAATTTTCAATAACAGTGCTGTTCTCATACAGGGAGGGGTGGTCTAGAGCCACTAGAGTGCTCTGCAGGATGGTGATGTTCAAGTACAACACTGTGTTTATGTACTCCCCAAAGTGTATCAAAGCTCAGATCCACAGAAATAAAAGAAAAGTCAAACAAAACAAGCATTAGACTGCGTAAAATAACGTATGGACAAGGCAAACAGGTGAGGCATTGTTTAGGTGGCTAAGGTAGATCAATATCTATGCTTGCAAGCCAGGAATTCTGCCTGCTTTCCTCTGGCACTATGCAGATCATCTTACGGCCTGCAGACAGACTGTCGCCTAAACCCAACTGACAGACAACCTATTTCACCCTTGCAAAAATCATACCCATCTTCATTCTTGTGGCTCTCGAGGGAAAAATAAAAGCCCCCATGCCTGTACAAAGTCATGCTGAAGTGTAGGCATAAAACAAAATCGCAGCTAACATTTTTTTTTTATTTTACTATGCTAATTACAGGATGAAAGCAGTTAAGTTTTCTGTTTCTTCAGTTACCAACAAGTCTGTGCATTTTTCCTAGGCTGGCTTATCAAAGCACACTGCAGTAATCTTTCAGGGTTTGAAAAGGATTTATATAACAGGTTGATACTGTTCCCTCCTTTCTCTTCAAATGATCTGTTTTAATATCGGAGATGTTTTGTGATTTGAGACAGGGAGGCATCAAGAAGCTCTGACTGCACATCCTGATAACATAGATTGGTTAAAGCCCTTTCCCCTTCAAAAATACATTTTAGTTCCAACCGGGTTAAATTAATGTATGGTCAGTTTAAAGAACCACTGGACTTCTTCGATAAGATCTTGAAGACCACCAGCCAGATAACCTGGACAACAGTTACCAGAGGCAGAACCAGGATTTTGTAGGAAACTATGAAGTATTTCACTTCCAGCACCAGAACTTCCTACGGGAAAACTTGCCTACAGGAGGGGATAAGCTGCAATCATGCCAGCTTCAGTACAGCAGAGACTAACCTGCAGCCTGCATCTTTTAGGTCCTGGACACACAGTATCACAATCTGAGGTTGGGGCAGGAAGTGAGGTTAAGAAGACCTTTTTAGACCCTTAGAGAAAGCATCATTCTTGCGTTTATTACAGACATTACTACAGATATTACTTTCTGTTCACTTTTTAAATTGAAAAATCTCACACTTTTTTCCTCATTTGTGAACTTATTGGCTATTAAAATACAGTTACAATTCCAAAATAATGTCTATTTCCCTATTTTAAGGAGGTAAAATGTTCAGCTTTATTCTCCAGAGTGTAAAAGTTCACCTTTGTAGACTGATGCATATCATATCTCCAAGTAATGAGAACAAGAGTGGTTTTCCTCGGTGCGACAACCTTAGTAACTCTTATACTGCAACCATTTTCCTTCCTTACCTTCTTTATGGTAGAGGAAATGTAATTTACTTGTCAGATTGAAATGTTTGATATAAATCTTTAGCCCTTCTTTCAAACAAGTATTTCTGAAACATTGTATTATAAACAACTGGCATGTTTAATTAAACAACTGCTTTATTTTCAGCAGCAGAAGAAGATATGATTATATTAATTGAATAGTAGGACCTGTGACCAAATTTAAAGAAAACATTTTCAGCTTAACAAGGAGGTATGATTATCTCAATTTCAAAGCAAGACATGTGACTAGAATTAAAACAAAATATTTAAGTCTCTGCCTTTACAATTACTAAAAAATATTTTCATTGTAAAAAAAAAGGTAATAAATGCAATTTACGAAATATATATTCCCATGATAACTCTTGCTGCAAATCAAAAGCTGGCTAACAAATTAAAATCACTTAAATAAAAGTCTTAGAGCAATTTATTTCTGTGATGAAGAGTCTTTTAACTGAAATGCAATTTTAGCATATTTACTGGTAATTTTGAATTAAAATACTATATTTCTACAAATGCATGGTAGCAAATCTTCTCTATATTTTATAAGCTTAGTTTTTTTAAAAACTTCTTTTGCTTGTTTGAAAGACAAGCAAGACATGCATCATTTAAATGCTTATGACTAAATTAAATTATCAGTGAAAAAGGAGAAGCTGTTAAAGGAAACATACATTGAGTTACGATACTAATTACCCATGTTTAGATGTGTTTATTTAGGTAAACAGATGAGATATTTTTGATCCAGATGTGACAATTTCAATGCTGTCATTTACCTTGCAGAGATTATAGAATTTTTGATTTTGTCACATTCCCCCGAGTACTTTCATGTTTTCGTTAAAAAACAGTAGTTGCGAAAACATGTCAGATGCTAAGCACAAAATCCACAAAGCAGCAACATGGAAAAAATATAACAACCATTTTGGAAGAAAAGTCTTTAAGTCAACCTACAGACAATCTTAAATGACTTTCCAATGAATGTTAATTAGCTTTAAAGTTACACCATGACATGACTTCAAGTGCTAAAGAAAACACTTACTTATTTAGCTGATGTATGACCAAAGAACAAAAATTAACAGATACAGTTCTGGCAAATAACTGTAGGTAGAGTTGCATTGGTATTTGGGATGGTTACTCCAATGCTAGCTAAAAATTGCGCCAAAGGCTAAGTAATGTCCACAGGCAAGTTGTGATCATTAAAGATGTGATTTTTTTTTCTTAGTAACTGACTTAAAGTGAAACTTATACTGAAGTGCAAAAATGTCACTGTCTGAGACTAGAGTGTTTCTCTTCTTATAAAAATCTTTGTATTTTATTCCTGCTGTAGCTAACGAGACTCCTTGGGGATCTGAGTATATTATACTAGTTCATTGTATCATTATCCAACATATCTAACAGTTTGTAGGATGCTCGTTAAGAATATTTCCAGTCACAATTAAGTTGAACATGATCATTGTGTAAGTAACCTAAAAACATCAATAAATGTCAAAAATATTATGTAACTATTTTCTATAGCAATGTTCCTTTGTCAAATCTGGACAGCAGATTAGTTCCCTCCAATTTGTTTACCTTTACACAGACAAGTGCGATATAAAAGTGCAAGTCTTCTCATCCTTTCACACAGAAATTGCTTAGATGTCAGTGGAATTATTCATGAAGAAAGTTAATGAAGTTTCATGCAAGATTTTGAATTGTTAATTTACTTGGGGGGATAAATGTATATGGGTTAACAAAGATGAATTTTTCATTTTTCTGATAATAGGAGATTTCCTTAGAGTCTTCTGTGACATATCTCATCAAGATTCATCATTCTGCAAGGGATATAAAGAAATCAAAAGCAAGCATTCCCATTTGCTAATATGTCCTGTGACGCCTGTTGAAGAGAAAGGAGAGCAGTCTTTACTGTGAGGTTTCTGTACAAGGCTGAGCAGACAATCAGCACTAGATAGATAAGTGAAAACAACCGGTTTGCAGATGAAAGACTCAACAAAACTAACAGCCAAACTCTTTACAGTAACCTTCTAATATTTCTCTGCAATGTATCTTTCCAGTTAGAAAGTCCTTCCACTCAAGCTGTAAAATGCTTTGCTGATTCAAGCTACTCATTTAACTAATGACTCTACTGCTATCATTTGAGCCCTTTACTTCATCCCTCCGCTTTTTTCAGACCTTCCCTCCCTCTGTGTGTATGTGTATCCTCAGCTCAATTTTGTAGTTGTTCCTGAATCAAGCTCTGCCTCCTCTTTTGAGAAAGGAAACCACTTCTGTTAACACCTGTGATCCCCAGCCTACATGTGGCGTTGACAAGAAAAGAATAGCCAGCCTCTGGCTTTCGTGCCTGTCAACCCAAAAGCCTCATCGCACTTCTGTTTAAACTATGGTATTGAAAATCACTGATCTTCATGGGCAATATGAATTTGCTTTGGGCATTCTCACAATTCAATTAATTGTGGCTGCACTTTCTACTTTAAGGAAGTTTAATAGCAATTTATTCTGCTTTTTGCTGCCAACTGTGTCCCTGTTTATTCCTGATGGTCAAAGGGACTAATCCTGAGGAGCCACTGTACTCGGGTGAGCTCTAGTAGCACCCAAACTCTTTCACACAACATGCATCTTGGATAACAGGACAGCCTCAAGTCCTCCGTCCCTGAGCTCCATAATTTGGAAAGGTAAATAAGAACGGCTGATACCAAGCCGATATTCCAAACTACATACATGTTCACAACAGGAGTTTTCTCAGAGTTTTAGGACATCACCAGCAAATTTTGGTCTTTTTCTAACCTACTTTCTCAGTCTGAATCATAAGAGTTTCAGGAAAGACACCATATCTTCTTGTAATTTCATAGTGCCTAAGCTAACGTCCATGCTCGTTAGTAGTATCCTAGGCACCTTATAAGCAGCAGCTGCACAGCATGGAGAAAGCAGCATATTTTCTATTTCTCTGTTGCATCCGGAAGGACTACTCTTATTCTACGCTCAACCAACAACCCCACTTTGGGTTTTCATTCTTGTCCCTCTTTCTCCTTGCAAACCCATACAGTTGCTTAATCCTAGTAATCCTCTTGCCTTGCCTTTTACTCTCCAACACTACAGTTATAAATATGTTAACATCTCCTTTGTCTTTCATTGCACTGATTATTACCTACCTCATCTGGATTTCTATTCCATCTTTTTCACCATCTGTTGGGAAATTTTCCATGCTTTGCATTCCTTCAGTCTATCTCTCCACGTAAAAGTAGAGATTCTTTGAGGCTTTTCCTAGCAATACCCCACCCATAACTACAGTCCCACACCATGCCACTCCTGTCACATTCCTCACTAGGTCAGTTATGCCACAGTTTTCTGACATTGCTGTTTCTGTCTACAACTTCGTATCTGTCCCACGGTGCCAGCCTCCTTTTTGGACCCGTTTTTCAAAGATTACCTTGCTGGCTTCACAAGCATTTACTCTCATTGCTTGTCTCTTGCTAATGTTTGAACAAGACCCCGGTGTTAGGCTTTTGGCTGCTTTTTGGCCACTTTCATGGCTTTTGTATTGCTCATCTACTTAAACTGAAGAAACTTTGGGACAATAAATCAAAACATAGAGTTCCAAGATAGAAGCCAAATCTTAGTTTACGTCTGAGCAAATGTTCTTTCCAAGAAACATGAAAAATTTGATGTCTATTGCAACTCATACTTTAAAATCCAATAACTTTGTTCTATTAAAATACATGTAGATAATGTAGATACTTAACATTCATGAACACTGCTTTTGGTAGTCTTCAACACTCACAAACATAAAGAATCGACCCTTCAAAGCCTTGTGCTGATTCATCCCATGTCCGAAGAGCAAGCAGGTAAATGGGCTTATAAATGTAGAATAACTTCTTAACTCTCCTAAATACAGGATAACTGTAGACTCCAATCTGTGGAGTAACATTATAACCTTAGCTTGTATCTTTGGCTTAGTCGTCCGTTTTCTGCTTGGGTTCTAATGTTTTATGTTATCCTTTAGACAATTTTATTTCTAAAAGAAAGTCTGGTCATTCTGAAGTTACAAAAATTGAATGTAAGGAAGTTTCATTAATTTAAGATTCCATTCATATTAGTAGAACATGCTCAGGGATTGGTTTTAATGTCTAAGTGCAAAGAGGGTAAGATGTTCTCTACTGGAATTACAAGGGGTTTTTGTTATGGGGCAGTATTTTCCTTTATTTTACACAGACTTCCAGTGCCAAAAAATGGCTTATTTTAAAAAGAAAGGATTTCCCAATAATTTATTATTCCTGCATTAGCCATTTTCAGTGTTGCACGTTTGTAGCTAAGCAAATGGAAAACTAACTGAAAACATTCTGCACTGATTTCTGAAGATGATGATGTGTATAGCAATCTTGTGACCATTAAACAATCCTACTAGCCATAATATAATTTAGTCAATGGTAGATACTGAGCCCTGACAAACAACAACCAGAGCAGGATTAGAAGAAAAGATACACCATTTTCCATCTTTTTGAAACAGAGTGCTGACATTCAGCTTAGCCATATGCAAAAAAAGAAAAAAAGAAAAAAAGGCAGTAACTGACAGCTGAAGGAAGAAAAGCATCAATGGGGCTTGTGAAGGAATCCCGCCCTGCTCAGTAAACATAAAGAGCAACATTTAAATATAGTCCCTGAAGTAACCAGAATACAGTGAATCCAATGGCAGAGACCACGTAGATGAGAGAGCACACTGGAAACCTCCACAGCTTCTTGTTTCTTATGGAGCCCAAACCTTTCTTACCATGATGGATGATACTTGTCTTCCAGCAGCTTTGGTTGTTGGGTAGAGAGCTGTTGGCATTACTCTGGCTGATTCAAATGATTGGTCTGAAGAAACTGTAGAAAAATGTCATGCAAATATTAGTTCAAATTTGAATATGAATATCAGTTTGACTGCATTTGTAACCAGTTATACTTTATTTCACTTTTTTTTCCTCATCTAAATATGTCTTTCCATTGAAGCCAAAATGTTTCATAAAAATGTGTCAGTTTTAATGAAGTTTTCAATGGGAATGTTCTAAATATCCTGGCTTGCCTATTTAGTCATTTCCTAATGAGAGAATGAAACAAAGAAAGGACTGGAAAGAGAAATACACACACATAAAAATCTGTCTATTTTTGGCCCCAAAACAGATATATGCAATTTTATGACATAAAAATGTTCCAAAGAGTTTTGTTTTATTTGCAGTGTGGAAGAAAAAGACATCTCAAGCCACATATATTTTCACAGACTGGGAAATAACATGTTGCCCTTAGGTTAGCTCTAGGTCTGACACTCTGTGTTTGCTTCCTGCAAGCAATATAGCAGGTCTGCAATAAGAAATACTTACAAAAATATTTTTCAGCTTGAATTCCATAGTAGTCACAAAGGTAAATTCCAGTTGACTGTAATTTTCGTATCTACAATTTTTTACATATGTTTTGTTACGGATGTTGGCCTATATAAATCAGCTCTTTAGAGAAAAGAAGCAGTACTTACAAACATAACAAACCAGTACCGTATACACAGATGACTCTGAGGACTGCGTTCAATTACATTTCAAGTAATATGTCAGCCATATTGACTGTATGTATATGAGGTATCTGTTATACTGCATACAAATATATTGTGATTTTACATTTATATTGGCTTCTACAAGTGTTTTTGTTTTAAGGAATAAAAAAAATCACTTCTGAATTTTCAATTGCTGGAGAAGAAGATGGAACAGAAAGGTTCCATAGGGCTGCCCCCATAAGCACAGTTAGCCATTAAATAGACGCAAGGGTGATACGAATTTGCCTTGGTCAGCGCGAGTTCCCTGAAATTCAGGAAGCTGTGGCTGCTTTTCATGGCTCTAAGGAACCACGGTGTGAACAGGTGTTTGCTGCAGTGTCCATGGTTCTTCACAATGGTCAAGGACACCGAAGGTCCAAGGAACATCTATGCCCTCTGCCAAACTATACCATAACACACTTCCCCAGATTTTAGGATTAACTTAAATTAGAATTTATAGTAGCAGGTCAAAAGCTAGAATTAAGATGTGTCAGGTTGAGAACAAATGTCACAAGTTCCTGTAGTAATAATTTTAGTAGGTTAAATAAAACTCCCAGACAATCCATGGAATACAATCATCTTCCTCATTGCAAAAGGAGACAAAAAAAAAATATTCAGTGGTCCCTCTAGTCAGACCTGGGGAAAAACAATTTGGCTAGTTGAAATTTGGCAAACAGTTTTACCTCAAAGCCACGATCGTGACAAGTCATGACTTCTGAAGATGTACCAATACAGCATGTTTTTGTGTTGTTATGCAGATTTTCAGCTGAGGTAAACTAACATAATGTAGACCTATTCATCCTGAAAATAAGAGCACAAATAAATTCACATAACTTACTCTGTTAACTAATACAATGTAACTTGCAAATTGCCAAAATTCGCAACAGTCTGTAGACTGAGAATTATCCACTGAAGAGGTTTACAAATAATTTTAAAAAGTAGTAGAGAGTTTTGTAGCCCGTTTGCTGACAATTGGAGAACAGAAAAAAAAAAGCAAAATTTGACACATCAATTATTCATTCTGTGTTGATCAGTTCACTTTAGTTGATACAATAGTAGAGACATTTTCTATAAGCTTTTCATACTGCAGTGAAGTAAGGCATGCACGCAGCATAGGAATGAAGGCAGGCCGTGTGTTGGCCTCATCTTTTTTTTCACTCACAATCATGTAGAGATTCTTTGGGCTACCCACACTGTTTACCAGGTGGTACATGTATCGCCTATAAAATATCTATGAAGCACAATATCTGATAAATGTTAGTCAAGGATCGCTTCCTTTCAAAGTGATTACTGATCCACTGTTAAAACAGCTTATAAAAACAACCATTTGGAAAAAGACTCATAACTTTCTACTGCTATTCTATTACACAGTTTAAAGTTATTTTTAGATGAAATTTCAATATCACCAAATATTTTTTTACCTAATTACAAATGCCTATGAAATCTAGGAATAAAACAATATTGGTATTTCTATGGAAAGGAAAGATAATGTCCAGGACTGGGTGGTAAAACTATTAATGAGCCCTGGCAATGCGAAAAAGAGATGGATTAGGTAGATGTAATGAGATATGATTAAAAGGTGTAGGCACTGAAGGGTGTTGGAGAAATTCTTTTCAGAAGGAGTATAATTAGTGTCTGATAAAAGTACTTAGTAGATGAGATTTTTGAAGAAGAAAGGTTAAGATAAACACATACCATATGACAAACCTGTTTAATTTTTTTCCTTCGGTTCTTTGCGTACTCAATAATCTGTTGAAGTTTTATACTTAAATAACATTTGTTGAATATTTGATGAAACTTCGCAAGACAAAAGGTTTTTAATTGCAAAACATAGAAAGCAAAGAAAGTGTTGAAATGCCCTACTGCATTTCCAACATACATTTCTCTTTTAGTTGATGGAACATAGATAATAATATGCAATCTTTTCCTGAAACTAAACAAACCAAAGGACTTCTTAAAAAGCAAGCTTTCTAGAAGTTACTTAGCATCTTTCAAAGCACTTTTTATTAAATTAGATGCTATTTCTTTTAGTTTATACTTTAAAATATGCAGCAGCCTAAAGCAGACTATCCCAATCACCTTTAAAGTCCTGGACAGAGAGGCTTTTTTGTCCTCTTGGTCAATAATATTTTGTACACTTTAAAATACCAGTTAAAATGAGATACCAGTCCTTTGGTGCTCCACTTTTAAGTGTGAAAATTCAGTTCACAGCTGGAGTTTGAAATGTGCCAAATATTTGTCCAGTTAGAGCACTCATAGATGAAAGGCATATGAAAATAGTAGATATTTAGGAAACCAGAAGAGTTGTTCAGTGTTAAGGGTCTTTGTTAAGGGTCTTTCTGAGCATATGTATGGTCATGCACCTGTGTAAGGAGCTTACCATGTGAAACATCAAAAACTGAAATAACAGCAAGTGCTGCCCTCCCTGCATCTGAGGACTTCTCAGCAAAGGACAGCTACCACATCCTAACCTCCAGTCTCTATTTTCAAGACCAGTAATCACGGATTCCCCTCTTGTTTCCTTGCCCTTACAACACACTGTATTTTCTACAATAGTTCACCGCAGCAGGAGAGTGTTCAGGATTCGCAGTATTTCAGCAGTCCTTTCCTACTCAAATCTTTGTGAGGAGAACAATTAGTAAAGCTCACCATTGGAAACTCTAGCTTGACACATTGCTTCTGAAATGTCTTCTGAAAACTAATCCAGGCCCATGTGCCAAAAAAGTCTGCCTCAAGACGGCTGCTTCTCCATATACAGTCACTGAGCAAAGGAGCTTACTTGACAGTAGCAGAGCAGAAAAGCAAAACTGCAAGCCTGAGATCAGCCTTTGCATGGAACCCACATGCTGGTAACACTAGCCTTGTTTCAGTGCACAGCGTAAACCAGGATCGTCTTTCTCACCCTCAAAAATGTATCACCGTAAAGGACCGCCATGCATCAGGAGCGGCTTTTCTTTCTCTGTCTGTGTACAGGAATGTCCGCTGTCTCTTATGACAGACTTCTTACTGCGCACAGCACGTGTGATACTGGAGTCCCTACATGGCGTGGAGGGTGGTCCTTCTCATGGAAAAATGCACAGTTATACAAAGCAGTCTCTAAATCATTGGGCAAGTTCTTCAAGTGTATTTCTTATTCAGTACATAAAACCAGCTCCTGTTGGGCATTTAAGCTGTCCAGAGAACATCTGAAATCCCTACAAGGTGCAGAGCTCAAGTGTCTTGCAGAAACTGCCCCAAAAGACTTATCAAATAAACAAAACAAATAAGGCAATGGGCAAAGAGCTCCCTTCACTAATAAGCAAAAAACAAGTACAGATATCCAGACTTGAGGATTTTTTTTGTGTAGATAAGGGCAAGGGGAGTAGTGCTTCTGTGCTATTCCAGTAGCAGTCAAGATCTTGAAAAGAAAAGGAGTAGGTCATTTGACCCATGACTTCAGCAGTTTATATAGATCCTACCAGTCCGTTACTAATTAATTAATTAATTAATTGTGAAATTTGTGACTCCTCTAAACATGAAGCAAACTTGTCAGTAGAAGTGAATACAGGGCTCTATTCCAGGTGCCAGAACGAAGCTTCAAAGTCATTCCTAATCAACATCCCTAAATTACGATTGAAAAACTCCATTTCTTGGCAGTAGTATGTTACTTCTGAAGTGTAATGACAGCACTCTGCAGGTCAATATTGTTTAGCATCATCAACATCGGTCATTGCTGCTGCTTTTTCAGCTTCAGCTAAATATGATGCCCCAAAAAATCTTAAATAACTGATTTTTAAATTAGTATCCCAAGATAACATGCTAATTGGACTTCTGTTTTTTTGTGAAAGTATAAAATCTAAGAATGTACAGATGGAAGATGCTGTTAGACCACCTCTATCCCCTGTCAATAAAAGGAAGTTCCTCAGATTACATTATTCTCTAGATTTTTTGCAAACTTGGTGTCAAATGTTTAGATTCATGGGGCTTCCAGCATTTAATTGAGGAATCTTTTCCACCAGGTTCCATCAATCCTTCAATCAGGAATGTTTCAAGAACATTCACATCAAACTTTTGTGCTTTTTTAGTGTTAGTCTGTTTCTCCCAGTGATATTCCAGGACCATCAGGCAGGGAGGCAAAGATTCAGTGGACTCTGGAGGAGCAGGAAATACAATAGAAGTGCCAGGAGCTCTATTGTGTTGCAGGAGGAAAAGGTGAGGAAGTTCTTTGGAGAGGATAAGGCAACTAGGCCACTTCCTTCTCACACACACTTCTCGTGTACACACCTCCTCATGGAAGCCCTCATCACCAAGTTTCTTCCTGTAAACTAATGACACCGTACTTCATCGTTTCTGTAGGGGTCATGGTGTTGTACAGGGAAAGCGATGACATCTTTAGGATCTACATGAAAAGAAGGCAGCAAGCACTTTTCTGTTTTGCTTATAGGGCCATGGATGTGTCAGAAAACTCTTATAGACATTGACAGAGTTGACTTCAAGTGCTTCAAAACAGAGACAGCACTTCGACACCCATAGACCAGGGCTATTTTCTGCTGTTACCTGTCTGGGTGCTACGGGCTGTGGCCTGCTCCATCTTCGCACAAACTGAAGCACAGGAAGTCCCGTCTGAATATGAGGAAGAATTTCTTCACTCTGAGGGTGACGGAGCACTGGAACAGGCTGCCCAGGGAGGTTGTAGAGTCTCGTTCTCTAGAGATATTCAAGAGCTGTCTGGACAAGGTCCTCTACAACCTACTGTAGGTGACCCTGCTTTGGCAGGGGGGTTGGACTAGAGGACCCACGGAGGTCCCTTCCAACCCCGAACATTCTGTGATTTGGGGTATCATAGAATCGCAGAATGTTCGGGGTTGGAAGGGACCTCCGTGGGTCCTCTAGTCCAACCCCCCTGCCAAAGCAGGGTCACCTAGGGGAAATTACTTAGGCTAGAAATTCATAGTACCACCCTGCTCTGTAAAACACTTCTACTTGCCTTCACTGCTCTGAGGATTTCTTTCCTCTTCATTCTCTCTTTTCCTTGATACAGTCTTAACATTGCTGTTGCTGTTGCTGTTGTTGCTGATGCTGCTGTCCTGCTTGAATCAGGAACCAAAACCGTGTGAATTTCCTAACTCTCCACTTTCTTGCAGTTTCTGCACCCCTCAGGCTGATGGCACAGCCTCCAAAGCAATAACCCTGGGCCTTTCATTGGGAAGTCTTGAAGAGAAAGAAAGGAGTTTGACTACAGGTACTCTGCACTTTTCACTCAGCTCATTTTAAGCTGACAGAAACTGGCTGTGGTGTTTGGGTGACAGAACTTGCCCTATCTGAAATGGAAGTAGGTATAGAGGAGAAGAGCATCAGAAACATGATGAAAATCTGTAGTGAAGATGTGGAGAGAAGTCCTGCTTGAGGGGAAGACTGTGGACTAAGCCCTGCCAGCCTTAAATGCTTTAGGGGTTTCTGTAAACAGAGAACTGAAATCCATCATTGATTTAATTTTTTTACACAGGAAGATTATGACTAACATTTTCTGTTATAGAATTGCCAGTCTGTGTGGTTTAGTGTTGTTACAGTTCATGATTTTCCTTAAATGTGAACTTAAAGGGACTTTCTTCTCCTGTGTTCTCCCTTGCTTTTGTTTCTTCTTCATTTTTTTCTGCATACACACAAGTAGGTTCTGCTTCTAGATGAAGGGAATATTTTCCTCCTCCCATCTCCCCAAAATAAAAAGCGGCTCTTCAGATTATCATTCTCCTTCAGGAAGGTCTCTGCAATCTGTTGAAGATTCGGGACACATTGTAGGCAGCAAGAAAGTTGTCAGGGATTAGATCAGGCAGTGGGGGAAAAAAAAAAAAAAATAAAAAGGAAAAAAAAAATCACCAGGCTGATCTGAGAGACTGCAAGGCAGCCAGCTCCTTCTGTGTCAGGCAAACACATATCTTTTCCCCACTACTTTCAAGGAGTTCAGATAGCTATTTGAAAAATAAGGAAAATCGCTCCTCACCTCAGGCTTAAAACAATAGCGAGATTTAGGCACTCATCATTCTGAGCTGAACCTTTAGGAAAATATTGGCCCCCTTTTCACCTCTCAGACTGTCAGAAAATTCTTTGCATGTTCTTTTCCAGAAAACCCCACAAATAATGGATAGTTCCTTTCAGAAATTGCCAGTAACACCCCATTCTTCCCAGGTTTTCAGAGCTCACAGTAGTGGCTGCACAGATGAGGCCATCACGAGCCAGAGACATCATCAGCTCAGAACACTCTGCTATTTATTTAGGCTCCGAAAAAGAGCCTGCTCGCTTATTTTCCTAAAATAATTAAAATGCATCACTTAAGTTCCGATTTGCTCGGGGAAGAAAAAAAAAGAAAGGCGTGGGAGCATAAATGTTTTGGCTCTGAGCTGACAGTAAATAGATCTTCATATCATGTTCTTACTTTACCGGTTTTGAAGCATCTATCCTTCCTAGTCCCTTCCCTTCCCCCATTAATCCCTGAAGCGTTTGAAAGAGCCCTGGAGCTCGCAGCCTTCTCCCTCCCCTCCTCGCCGCCGGAGATCAAACGTGTTGCTTCCCCCCCCCCGCCTGCCCGGTGAGGGGATGGAAACGCTGCCTCAGCCGAGACTTCACGGGCCTGCGGCGGCTCGGGGGGACGGAGCGGCAGCAGCCCCCGCTGCCCGGGGCCGGGGGGGCCACCAAACCCCTCGGAGGGGAGTGCCGGGGCGCCGGTCCCCGCCGCCGGCAGCCGTACCCACCGCCGGCGACCCGGGATCGGGCTCGATCAGCGCCCGTGTGGGTGTCGGGTTTGGTCTGGGGTTCTGGTGGTGGGGGTGGGGGGTTGGGGGGGGGGGAGGGGGTTGTAACAGGTCGGAGGGGCGTTGCCCCATATTCCTGCTCTGCCAACCGGCTACCCCGACAAAGGAGCTTGGCGGATTAAACTAGAGGAAAATATATACACATACATAAAACGTAAATCTTCGTTCCCCTCGAAAGCGAAGAGACGTCTGCTATTTGCACGTCGTGCAGAGCAGCCAGCTCGATATTAATTTAAGAAGAGTAACTCCAGCACTGCTGGTGATGTTCATTTGCAATTCCTACACACTGGCTATTATGTGCAGCGAACTAATCCTGCCTTGCCTTGGAAACAGAGCTTCCACATAGCTCACTGCGCTCCTCAGATTTCCTTTATAAGAGAGGGGTAGTTTTGCTGGGGTTTTATTATTATTAATAACCTTACAGAGAGATGTGAATGCTCCCCACATGCGTGTCGAGCTTTCCTCCTTTTTTCTTTTTTCCCCGTCCCGTTCTCTCCCGAACTTTGGGGGGGTCCTGCCGTGCTCCTCTAGTCGCGGGGCAGGGAAGCTGGGAGCATCCACTTCTCGTCCCTCCTCCCCGTCGTGGCTGCTGGGGGCGAACGCTAGACCACAGGCACCGCACGACGGCCAGCCCTCTCACAGCCGGTGTCGGTGTCCGGCCGCGGAGCATCGCCGAGGTTTAATCGCATCCATCTGCCGGCGTTTGCTGGAAGGGCGAGAGACACGGGCCGTGCTCCACGCCGGGGAGAGCCGCTGCTCCTTGCTGGCGACCGCTGAGCCGGGCGGGATCCCGGCGGGGTGCCTGCGGCTGCTGAGCCCCGAGTTCTGAAATCCTGACCCCGCTGAAAGGAGGAGATCCCTCGTCTCTACCACCCTCGCAAGCCAAAACCGGCCCCTGCCAAGGAAAGCAAACCCAGGGGCCGGTGCAAAGAGCCCCCCCCCAGCCCGTACACCCGCCTTTCCCCAGAGCACGAAGCGCACCCGAAGGGAGGGAGGGAGGGAGGGGAGACCCCGCAGCCCCGGGCCGGGACAGAGCCCGTTTAGGCCGGGCCTGGGAGGCCGGAGCATCCGCCAGCCGCGAGTAAGTCGCGATTAAAGCGTTTATTGGCATTCCGGCGACACAGTGCACGGTCAGGAACAATGCGAGGAGTCGCAGGCTCGGCCACCGCAGCCTTCCCCGCCAAGCCCGGGGGAGAAGCCTGAGATCTGCATGAAGTTACCCAAGGAATTAAACCCTGTTTGCAACGTTAGCGGGGTTTTTCGACGGCATGCCGCCCCTCCTGCCCCATCCCGCCTCCTACCCCGGGGCAGATCTCGTTCCCCACGATTTTATGGCAATTATCACAGACCCTGCCTTAGTCTCGGACATCTGCCTGGGAGATTTTGGAACTGATTACTTTGTAAAGTACTGTCCTTCGAGTCGTCTTGGAGACAGATTTCAGGGCGGCATCTCGGAGCGGTCCGGCGGCGCCTCTGCCTCTCGCCTGGGCTTTGTCTAGCCCGTTTGGCAAACGCAGCCTCCCCTTCTCTGGAGGAGATGATGGATTCGTGTTTACACTCCAGACAGCCACTAACTTCTCCGATCGCTCCCTCGCAACCCCTGCTGCCCCCCCCCCCCCCCCCCCCCCCCCCCCCTTTTTCTTTTTTGGCTCTAGGGAACAAAAAATCGACGCTTGGTGCCAGCACACTGTCCTGTTCTGCTCTTGCATCACGACCACGCGGACCTCATTCATCACGGATCCTGCTCATGGACAGTTCCCCACTTTGGCTGTCACGCGTTTCTCGTCACGTCACCTTCTTCCTCCACAGGTACCTAATCAGGAAGAGAGCACATCCCAGACACTGCCGCAGGCAGGAGAGCCCGCCCCCCCCCCCCCCCCCCCCGTGCTCCCTGCGACCGCCCTTCAGGCCCCATGCCTCGGTTTTCCCAGAGCTCAAGGAAAGCAGAGGCAGAGAAGAGGGCCCACCGCTTCAGGACCTGGTGCTAAGGCAGCTTCCCCGGGTCCCAGGCGAAGGGTACCGATGTAGTGAGGAATTTCCTCAAGTGCGATACAACAAGCCCCAGGCATCTTCCCGACCGGACTGTTCGCCTCGGTCACTGCCAAGATACTCTCAAGGCTGGAGAACGATGCTGCTGAGATACTTCAAGGGGCCTGAAGGTGGGCGAGGAAATACTGAGTGGCTGGAGAGCGGAGAGGGGGAAAAGGAGACGCCAAGGACAGTATCTCAGGAGCTCCTAACAAAGACCGAGTAGATCGCCATTTTTCTCACAAGAAAAGTAGAGACATGAGGGCATCTGTTTAACCCTTTTATTAGGCTTTTAAAAAGCAGAAAACGAGGCACAGTCTTTAAATGATGGCTCATGACTCATACGGTTGGTAGCTTTGCAACTATCGGCTACCGCAAGATGTGCATGTGGCATTAAAAAGGAAAAAACAAAACAACAAACAAAACCAACCAAAAAAAAAAAATCAAAAAACCCTACAATGGGAACTGTGGGCCCAAACTCCCGTGAGTCACAGTGTTCAATAACTAACTAGGTTCAGTTCTGCCTGTCTATGCGTGTGTGTATTTCCTTTGTCAAAGAATAAGGGTGTATGTTCTTCACATGTTAGATTTGCAATTTCATGTTGATTTCGGCATTCCCTAACGACCCATCCCACAGAGGTGTCTAAAAGCACCTACAGATTATCTCCCATCTCTCTACTACTCTAATGTGACACACCTACCTACATTTTAGGGGTACATCATTTGAGACAGATTTACAGTTCAACCCTCTCAGCAGACAGGAGGAGAGATCTGCGTGGAATATAAATTCAAGAATGTAATTCTTTCTCAAACAAATAATCTGCTCCCTTTCAAATATAATTAATGTTTTGATAGTGCATTTCTTGTGAGAGAGAGATACAAAAACAGAGGCAACCTCTTGGATCTCTGTATATCTGCAACAGGAATTTACAGTACCTATCTAGGGAATGTGACAGATAGAGTGTTTTAAACATTTAGAAGTTTATTTATTAGCAGAACTACAGCAGGAAACTGATAGGTCTTTGCTCTCCACCGTGCCCGTTTTCCACATGTTTTTGTTGCAAAGGAAATTGCAGTTGCAGAAGGAGGGCATTAGTCTTTCATTGGGATGAGAAATGTTTCCTTGCTCTCAGGATGCAGCATTCTGTCCTGTTGTGCTTGGGAGGCAGGCACATGTCCTTGTGCTTTGTCTTTCATTCTCCTCTGACTTTCCTCCACGGGACTGAGCCTACGTCCCTCTTTTGCCCGCAGGGACTTAAGGAAAAGCTCCCTAACACAGTGGGAAGGGACAGCGTTTCGGGTTTGACAATCTGCAGCGTTCAGACTGGTCCGGGCAACGACGTGTTTCAAGTCATACACTCTGAACAAAGCCGTGTTTGAAAATGCCCAGAACGTTTGTCAGATGCTTGTTAAATATTGTTATATGATCGTATGGCTCATTAGTTACAGATCCGCTACCAAATCCGCCGGGGCGGAGTACACCTTTCTCTCCTTTCTCCTTCTCTCTCCCTCTCTTATCTTCCCTCTCTCTTTTCTTTCTAACACCAGCTTCAGAGGAAGGTACGCAAAGGCGATTCTGCCGCGAGGAGGGACACGAAACTCAACGACATTCATTCCGAATGCCCATATCGTTCCTAAAGCACAATGCAAAATTGCCTTGGTGAAAAAAAACCTCTGTGTTTTAAGACTGAACGCTACAAAGGCGGAGATCGGCTTGAGACCTCAGCCATCTGGATACTCCTATCCAGTTCATGAATGGCCAGATTCGGTTTTACACCAGTATCGAAAGTAAATTTTCCATTCGTATCACTGCAACCTGCATTGGGACCCCATTACGTCTGTAGCCTAGCAATACATTTTGGAAGCCGTTTGTTTTCCATCGTCACAGTGTTTTTGCAAATCCGAGCATCAAACGGAACCGTGCTAAGGAGAAATTTTAAAAAGCGTTGGTTTCCAGCTGGGGTTGCCTTGTCTCACCTTGCTCCGCTCATACCGGTGTTTTCAAAGAAAGGAAGGACATGTCTGAAAAGGACTTAGAGGGAACCAGACCTGCAGTCGGTCTGGAAGCCTTTAGCAACAATGAACATCGGTAACATGCGTCATTAAATAACGAACAACTAACTCTGAAAAATAGTCAGTTGACTTAAAGGAGTGGGGTTTGCATTTTCAAAATAGCGCGAGGCCCTCTGGTTCTGAAGGGAACAGACCTGGCTACTCTGGCGGCGGGCGTGCTTAAAAAAAAAAAAAAAAAGGCAAATCTCTAAAATTTTTCTCTGGAGTTTATAGTCTCTGGATAGATTGCTACAGACCCACAGAGTGTTATCTCCCTACACAGAATTGTGATAACTTGGATTTGGAGTATACAATATTGTAACCACCTTTTAATTTTATCGTACGTGTTCTCTGGATTTATTTTTCTAGAAACGCCTGAAATGTCTTGTAAACACCTGGACACTGTGACAGAGATAACCTTAGTTCAATACAAAGTTACCAACCTCAGTCATTGAGATCCAATTAATTCGATGTTTGCCTCCAGTGATCTGTGAAAAAAACATACGGGGGGGGGGGACACACACAAAAAAGGAAAATATTTACCGCTTTGATATGATAATATCTCCGAAAATGTAAAATACACACTTTTTAACTAACTTCTTTTGCAATAATAAGAAAGAATACAAAGAACTTGGATATCTTTCGGATATGCAACTGGTCTTTTTTTCGTCAAAGGCTAACATTAGGGATGATCACACTTACGTCCAGAAAATATTGTTATTTTTCTTAATGGGGAAAATTGGACTCCCGCGACTTAGATCTGTGGTTTTTAGAACTGGGGTGGAAATTGGACTGACACCACTTTGCACTTTAACAATCGGCTTTCGTCAGGGTACAAGTTGTTTGTTTAACCCGACAGCTCCGTGCACCCCGTCGCACGCTTTTACACACTCATTAAAACGATTATTCACGACCTGTCGAGTGTTTTCTCCTTCATTCACAGGAAAGACTCCGCGCTCGGAGGCTCGGGCGCGCACGGCCGGCTGTGCCGCGGGCCGGGGGGAGAGGTGACTGATACCGCGATCGTCTGATGCCAGGCCCTCTCTTCCCTACGGCTCGTACAGCGGCAGTTGCTGGAGGTAGAAGGAAGGGTGGGGGAAAATAAATAAATAAAATTCCCCCACACTCCCCCCCCGCGACCAAACTTGCCGAAAGCAGCAGAGGAGGAAGGGGCTCAGAGCGCTCCCGGCCGCGGAGAGGGGCCCGACGCCGCCCGCCGCTCCGCTTCCCGCCTCCCAGCCCGCAGCTCGGGGTCCCCCCGAGCCCCCCCTCGCCTTCCCACCCGCCACCCGCCCGCCTGTCCGCAGCCCGGAGTGGAGGGGGGGAAATCTGGGTGAAGCGGAGCCCTCCTCGCAACGGCCGCAGCAGAAAACGCCAGCGTAGGGGGGAGGAAGGAAGGGGAAGGGAAAATTTAAAAAATTAAAAAAAAAAAAAGGTATGCTAAAAAATAGAACGAAGTGTCAGCCTTCTGCGGTCTTGGGAGGGGACGGCTGGCAACCAGGCCGTTTCGCGGAGGGGCTGGGGCCATTCCTTTTGAACCGGTTAAATGACTAAGCCAAAAGGCGACTTCGAGCATCGCCTGCTCTGGAGCACTCCGATCTTTGAAAGCCGGTTCTTCTTTTTTTTTAGTTTTTCTATTCCCCCCCCCCCCCCCCCCCCCATTTAATATATCGATTCCTCATATCTGTATTCAGATTCCCTCCGATTCTTAAATTCCATCTACGAGGAAACCCCAGGGGCCACTCTGCTGCTGGGAAGGTGTTTGACACTTACAAAGGACGCCAAGGGCCCGGGAGGCGAAGCACACATAGACACCTCTTCAGCCTTTGCGGATCCAGAAAATCATTTTTCTTTCGGAAAATATATAAACAGAATGCCCCTTTATGTAAACAAACCGACCCCGAATGCAACAAGGGATTTTAATCTGAAATGGTTTCCTATTTGGCCGAAAGGCAAGCACGTATAAGTAATTTGTTAAACTTATTGGATTGCAATAATCCACTATCGGGTTAGCTAAGAATGGATCTGTCAAGTGTGTTTCCCAGTCTAATCTCTTTCTTTCAAACCAATGCGGTATAATAATTAGCAGACAAAGAACCCGAAATATGTAAGCAAATACCTAAAATTCTGCATAAATAAACATACTAATCAATAGCAAGCTGCTCAACACTTGTCTTATTGATGAGGAGACAATCGATTTTGCTGTTCCAACCTGCAATCAGAGAACTGTATTTAATTATCAGTACTTTCACCTTCACTGATTTAATAATAAAAATAGAGCTAATAAGTCCTACCCTTCCGCCTAAATGCAAATGATATTGATGACACAACTAAAGGCAACTTACGTTTCCCAGAAAAACAAACAGCTTTGCTGGAACAGAATAAACAAGCAAGCAAGAAAAGGAACACACAATGCTGCCTCTTCTGAAGAATGCTGGAGGACACTTTCACGTTCAGAAAAGATCAGGCAAATATATACTTGCATATACACACACATGAATAGGTACACGTGTATATATAGAGAGCGCTATAGAGATACAGATGCAGTGGGAAAAGTTCATTGATAAAACAACAATTCGATTTTTATTTGCGTAATTCCCGTCTGTTTTCTCACAATCCTATACGAGAGCGTGTGTACTACACGCCGGTGAAAATACCCTTGCCATTCTGTACCGCTGTGATTCTCTCCTCCTGAGGCACTCGCCATTAGACGTGCAGTTCAGAAACCTAAAAGGAGGTTTACTTATCACTAGCTCTTTTTAAAGTTACCTGTGACCCACGACATGATAAATATAGGAGTGATTATGTGACGCTCTCAACCATATCCCTCCAAAGCCCGCTCTAACAGTCTGTACCAGCTTTGTTTCGTTCGGGCTCCAGGGAAAAGTCTGGTCGGACCCGTCATCCCCGTTTGGAGATACGCCGGTGGGGGTGTGCGAGTGTGTATGAGTGTGCATGGGGCAGAAAAAGGAGGGAAACGCAAGTTCTAGTACAGCATCGCCGAGATTTTTGCTTCCAAAGACCAGTCTGGTAACCGGTGTACATTATCCGTATTTAATTCTCAGAAGTGTTGCAGCCTTTTGGGACACGGAGCGCCTCACGAAGAGGTCTTGCTTATTTTTATGAGAATGCAACTTCTTCTTTTTCTTTCTCTTTTTTCAAACTGCCTTCCAAGACTGAGAAAGAAATCTCCTTTTTCACTCAGCATCCAGACTTCAGCCAAATTTTTCGGCAGATACCTGTCTCCCGTTGGATATGACGAATTTAACAGACTCTCTAACCTCAAACACTTGCGATCAGATAATTTCTGGGCGGAAACCAGGCAACGAGGCGGGCTGCCAGTCCCTTTCCTTCTCGTGACGAACGGCGCGGGGCGAAGACCTAACTTGGAGGGCCCCCAAGTTACCGGGGAGCCCGGCGAGGCGTCCTCTGCCGACCCCATCCCCCGTCGCCGCCGAGCGGGAGCCCCCGGAGGGGAAGGGAAGGGCTCCTTCCAAGTGTTCCTACCTCCCCGCGGAGGATGCCCCTCTGTAAACCGCTCTGAATTCCCCACCGCGGGGGGGACAAAATAATAATAATAATAAAAAAGTAAACACAGGAGAGCTTGGGCTTCGTGGCGCCTTTGCAGCTCGAAATGCAGTCTCCCCCGGCGAGGAGAGCTTTCACCTCTGGGTCTTAGGTTAAGCAGCTTCTTGCAGCTAACTTTACAGGGATGCTTTACTCACCTCTGGGTAGGGTGACAGTGGCAGGCTTTTCTCAGACTCCCCCTCGCTCAGCCCTTCCTCTCCAATCCGGGATGACCCCAAGCACACCCGGAGGACTCCCCAGAGATGGCTTTTTCAAACGGACCCTGCAGCCGCTCCGCATCCATTTCCTCGGCTGGGAGTAGCAAATCCGCTCGCTTTAAGTCTAATTCGCTGGCCTGATACTGTATTCTGTTACACGACCGTAAGGGGGGGGGGACAGGGAAGGTAGTTGCTGGTAGTTGCTTCGGTTATTTATTTATTTTGGCGGTTTGTTTTACTTCCTTCGTTTTGGGGTGGTTTCGGGTTTTTTTTTCCCCGAGTTTTTATTTCGCCCCGGTGGAGGGGGAGGTGGGTTATACGGGGCGGAAGGTGCGTTTTGCGACACCGTTCCCAGACCGGAGCATCCCGGACCAGCTGGCAGGGAGAGAAGTTTCAGCCCACTCCGTTCCCCTGCGGCAGCGCCTGCCTCCCGGCGAGGCGCGGGCCCGGGCCGGCCCGGAGCGGAGAGGGACGCCCCGCCGTTTTCCCTCGCGCCGCAGGGGAGGGAGGCGGCGCGGGCCCCAGCCCCCTGAACACGAGTGCCCGCAGTTCTGCCGGTGGGCAGGTGAGGGCCGGGGCGCGGCGGAGGCCCCGGGTGAAGCCCGGCCCCGGCGGCTGTGGAGGCGGCGGGGCCGCGCGCTCCCTGTTCCCCCGCGGCGCCGGGCCCGGGGGCTTCTCCCGCGAGGCAAGAGCGCCCCCAGCACGCGGGACGCGCAGCGCCGCCCCCGCCGAGCAGCGCCGCCCGCCCGGCCCCCGCCTCGCCCCGCGGACACGCGCGTCCGGACACGGCGGCTCCGCGAGGGGCCGGGGGGGGGGCAGGGTCCGTCCCGGGAACGGGCGCGGGGGTGGCGGCTCTCCGCAGCGCAGGGCGCGGGGGGCTCCACCCGTGTCCCGCGGGACCCCCGGCGCACCCCCGGGCGACTCCGAGCCGGGCAGGCGCGACGGGACGGGACGGGGCGCCGGCCGCGCCGTCGGAGGTTTCCAGCGCTCGGCGCCGCTTCCCCCTCAACAGAGGGACCTCAGCTCGCAGCGTCGCGGAAGACTCAATTTGCTGCATATTATAGTAAAAAAAACAAGAACCAAACACCCGGTTCTTTTCGGCAGGTGACGGGCGGCAGGGGCGAGGCGGTGAAGGCCGTCCACCGGGTGGGACGGCAGCCGTCCCGTCCCCCCCCGCCCCGCGTCGGTCCGCAGGGGGCCCCGTCCCGGGAGTCCTGCCCACGCACCCGCGCGCCTGCCCCCACCCGCAAGAGTGACCAAGCCGAGCAAACCAGCGGCTTAAACCCCCGCCCCTACCCCGAGATGCCGGTCGGCGGCACGGACACCTCCCCGCGGGCGGGAGGCGGCGGCGGGGTTCGGGGGGCGGGAAGGCAGCGCGAGCGCCCGGGTCTCTGCGCGGAGCCGAGCGCTGCCCGCGGCCCGGCCGGCGGTGGGGAGGGCGGGGGACGACGGCGCGTTGGCTCCGGTGGAGCGCTCGGAGAGAAACCCAGCTCGCTTTCTCGACGTGCGGCTTTTTACGAGGTCTCCCTCCTCGCCCGCTGTGAATTTTTGGCGTTTAGGCCCTTTCCCGAGTGTTTAGGGGTATTGGCACTCTTCGCACAGCCCCCGAAAGGCGCGAGAAGCCCGTAGCTTTTTTCCTCGAATGATAGGCTCAGATTTTTTAGAAATAATTCCTTACGGAACTCGTCTATACCCTACATGCTAAAACCATCCTTCATTCGGCGGAGATCAAACAAGGAGCAAATTTCCCTCCGGAACGAGTGCTGGCGGGGAATTTTGTCTACCCCCCCCCCCCCCGTAACATTTCTGCTCTCAGCCGTGACCAAAAAGGCAGGGCGCGCTCGGGGATCCGCGGGAACCGCACTCCCTCCCGTCCCGATACCAGCGGAAAAAAATCACGAGTGTAGCTGCTGCATTCCTGAGCGTAAGGGAGGAGTAAAACCCGCACTCACCCGGTGCCGGCGGAGGGCTCCCATCCCCGAGTGCCGTCGTGCGCCTTGGTCTCAGGTAGAGGCGGTTTCTCTCGACATCTTAAAAAAGGCAAACACAACATTGCACCTGTGTAACTTTCTCCGGCATTAGTGGCAAACAAGCAATTAAAGAGCACGTTAACAAAACAAATTAAAAAAAATCTAAGATAAATCGTGAGAACTGCTAAACCGGCGAAGAAACTTCCAACTTACCGACTGAAACGAAAGAGCCCGAGGGGGAGGGGGGAGGCCGGGGGAGGAAACGCTTTGAGGAAGAGACCAAAAAGAAAAAACGAGAAAGAGAGAGAAAAAAGGAGAAAATCCCAACGTTAGGCACACGCAGTTTTGGTGTAACTGGTGTTTTGGGACTGTGCTTCGGTTGCAGGGGCGGTCTGCTTGCCGGGGGCACGGGGGAGCGGTACGACCAGAGAGAAGTCTGTCATCTCTGATCGTTCGTACCACTGGGAGAAGAGGAAAGAAGAGGTAGGGAAGGTTTCCTTGGCGCGCACCTACCCTTCTGGCGGGAAGGCTTGCTGTGATTGCTGGACAGGTTTCTTCTGGAGGGTCCCATCTCTCTGGAGTAGCTGCAGTGGAGTTGAGGGCAGGTTCTCCGGTGAGGTAGGAATGTGCGGGAACTCCGCCCTCTGGGCACAGTCACACAAACCCAGCAAAACAGCCACAGCCAGCCCTAAAACCTCTAATGATCTTCACCTTCACCTCTTCCCAACCCAGTTCTCCGCCACTTTTTGGCCCGTTTACCCAGGTACCTTCACCACGGAGCGGGGCGGGGGGGGGGGTAGCTTTCGCAACACGGACGTTTCAGTGCGCGAAACCGCCGAGAAGCTGCTACAGACGCTCCTGCGTGGACAGACCCCTCCGCAGGGTTGTGCGTGCCTATATGTATGTGTACATATTTATCCCCGTTCGTTGAATTCGTAGTCGTGTAACGTGTATTCGCACACACTTTCTCCCTCTGGCGGGTGCGTTACTCGCCACTACGCAGCCCGGTACGGAGCCGCCACTATCTACAGGCAGACTCTCTGATTTCATTTTTCTACTCTTTTTCCCAGTCCTAATGGAAAATACGAATAATTCAATATAATCGCCAACAAAACAGCGAGGGTTGCTCGATGTTCTTTCTTCAGCAAAACTCTGGTGTGGTTCAGTCAAAACGTAACCGGAGTTCAGTGGGAGTTTTGCTGGAGGGAACAGTGACTACGTGGTGATTGAGACCTCGTATGACCGCAGGTGGTGAGGGGGTGTGTACCTGAATCATAATTTCTGACATAAAGCTTGATAATCATCAGAAGTTATAAAGAGCAAAATGACGTCCCGGTTAAACTGTTTTTTTCAAGTACCGGATTTAAAAAAAAAAAAATCACTCCCCCAAACAGCAGTTTTGTGCCATTTAAGGCAAAATATATTATTGTTCACTTCCCTTTAAACATTTGCGTAAGAATACATTCCACACAAAGGATGCTACTTTACTGAAACAAAAGAAAAGTATTTTAAATATGTCAAAAATTGGTTGGCTAAATATCGCATTGTGGATTCGGTTACAGTTTATTATCCCCCCAACATGTTTGCAAAGGCAATCTTAAAATCGTAATTGGAGGTTTCTTGATGAGCAGATTTCTTCTATGATCTATGCGAGCAAAGTTAATCACCTCAAACATCAACTAGGAAAATAACAATAGCTCCTTAATTCCATAAAGACCACCCGTCCCCCACAAACACTCTAGATTAGGAAGCGCTAAAGAAACAAGGCTAAGACCACGCAGCATCCTAGAAATGCACGGATATACATATATATATATATAAAATCCTAAATGCTTAGTTTGAGGATTTGACGTATAAACCACCATGTAAATAAGTATCAGATAGCAGAATTATTGCCTGCTTAAAAAAAAAAAAAAAAAAAAAAAAAAGAAAGAAAAGAAAAAAAATGAGAAGAACGAAAAGGCCGCAACCAAAACCACCACCTCACATTCAGTACGAAAGGAGCCTGTGCAATGATTAGCCTAAAAGTCGTCCTCAGCCAACAAAAGGGCTTCTCTGGCTGGGGAGCAGGCAAAGGTAAAGGCAGATTTGGGGCCTTGGCAGTCCTGCTGCTATCCACGACAACTTTAGCTTTGGGTTGTTGTGGGTTTTTTTCCCTTGACAAAGACAATGTCATTGCTGGTAATATGTGTATGGAAACGTGAATAAATTACCCGCTCAACAACCACCCCTTCCCCCAGCTTAGGAGAACGAGGGCAAAGTCTGTGGCACCTGAACTGCTTAAGCAGCACTTTGCTACACTGAACCTAAAGGAGCGCATGGAGAGTGAGCGCTTGCCTGAACGAAGCCTGGAGAGCCATATATCAGGGCTACCCTTTGCAGGAATTATTGTTCATCACGCTTATCTAATTAATGCTTATTAGCTAGCCCCAAACTCTGACATGGTGAGATTGTGCTTTCCTCCAACCTGACTTGTCTTTTTCCTCCTTTTAGTACACTGTCAGAGGATTTTTTTACATTGCGAACTAAAGAATACTTTTAAGTACGTGCTATTGGATTTCCTACAGCACACAACCAATTGGAAGTGGTAAATAATAAATCATTTCCTTTGTCAGCTGCAGCAGATGCCATTCTTTCAACTTGCTTAGGCACAAGTATCCAGAACGGGGTCTCGAGGCTTCGAGAGTTTAAATCACACCTATTTCATTTTATTATTTCCGGTAGGTTGGTTGCAAATGAGTTTTGTTTTCTAGTTTGTCCGCGATCACTTTTTAAAATTACAATAGAGGAAAGAATATGGGGGAGGGTGGGCGCTTCCAAGCGGTGGTATCATCTCTTCATCCCCAAACAAAGCAACCTTTTTCTCATAGCGATGATTAATTTCGAATTGCAGAAGTGAGAGTGAAAGCCAAGAATATCAGAGATTTCTCTCCTTCTCCCCCACCTAGTGCAGAGCTGGGTGTCCCATCTCTCATCCATAACCTTTCACTCCTCTCTGTTTCCTGCAGATCTGCTTGCATCTGTTTATTTATTACTTTTTTTCGGAAGATTTCCCCGCCCTCCCGTTATTCTTTCATCAAGACAAATATTGCAAGAATTCAGATTTGCTATTGCTTCCTTATTCACCCCCCGGCCTTCCCCCCCCCCCCCCCCCCCCCCCTTTTTCTTTTTCTTGGTCTTTTCTGTTTTTCTAAGACCAGCTCCTGAAAGTGTTTGCGATAACATCTCCGAGCTGGAGATTATTTTTCATTGGGCCTATTGTGAGCAGCTGCCGGCTTATTGCCCTGCTGCAGAGCTCAGTGGAGGCTGCACAAACGCAACAAATGAACAACTTGTCCTCCGCGGACTCACCGCGGGATCCAATTAGTTCCTAAACCCTTCGCACAAGTTTTCTAATTATTTTCAAGAGTTGCGGGCTTTTACAGGCTTCCCTAAACTCATCAAGGAACCAATTCTTTTTAGGATTAAGTGCTGCTTAAAATCAGTGGTACAATCGGGCTGTAAAACTAGCGGGATGGTTCCCCGGGCGAGGGATTGGACTCGCGGGCTGTTGCGGGGGTCAGCGGGTTGCGGCGAGCCCCGCCGCCGGCGGGCAGCGCGCCCGATCAAGCCCGCCTCGACCCTCCGAGTGCATCCACACAGCTTTGGGGTGTTGGAGAGGGGGGTGTCCCTCCCCCCAAAATCCCGTTTACACATCGGTATGCACGGCAGGGCGTCACGTGACGCCCGCTGCCTCGCCGCACCGCGCCGCGCCTGCACCTCGCCCCGCCCGGAGCGGCACCGGGCACGGGTCCGGCTGGAAACTGCCGCCGCTTCCACCGGACTCCCGGCCAAAGTGTTTGCAGCGCTACAAGTCTATAAGCACATCCAGTACAGACGCTCCCGGAACTGCGCTCCTTAAAGAGAGGGACTGCGCTCTGCACCCAAACGTACCACAGCTTGCTAAATTTGATCAAATGATTATAAGAAAGCTAATATGTATATGCATATACGCACACATACACGCCCGTGGTTAAACAGATCTCCAGTTACCATAGAGTCCAAACTATTTTATTTCAGAGGAATAACTCTTTGAATGCATTTCAGAGATTGCAAGAACAACATGTGATAGATTAAAAAAAAAAAAAAAACACAACTTTTTTTTTTTTTCAAGAGTGTGCGTAAATACTTAAATTTACATGTATGCATATACATGTATATAGAATAGATGTACGCGATTTTAAACATTTTCAGCGTAAGGCAGAGCTTTTAGCAAGACACCTTACCTCGTACTAACAATTCTTAAGCAGACTTGATTAGAGTTCTGCCCCAAAACAGATATCGCAAATAGTGGCCGTGGTGTTTAATTACATACCCTGATCCTTTACATTTGAAAATAGTGCTGTTAAAGACAATATGACGGGGGTGGGGGGGTGGGGGGGAAGGAGTGTGTGAAAAATGGTGGACTGCTGTAATAAGCAGCTCTCTGATCTCCCTGCATATTTAAAGCCTCCGGCATATTAATTTTAGTTAATAAAAGAGACAAAAAAACTATCGAGTATATATGAATTTAGCCTATTTTTTTTTTTTTTATTTCTGTGTGTTCATAGTAAACATTTTTGTAAGTGACAAACACGGGCATATGACCACAGTATCACAATCAAGAAATTTTAAGACGACATTAACAATCACTCAAATTTATGCGGCATCTGCGCAACACAGGTTACATATTTGCAAGGTTTACCTATAAGTACAATAGGTATTAACATTTCACTACATTTAGAAAAAAAATAAAGGTGACCTGTTAGTGACCACATACATCAAAATATACACAACACAAACTGAAGGCAATCAGTAATTTTGTCCCCTTCTGATTCATTTGAACGGGCAGTGCTGCAAACTGAAATAATGTTGCTGTTTTTTTTTTTTTAAATTACTCCGTACACTGAGTGCATTTTTTAAAACCCAATCTTTGGTCTAAAAGTAAACAAACAAGCAAACGAACAAACAAAAAAAGGAAACCGAAAAAGCAGTTCAGTAAAGAAAAGGATAAAAAAATAAATGGCCAAAACGTAGTTCTTGGGCATCTTTCAGTATTAATTCTGCTTAAATACGAATTACGTTTTAAGTTTTTTTATAGCTTTCATAAATTTAGTGGTGGTTTGTTTTTTGTGGTGGGTTTGTTTTTTTCCTTTCAAGGTCTGCACCCACCGACATATCCATGATAACTTATAATACTGCAAACATGGAGAATCTGGCGGCTTTTAGTGATAGACTTATCGTATCTGAATAAAAAATCGCAAAAGCAGTCACTATTTAGATACACATTCTAATATAATTTCGTCTTCCAAACTTCGTAGTCTACAATGTAATCTCCCCACATTGCACCTCGCTGACACTCCTCACCTTGGTGGAATAATAAACAACCCTAAAGACTGAACAAACGTACAGAAAATGGGGGACTTAATAAAAAATACCTGGACTTTTTTGTTTTGCTTTTTTTTTTTTCTCTCTCTCTCTCTCTCTTTTAATTATCATTTACAACGCAAATGTGTGTAAAATGTTCACTTACAGTCTGATCCCATGGATGTTAATGTATTAAAGGGTTTGAAGAAGACCCCTGATTTTGATGTGTGAAATAATCAGAAAGTCCTCCGGAGAGTCCCGTTGTAAAACTCGGCAAAGAAGGTCTTAAGGACTCACAGGGGAGCGTGGAGGGCGCCTGCGGCGACGTGGAGGAGGAGGCTGCCCTGGCCGTCATTGAAGTGCTGCTTTGAGAAGTCATTGAAGGGTGAGGAACATGGGGGAAAAAGTAACTGGTCTGTCCTGCCAGGAGGTTCACGGAGCAGGGGTTTAGGGAGTAGGTGCCGGAGCAGGGGACGGACAAGCCGCAGGGCACCGAGGCAGCCAGGGCCGCCGCTGTGAGGTGATGGGTGGCGTAAGGTATCTCTCCGTTGACTAGTCTATCGACACTTAACCCATTCGACGTGGAAAAGGAGTGGTTGTTCCCCAAGGAGTTCTGAGTCAACACCGAGCTGTAGGGCATGGGGTGGCTGGGGTAGGCGGAGGTGGTCCCGTTGTAACTCAAAGTGCTGCTGGCCCGGGGGTGGTGCAGGGAGAGGAAGGGGGACATGGGCCAGTACAAGGATCCCGCCCTGTCCATGAACGTCAGTCCGGTGGAGGTGAGCCGGGCACCCCGCTTGAAGGCCAGCTTGGCCCGCGAAGTGGTGGAGCGCCGGCGGAGCTTGCCAGTGGTGCCCCCGATGAAGACGTCGTCGCTGGAGGGGTCCAGCATCCAGTAGTTCCCTTTGCCCGGGTCGTCGTAGTGGCGGGGCACCTTGACGAAGCACTTATTGAGGGAGAGGTTGTGGCGGATGGAGTTCTGCCAGCCCTGCTTGTTTTCCCGGTAATAGGGGAAGTTCTTCATGATGAACTCGTAGATGCCGTTGAGCGTCAGGCGCTTCTCGGGGCTCTGCCGGATGGCCATCATGATGAGCGCGTTGTAGCTGAACGGCGGCTTCTCGTACTTGCCGTTCTTCTTCTCCCCCTCCTTCCCGCTCTCCCCGTCCTTGGCCCCCTCGGCCGCCCCCTTCTTCTCCTCCGCCGCCTTCTCCTTCTCCTCCAGCTCCGCCGCCGCCGCCGCTCCCGAGTCGCCTTTGCCGGCCAGTATCTCCGCCTTAGCCACCTCCAGGGCGCCGGAGGCGGCGGCGGCGGCGGCGGCGGCGGGGGGCGGCAGGAGGAGCTGCCCCTTCTCCTCGTCCTCCTCCTCGGCCGCGGCGGCTCGCTGGGGCTGCTGCGGCGGCGGCGGGTGGTGGTGGTGGTGGTGGTGGTGGTGATGGTGGTGGGGGTGGTGGCTGTTGTGGTGGCTGTGGCTGCTGTGGTTGTTGTCGCTCTGGACGGCTTCGGGCACCAGGCTGTTTATGCTAAAGGAGGATTTCGGCAGCATTTTCGCTTCCTTCCTATCTCCCATGTCCAACATCACACACTGCGCGGAGGGGGAAGGCGGCGGCGGCCGGGGGAGCAGCGCGGGGGGCGGCGGCGGCAGCGCAGTCGGACCGCAGTCTCAAGCTCTGGCAAGTCATGTAGCAAGGGCAGGAACCGCCGGGGTGGGGGGGGGGAGGAAATAATAGCAATAATAATCACCACCAATCAGATAAACTCAAACCGAGTCAGAGCGGAGGAGAAAAAAAAAAAAAAAAAAAGAGGAGAGGAAAAAAGGGGGGGAAAACCCTCTGAAAACCCGACAGCAACGACAACGGAGGGGAGGGGGGGGGGGGGAAAAAAAACAAAAAACCCCAACACACAAACACACACCGCGGGGAAAAAAAAAAAAAAAAAAGTCTACTTCATGGTGGCTGCTTCGCCCGGCGCGGCGGAGCGGGGGGAGGACGGAGCGGCGGCAGCAGCGGCGGGTCGGCGCGGAGCGAGCGGAGCCGGGCTGCCCGGACCGCCCTGCCCGCAATTAATTTCAGAGCTGCAGGCACGCTCCGCCGCTGTAAAAAATTTTTTGGTTTAACCTTTCCCAGCGCCCGCCCAATCAGGGACGGCGGCGTGCCCGAGCGTCCGCCCGCCCGCCGGCCAATGGCGGCGCCGCGGTCCGCCTCTCCCTGCGCGCGCCCGCCCGTCCGCCGGCCCGCCCCCCGCGGCGCAGGGATACGGGCGCAGGGGCGCATCACCGCGCGGGGAGCGCGCTCCCCTCAGCCTACCCCCCCCCCCAACTGCCCCCCCCGGTTCCCCCCCACCGTCTCTCCGAGCACAAATCCCCTCACGCCGAACAAATCGAGCCCGTCCCACGGCTGTGGGCCCCGCCGGTTCTCCTGCGCCGTAGTTCCTCCGGTGGACTGAAGTTGCCCCGTTCCTCTTTGTCCCCTCCTCCGGCGGCGGAGGAAGGCGGGGTTCGAGGCCGGGCGGGTGAGGAAGCCGCGGCGCGGCGGCGGAGGTACTACTTTGCGGATCCCGCCGAAGTCGCTCGGCGGCGAGTTTATTTTTCCTAGGCCCCGGTGTCGGTTGTCTCTGTTTATTATTTTACCGAGAGAGAGAAAAAAAATAACAATAACCAGCTGGAGGGAACGCGGACGGCGGAGCGGGCCTCGGGCCGCCACGGGCGCGGGGTCCGGCGGCGGCTCCCCGCGGCCTGCCGGGAGGGCGGGCTCCTCCGGCCCGTGCCTGCCGCGGAGTGCGGGCAGGCGGGCGCCGAAACGAGCGAGCCCGCTCCCCTCGCCCGACTCCGCGCTCTCGCCGCGTCTCCGGTGGCCGGGCTTCGCGCTTCCCGGCCCGCCCGCCGTTTCTCCCGCGGGGCCGGGGGGAGGGGGGGAAGGGGGGCGCCGGGGTCCTTCTCCTTTGCGCTGCCGGGTGGTTTCAGCCCGAAAAGCGCAGGCCGCTTGTCCAGGTGTAACAAATAAATCATAATATTGATCACTGGTGATACATATATACATATACATACGCATATATGTATATATCTGGAGTTTTCTGGGCGGCCCGGCCCGCCGCGCCGGGTGCAGCGGGGTTTAGCTCTGCCGGGGCCGGTGGAGCGGTCGGGCCCCGCGCCCGTGACAGGGCGTGCGGCGGCGGGGAGCCGGGCCGGCGACTTGCGGCTCCCCGCGGCCGAGGAGCCGGGCGTGCATCGCCCGCACCGCGTCTTACCGTCGGCATGGGGGGGGGGGAAAGGGGGATCAACACTGAAACAAAGCGAAATAAACGATGCGGGTCCCTTGCTCTGGGAGCGGAGGGGGAAACGCCACGGGGATTGCGAGCGGGTCGCGCCCGGAGCGGAGCCGCAGGCGAAAGCTGCCCGCAGCTGGGAAAGCCGTTCCGGGGAAAGAACGCGGGCAGCTCGGCCCTGGCTAAAGGAGTTCATCCCGGGGAAATTCCGGCTGGAGCTCGGTGCGGCAAACCCGGCGGTTTGCAGACGTGCGTTTTATACGTGTGCTTGTGTGTGTGTGTGTGTGTGTGAGGGAGGGAGGGAGGGAGAGGGACTGTGAGAAAGAGAGAGTAAATAACGACAAAAATTACAATGGACCGGTAATAAACAATTGCAATTGGGAGTGGCATGAACTCTGTGCATTGGATTAACCTCGAATGACCTTACCGCAATCGTATTTATTTATCCAATTTCATAACAGGTTGCTACTGACAAAAAAAAAAAAAAGAAAAAGATGTGAAAGTCGATGATCAACTATGCTTATTTTTTATCTTTTTTTTGTTTTGTTTTGTTGTTAGAGATGCTGTTTAAAAAACAATCCCTTCAATTTGTAAGAATTTCATTGCTCGACACTGAAGTCAAGGTATGGGAATTCTTGAGGAAGAGTGCGATGTGGAGGACACGATTTGACTCTGCCGTGGCAAGGGGTAAGAGGAAAGGTAAGATTCCTGCATATTGTTATGATTACGATGATCATTAACTAATACGTGTCATTATGGTGCACTAGGATCCCATTAGGGTGGCTGGGCCCAGTGTGTTTCCCTACTCGGTCTAGCATGTAATGATTTGGTGTAACCGGATTCTCGAGAAAGGACAGGTTACGTAAACATTTACTGATGTGGAGTAACTATACTATTTGTACTCTGATATGCAGGAAGGAAAGTGTTGATTAACACAGAAGAAAAAAAAAGCGAAATTAGCTGATTGCATGCTCATAAGTGCAAGCTGTCATTGAACTGCTTTTAAAATAGACACAGCTGGGTGTTTGTGTTGAAAAATTTCTTGTGTTTTTGCTAATACTGAAATAAGCATGATTTTGTATACCAAACATTTTCAGATCATTAAATTTGTAATCTGTGCTGGTTTTAAACACAAAGAAAAGAAACAGATTCATTTCGCTGTAAAATTTGCTGATATTATATTAACTCAATCAGGTCTGTACAAATGGTGTATTGTGCCTTATCAAATCTCTTTGATCCATTTAATACACAAAGTGCCAAACGTGTGTATTGTTTGTTAACATTGAACGTTTTATTCAAATCCCAGCTCTGCAGCGAACTGGAGGAGTTCTCGTTTAATCTAACACTGACATTGCCTGTTGAAATTTTAATGCATTGAGGTGTTTCTCAGGTCAAAGCAGAGTTTACTTCGCGTCTTGATCGGGGGTGAAAATGTAGCGGGGAAGAAAATACACGTCTTGGCTTTTCGCGTTTCTGAGCAGAGGGCTAACGGCGCAAGCAGCACGCTCTGCAGACGTTTGACGATCTAGGCGCAACACTCGGTCATTTGTCACGGGCGCAGAATAAAGCTCTGTGCACAAACTTAGGATTTATATTATATTTTTTTTTAATGCCGTGGATATACAGTTCTACCAAAAAAGGAAATTTTGCCTCCAATATGTGGTACATATCTTTCTAAGACCATGAAGATTGATTCACTGTTTACAGGACAGAAAAGGATATGTAAGATAAGCCACGCCAATTATTATTTCTGCTGGACTTCAACTTTCGAGTCCCTCTATTTTTTTTTCCCCTCCGCGGAGAACTCCGTTTATGAAACCGGAGGCGTGTGCTGTGGAGATGCGGGACTCTTGCTCTCCGGCCGGGTCTCCCCCGGCCCTGCCCCGGCCACCGCTCCCGCCCGCTTCCCCGCAGCTCCGTGCGGCGCAGCCCGGCGGGAGCGGCCGGTCTGACCCTCCCCCGGGGCCCGGCCAGAGGGGCCCTCACGGCAGCGCTTCCCGGCGGGATCTCCCCGCGGGAGGGGGGGGGCCGTCGGCCGTTCCGGAGAAGGCGCTGGTGCGCGGAGCGGAGGCGCAGGGCCCCGGCCCCGCGGAAGGCGGCTGGGGATGCGGAGGGGACGCGGGGGTCCGCGAAGCCCGGGCGGGGACACGCTGCGAGGCTTCGGCTCTGGGCTCTGGACGGGGCTGCCGGGCCCAGCCGCAGCGCCCGGGCTGAAGCGCCGTGAGCCTGCAGCTCGCGGAGATGGCGCTCCGGCAGCTCGCTTTTCTCCTTTTTTGTTGAATTAAAGGCCGGAGGAAAGGCAGACCCTGCCCCCTGTAAGCTGCACGGACACGGTGGACCCCCGCCGCCCCCCGTCTCCAGCCTTCAGTCCCTCTTCACACGGGTACAGCGGCTCTGTGCTCTCGGGCTCTGTTAAGGGGTGAAGCTGCTAAAATGTACTGACAGCTTAAGAAATGAATGAGGGTTTTTTTCAGCCGTGAAGAAAGAGTATTTAATAACCACGCTTCGACGGCATCGTGCTTCTGTGAAACGAGTCGGGACACTTTGGTTTAACAATCAGTAACATCACATTCAGCCCGCATCTCTAATTCCATTTCCCCTTGACTCTAAGCTTGCCTTGCTTCCTCCAGCTGACCCGGGCAGTTAAGGTGCGGGCTGCTCCGCAGACACTGGTGCCCTGCTGCTAAGGCATGGCCAGCGGGGACGGAGCGGTGCGCTGCTGAGGGGAAGAGGCAGACAAACGTTTTGAAGGGGGGCAAATGGGACTGAGGGTGGGTGGAAGGATGGATGGATGGATGGATGGATGGATGGATGGATGGATGGATGGATGGATGGATGGAGGCGAAGAGGGAGAGGAAGAAGTATTCAACAGTCCACCCTTCTGTCCGCGTTTGTGGGTTTCAGTTTGGGTGTCCGTCTCTAGCCAACTTCCAGTTAATCCTCAACAGCTGGTAGTGGTGCTAACGTGTAGCGATTAGAAGTTAGTCTGCTTAGCGTGCTGTATCCTTCTTTCGTGGGTTTTGGTTACAGGTTATACGATTAGGATTGCGAGAACAGTAGTGAACTAAACTTCCCAGTAAGAGGTCTTCACACCAGGGAAGTGTTACTTTGCCGCAGCAGCCCTGCCTCGTCAGTCATTAGGAAGCTGCAGGTTGTCAGAGGCTTCTCTTGCGCGCACACACGCGCAGACACACACACGCACACACACAAAACCACAGCACTAAAACTAAATTAAGAAGCCGATGATTAAGACAAGCGTCTACGAGGCCTGTCATTTCAGCATCCTTCCATCATAACATTGTGGCACCGAGAAATTTGCTTGAAAACCGTGGAAAAAATGTCTATGGGAGAGCCTCGTGTTTGAGATAGCGTAAATGTTAACATCAGATATAGACTGGGAGCTGCCTCGGATGCAAGATAAGCGTTCCGCAGAGGAAAGGAGCACCGCAGAGACCTTCGGGCTATCCCCGCTCTCCCGAAACTCTGGTGAGTATCTCCCCCTCCTCTGGCAGCAGGTACGCAGGCACCGGGTGACTGGAACTGGACGGGGTTTTCACTCCGCAGCTATGCTCCCCTCGGAGACTTCGGGGAACTCCACCTAAAGATAGATCTGTAACGAAAAGTCCCTGCCGGATGACTAATGGTTGTTCGCGCTCGGTGCCCCTTTAAGGAGAGCAGCACATATTGCGCCGGAGACCTTGTAAGCTCCCTTTAAATACAAACATTTTAAGCCCCCCTCCCATGCGTCCCCACCCCTGTTGTTTTCGGGCTAGCTGTGTTGTATCTCCTCTCCCCCCCCCCCCCCCCCCCCCGTAAGTGCTCTGGTCTTCCCTCCCCCCACCCCCATTCAGAACTAATTGCTCAGTTGCTGAAATGTTTCAAGGAGAGCTGAATTTCTCCGTCCGGTGATCCTTTGAGGAGCTGCGCTGTATCGCAGCGAGCAGCCGGCGGGGCACCGCACACCTCCGCGCAGCCTGCGCAGCCCGGGCAGAGGTAGCGCTCAGACAGTGACGTTGTAAACCGGCGAGGTGCGGAGAGTTCCCTTCCCGCCAGGCTGTGGGAACGAGTTTCTCGGACGGCCGGAGGCGGGACGGGGAGCGTGGAAACGGGAAACAACGGCTGCAGGGGCCAGAAAGTTTTGCTGGTGTTGGAAGAGCCAGACAAGATAGAACAGTGACAGAAAGAGATCCGAGTAAACACCGGAGTATGCATTGCCCACGGCGGCTGCGCTGGGTGGAGAGGTCTGAATTAAATCTCCTTAATTAAAAACTGAAGATTTTATTTATTTATTTATTCCTGTAGCTGTACAACGCCATCCACAGAAAGCCCAGCTAGCGAGCGCAGAGCATCCACCAGATCCGGTGCGTTCGGCTGCCACTGCCAGGATTTTTCGGAGCAGGGTATTTTTACGCTCGCAGCCAACTTTGGCGTTAGGACGTGCTGGTTTTTACGTCCTGAATCTCGCTATTATTTCATACAGCAGCGAGCCGTCACACCTGCCCGGGTGATACGTGTCCCTGCGTTACAACAGCTCACCCTAATTCGGGAATCGAACGGAAAACAAAAAAATCTCTCCATAATTATCCACTATTATGCAGGCGACGATAATAAAACGCGGGGGGGGTGGGGAATGGACGAGTTAAAAACCTTGCACTGTTCTCGAGGTTGAAATACATCACTTTATTTTCTTCTGTGTTTACTGCTAAAACGGTCTTGGCCAGCACAGTGCTTTTGCCGGAGTTATCAGTTTGAATTAAAGAGTCGCGAAATAAAATACAGGGAAAGAGAAAAACCTGGAGGGGAGAAAAAAAAAAAAATGCTCGAAGAGACTCCTAGCTGCTCTTTGACTCCTACGAGACTGTTGCAGGAATACTGTCACAGTGCTGTCCTGAAGCTCTTTAGCCTCTTACAAACATCATCTGCGGTGAATGGCACTTCTACCTGCTTTTGCAGTTCTTCGGTAACTCGAGAAAAAAGGCCCCCGCCCCCCCCGCCGGCCTTCTCCCCTCCCCCAGCCCCGGGCAGGTACCGTCCCGCTGCCTCACCCCTGGGCTCCGCGGGACGCGGCCGGGCCCGGGGGGCCTCCTCCACCCCCCCCGCCCAGCCCCGCCCAGCCCCGCCGCTGCCCGCTCCCCGCACCGCGCCTCCACCGCACCCCTCGGCCCGGCGGGCTCGGCCTCATGAGCAGCGGAACCAATTTTTAGGGCCTACAAAAGCGCATTCCCCTCCAGCCCCCCTTGCCCCCTTGTAACCCCAGCAAGGTGCCCGGGGTAGCACACAAGATGCCAGGAACAGCTCCGCACCCCCTAGGAGCAGGCGTCGGGCGGCTCCCGGAGCGAAGCCGGGCGCAGCTCTCTCCGGGGCTGAGGCGGGAGGAGCGGGCGCCGGTGCCGGTGCGGGCCGGCAGGGGCGGGACCGGGCGCCGTGGTGGCGGGGCCGGCTGGGGCTGGGGCTCGGAGGGCGCTGCCCGGGCAGCCGTCGGCGCTGGGCTCCCCGGTCTCCCGGCAGGAGCGGGTCCGGCAGGAGCTGGCTCTTCGCGCCGGTTGTTCTGAACAGTTTTCGCGCCCGGCAGGGTGGTCTCCATGTTTTCTTTCTTTCTTTCTTTAGCGGAGGGAGGGGGGAGTGATGGCAAGGGGCTCGTTGGATGATTATAACCGCTACCACTTATAAATAAGTTTCTTGGGGAAGGGCTGATATCGTACCCTTGATATCAGTGGGTGTGTTCATGTATTATTTTAATATGATATGTCTTTTACACCGAGCTTATTTTCCTCCTCCCTCCAAACCCCCCCCCCCCCCCCCCCGCTTTGTTTCTGGAATTTGTTTCGCTTTTAAAGCACCAGCACAAACACACAAACACACAAAAACGACTGGCAATAAGTTAAATCCCATTTGTGTCCCTCCCACCGAGCACGGACGGTGCCTCGCTAAAGCCTGGGGTTTGTAGTTTTGCCTCGACGATAATCTGACCAAGCCAGAGCAGCGGCTGCGGACAGACTGTCCGTGCGGTGACACTGAGGGGAGCAAAAACGCTGAAAGAAACAGTTCTGCCGGGATGCGTCTCCTTTGCGCCTTTTCTCCTCTCCATCTTTTAGATGGGGCTCTCGCATAGGCTCGCACACACACACACACACACACACACGCACAGAGGTTGTGTTTCCCAGGGAGTTTTTAGAAAACAGTGCTTATTACCATCGAGCGATAAACTCCATCTAAATAATGAAATCGTGCCGTAGCTTCGGAAACTCCAACAAATAAATAAGTTCCCTTTGTCTACCAGCAGAATATTAGCAGAGGATGACAACACACTTTATTTTCACACTCTTTTCAAAACATCAGGAAAAGAGGGTAAAGAAAAGGCTCACAAGTCCTTGCCCCCGCTGGAATTAATAAACCGAGATCCTTTTAGGTGTAGATAACTCTTTTTTTTTGTCCTTTTTCCAAGAGGACTACAAGCCAATTTCTGCGGTTATACTGATTTGTGAGCCCGCCAAAGCAAGCAGCCTGCTCTCGCCGAGGGTCGCGATCGTGCCCCGCTGCTTCGCTGGCGGGGTCTCCCCGAGAGGCACCCGGAGCCCCGCGCCCCCCCGCATTTCCACCTCACGGGGCCGCGGAACACCCGCGTGTGTTCGGCCGGGCTCAGCCTACCCCCGAGACACCTTTTCACGCAATCGCGTGGCTTGCGAATGATGGTTTAACTTCATCTGTTGCGGTGGGCACGTGTTCTGTCACACGAAATTAACTTGTGAAAGGCTTTGTATCATTTTTTGATTTGTGTTTGGCGACAACGCGGATCATAATCTCACCGCGCTGGTGGTTGATACAATTGCTAAATTAAAGGCGTGTTTTCGGCTTTGAAAAACAAGAACAACAACAAAAAAAAAAACAACCCGCACAACCCTCTGAGGGCTCACTCAGCAAAACGACCCGAGGAGCCGTACAATAACGCGGCGCGATGCTCTCCGTGCGTCTGCGACATCCGCACACACTTCTGTGTCAGCCTGCGTCTCTATTGTCTGTGCCTAAAGACAGTCAAGCGACTCCTGGGCTTCTCACCTATAATGGCCACCTGAAAGGACATAGCGACAGCACACGGACAATCGCTCCAACTGCTTGGAGGAATGTAATTGGCGCTCTATTTTTTCCGTGTCTGTACCTATTCTCCCGTGGCAAATATTCGCAACTGAACCTCTTGTCTTGGCGTGTTTGTACGTTTGAGCCGCAAGAAGCGCGCCAAATATTTGTAATAAAGTGACCAAACCCCTCTCCTAGCACGGCGCAGTTTTGTTTTCTCTGCTCCTCACCTCGAAGGAGGACACCGCCTTGAGCCAAGCGTTCTGGTTCAGGCGCTCCTCCGGACTTTCGGATTCAAGTCTAAGGCTTTCAGTAGGTTGGGGCTGAAATAATGATTTTCCACATTTCAAAAGGGACGAGGCTCTATTTATAAATGTTACAGAAGGTTTCGTTACTTCAGGAACAACAAAACAGGAACAGAGCTGCAATTTTCAAGAAAATAGGATTTCAAAATATAGAAATAAAAAAAAAGTGGCGGAGACGATGTATAATTCAATCAAATTACAGAAAATTGCTTTAAAATTCAGAACAGTAGCGATCCATTATGTCTCTGTTTTATTAGTGACAAGTACAATTACTCTAAAATAAAGAACACTGGTGAATATATAATTGGCTGTAATCATGTTAGTGTTTGAATAAAAATGACGGGGACATTTAACACTGACAACAAAATGTTCAGAAACAACTTATTTATTCAAACAGTTTTTATTTGCATCCACGTGAAGGAGAAACACACTTTTGCTTACGAAAAATCAAGTTTTTTTTAGCTTTCAATAAATATATAACTAAAAAAGAGAGATTATTAATTATTTTATTACCCAAGGTTTAATAAAGTCTCCTGAGTACGACTGTATTATTATTGATTACTGAGTACCCAAAAGACGCCATCTACAGGAAAACGTCTTTAGGCTTAACACAAATCTAATCACCGCTGATTTAAAAAAAAAAAAACAAAACCAGAGTTAATATTCCTCTCTAAACCCAGCTCCGATTTTACCCACAACACCGATCACAATATTTTCTTTGTAATTGCTTCTTGCGATTCAGTTTGTTATAATTTGACACGATCTAGGAATCCGCTGCAAGAGGCCTTTTCTCTGAGATATGGCGTTTAAAAAAAAAAAGCAGCAATTGAACTCCACAAAGAAACAGTTTTTCCTCTTCTAAAGCGACTCTTTTCTCTCAGGACTGACTTGACGGTCCCCGAAAACGCCGAACAGCCCATGAGCTCTCTCCCTTCAAACCAAGCGTGGGGAAGATTCTTGCAAAAGAGGCCTGAAAATAAAAATAACTTGACTGGAGGCAGTTTGTGCAACCATCGTATCACGGAATAACTAACATTTCTTTAACGTATTTCCTCTCGGATCATGTCAATAAACATCAGCTACGGCAAGCATACTCTCGTCTGTTCTCGCCATACGCCCTTCGCCCCACAGCTGGGCAATTGAAGGTGCTATTTACCCGCGCTGCTCCCCTCTGAGCCCTTGCCGGGGAAGCCGCCGAGGCAGAAAGCGTGCCCTTAACATTCGGATCGTAGAAATACCGACCCGCGGGGATGGCAGATGCCCTCCGCGACGCCGCTCCCACAGCCCAGGTCAACCTACAGAGAGTACGAGGAGAGCTGGAGGAAACTTTCGGGACTCCTCTTTCTGCGGGCTTCTTTGTTGTTGTTGTGCGGTTTTTTTGTTTGTTTTGTTTTTGTTTTGTTTTATTTTTGTTCTGTTTTGTTTTGTTGTTGTGTGTTTGTTCGGTTTTTTTCCCGGTTTTAATCCCGAACGAATTTTTCCTTTGCTATATTTTTTTTTTATTTTGTAATTATCTTCCCACCTCGACAAGCCCCCGGGTTTGTGCCCCCGCCGGGTGCGTGCCGGTGCCGGTCCCTGGGGGTCTCCCCCACCCGGGGGTCTCCCCCACCCGACGCATAAAGCAGCTCTGGCTTCTTTCTAACCCAGGCCAGGGACCCGGGCGGGCTCGGAAAAATTCAGGGGCGGATTAAGCTACGCCGCGAGGAGCCGAAGGCGTAGCTGCGTTGGCACGGAGGCTGCGAAAAGCGACCCGGGGCGCACCCTCGGTTTTAGGCGCTATTTTGAAAACCGGGGACAAAAGCCTGGAAAGTGCCTTTGTTGGCGCTCCCACGGGAATCGGGCTCCAGCTTTACACCGCAGCTCTCCCTCCGTCTTCCGGCTGCTGGGCACTGGTGGTGAACGTCGCGCACGGAGACACCCTCGCTTTTAAACTCTCGGAAGCCTCGGGGGAGGCGGTTTCCTTCCCCGGGGGCAGCCGCAGCCGGGGGCCGGGGCGGCGGCACCCCTCCGAGCCGGGAGGTCTGTCCTTTCCCGGGTGCCCCGCTCCGCAGCGCGGATGTCAGCCTTGCCCTACGTGTCCGGGCTGCTAATGCGGGCGCCTCGCACAACAGCCACGCTCACGGCCGGAGCCTGCCCCGGGGCAGGGGCCGGGCCCGGCGGGCGGCGGAGCCCCTGGTGCCCGGCAGCCGCTGCCAGTGGGACCCTGCTCTCCTCGGAGCCGGCATCCCGCGGTGCCCCCGGGTCCCCCGATCTGTGGGGGACCGGCCGCGGCACATCTCCGCGGGGACGCGCTGCCGAGGCTCCCAGCTCGACGCCTCCCGCAGAGACCGACTTTTTTTTTGTTTCCGTTGTGGTTCACACCGAAAAGCCCCTCACGTAGCGGTCCCCCGCCTCGCCCCGGTGCCACCAACCGCGGGAACCCTGGCGGGGGCGGCAGAACCGGCCGTGCCACCCCCGGGCCGGGCGGGCGGGAGCGGCGGTGGCGCTCGGGTCCTTCCCGCCGAGCGCGAGCGCGATGTGAACGGCGCCGGCGACATCTAGCGGCCGCGGTCGGGCAGCGCGTCGGGAGGCGGGCGGCGGGCGGCGCGGGCCAAGGAGCGGGGGGAGAGGCGCTGGCTGCTCCGCTCGCCTCGGGCCCCGCCGCCCCTCGGCAGCCGCGCTTCCCGCCCGTTTCCCAAGCACCGGGCACATCCCCCCTCCCCCCCCGAACGCCTCGAAGTTCTCGGCCCGGTGCCGGTACAAACCGCGCGCTTCCTCCTCGAGGCGTTGGGGCACCGAGAGGAAAAGGAATCCAAACGCCACCTCCCCCCCCCCGCCCCGTTCCCCGAGACCCCCGTGGGAACGAATCCGCGGGGCCGGAGCGGCGGTCCCCTCCGCCGCCCCGCCGAGGTGTCCCCGCGGGCCGGCTCTCTCAACAGAAAACAAGACACCTGCTGGTGCCCCGCCGTTGCAGCCCCGTTCCCGGCTCTTCGCCTCTGCGGCGAGGGGCTTCTCCGGGCCACCGCGCGCCCCACCCCTCCCGCCCGCCCGGGAAACGTCGAGGATTCCGCCGCCCGCCCGAACGGGGGCTGCGGCGGCAGCCCCGGGAAAAGGCTCACGATGGAGCCTCGGAGGCTAAAAAGAGCCCGAGGGAAGCGGCCGACTCGGCAGGACACGGCGGCCTTCGCGGGAAGCTGCGGCGTGGCTGTGGCGTCGGGTGAGGCTCTCGGCGGCTCGGGCCCAGCCGCCGGGGCCGCGGCGTCCCCCGGGGACCCCGGCCGTGAGGGGACGGGCCCGGCAGGCAGCAACGAGCGACAGTCCGAGAGCTTCCAGCCGACCCCAAACAAACAAACGAGCTCCCCCGACGCCCCCACGGGAAGGGGTTTCGGTGAGCAAGCAGGGGAAGTTCTGAAGAGCTGCAGACGCCTTTGCAAGTGTATTTTAACTTGCCTGTGCAGAACAGGCTTTTTTTTTGTTGTTTTATTTTTTTCTTTCCCCCCCTCACCCCTGAGACAACGGAGGGGGGAGGCTGAGAGTAAGAGCCCGGTCAAAGGAAGGACCGCGGTCCTCGCCCAGCGACAGCAGGAGAGGTCCGTAGGAGCGGCGACCCGCCCCGACTGAGGGGGTCCTGGGCTGGAGCGGGGCTCTGTGCGCAGCAGGAACCCGTCGGAACGAGCACCTGAGCCTTCGCCCCGCTGCCGACTGAGACCGCTTCAAGCCAGCCCCAGCTGACTGCCCGCTCCCCCTCTGCTCCGGGACGCGCAGAGCCCGGCGGGGAAGGGGCGAACGCGGAACCGCCCGGGGCAGGGCCGCGCCCGGGGCCGGTCCCTGCGCGGCCGCGGGGTCGGGCGGCTGCAGCCCGGCGGAGGCAGGCAGGGCCCCGGCCCCGGGTCCCCTCTGCTGCCCGGGGTCCCTCTCCCGCCCTGGCCCCTCGGGCGTAGCGAGCGGGGCCCACAGCCTTACCGCCGGCGAAGCGGGCTCGCCCCGCCAGTGGCTGGCTGTAAGTAAAGGCTGTGGCAGTGACAGCACCGCCGTCCCGCAGCCGTAGCGGGGGCCGCCTCTGCACCTTTCCCCTGCAACGCACGCCGTCAGCGTTTTAATTCCAGCTCCAAAGGGAACCTGCAATTATGAGCCCTCCCCCCGTCCTCTCCCGCTCACATTCTCTTGTTTGAAGCGTTCACTGAGGAAGGTTATTTGGATCGCGAGTAAAATCAAACAGGGAGGGGAAGAAGAAGAAGAAAAGAACAACCCACAAACCCAACAACGCAGCGAACCCTTCCATTTGCTATTTACAAAACTCATTGTCATGCTTCACTCAGACTGTCTGCCGAGCTGGGGGAAATAAATGTGACTGAACCAGAGACAAAGCCGAAGCAGCTGTATTTGAATTTCGCAAACACTGTCAAACGTGCTCTCGTCTCACAGTTCTCGGGGTGGTTGTTGTTACGATGATCGTCGTACCTAATGTGAACGTACTCGAAGGAGAGCTGCTTGGCGGCGCAGAGACCTGGTTCCGGTCGGGAATGCAGAGAGATTCCTTTTGCCAAAAGCCAAAGGCTCCTTTTCCCTCCTGCGTGGAAGCCTTGGCAGATAAACTAAGCAGAACTGCTCCCCTCTCTGGAGGGTCGTTCGGAGCCAGGCTCGATCTCACCAGGGCTGCTACGAAGCAGATCCGTGCCCTCGTCTCCTTTGGAGAGGAGGCGGCTGAGACACCTCGGGGCCACCGATGTCCCCGAGGGAACGCGTTGCCGCCCTCCCGCACGCCTCGCCCTACCGCCCGGCTGCTCGCCAGGACGGGCAAACCCTGCGGGCCCCCTCCCCGGGCCCCGGCAGGCCGGGCCGAGCCGGGGAGGGCCGCGGAGCCGCCGCGGAACCCGGCCAGGGTCCGGCGGCCTCGGCGAGCCGCCTCTGCCGGGGAGGGCCCCGCCACGTGGCGGAGCGGCGGGCCCGGAGGGAGAGCCCGGCCCTTCGGCGGCCGCCCCGGCTCAGCCCTCGGCTCCCCTCGGCACCTTCTCCGGGGCCCGCGGCGGCCCTGCCAAACGGCGCCCGGGCCCAGGGCTCTGGGGAGCAAGCCGGGTGCTGAAGGCCGGGGGGACCGGCCCCACGCCCCGAGGCCTAATGGCAAACCTCGGCGCCGGCCCGCGGAGCGTCTCCCCAGCCCTCCGCTTCTGCTGACCAGCTGCTCCGTCGGCACGCTGCTCCGGCAGCCCTCCCCTCTCCGCCGCGGGCCGCAGGGCCTGGCGTCGGCCGGCCCCGGCGGGCCAGCGGCCCCGGGGGTGCAGGGCCGGCCCCGGAGGAGCAGCGCCGGCTCCGGGGGAGCAGGGACGGCCCCGGCCCGCAGCGCGCTCCCTCTCTTCAGCGTCCTCGGCGGTTTTCGTTGCACGGGGTCCTTCGGCAAGTGGAAGCAGGGAAATCACAAGTAATGCGATCAATTATTATTTTTATACCGTATTTATGGACGGGTAGAAGTAATAACAGTTATTTGCTTTGTCGAAGCGTTTATTTTACACTTGGTATATTTCCTTACAATCGGAGAACCGACGCGGGAAAAATAAGCACAAATAAAGTAATGAAAATACGTTTTTAGCAAAAGGCGATCCTTTCCCTGTCGAATTTTCCCGGGCGCATTTCTGCCTCCTGACATTAATCCAAACCAACGACAGGGCTAAATAGATCAGTCTCTAGCCCTCAAGTCAAGCAAGAAGCAAAACAGTCATTTACTTCTCTGCCCCCTTCATAAAGAAATACTCCTCCCCCCCTCCTTTTTCCTTCAAATTGGCGATAAAGAACATCAACAAGCAAAGCAGCCAGGAGGGCAGGAACCCTCTCGAGGGTACGGCCCTGGTACCCCGCTCCCCGCCCGGGTCCTGCGGGCTCTCCTTTGCTCCCTCCCAGCCCGGGTTGCGGGGTATCGCCTCCGCTCCTCGGCGCAGGGCCGCGCTCTGCTTTAACCCCTCCTGCCCTGCCTTTGTCCCTTTTGAGGCTTGTTAGCTTCTCTGATTTGTTCGCAGCGCTTCGGCTGCCTCCCCCGACCCCCAGTGCCAGGGGGAGAATGGTGCCAGGGCCGGGGAATTACACGCCGCTCTGGGATTCCGCAGTTGTGGCAATAGCGCTTTCACGTGCACCGATCGCATACTTTGCGTACATCACATACATCAGGGTCACCTCAGTGAGGGGGGACAGGGAAGGGCGGGGGAGACGAGGAGGAGGATTAAAAAAAGATACAGTTCTTCCGCGGATGTCAGGCATTTCAAATAAAATAGTGCTTGATACCAAGGTAACACTTCCTTATTGCCGGCTCTCGGTCTTCTTTGAATTGCTTCATTTCCCTTATTCCAACTATTTATTTTACTGCCAGAGACTGCATGCAATAGTGCCACAGGTTGCTAGCAATGGGCAAGAAAATAAACGGCTCCTGGCATGGCCAAGGTCGCCAGCATTTGCGCCAGATGCTTTGCGTGGTGGCTCGGTTTGTCCCACTCGCATGGAGCCGCTGTGACGGAGCTGCCCCGGGCCCAGAGCGGGGCTGGGACCCCTCTGACCAGCAACCTGCGCCTCTGCAATCATCGTTTTCTTCATGTGTTCCCACCCCCTCTACCTGCTCCACAAGTAATGTTGACACCTCTTAACTGGACCAAGGCACCTCGCTGCTGGATCTGCCAGGACAAGAGCAAAAAAAGCCTGGAGAGGACAGGGCACCTCATTAATCCCTACAGCTGTCATTTCTGGAAATGTGTTTTTTGTACCAGCCTATAAACCCTCTGCAAAACATGCAGTCTCCAGTCTGTTTTCTCTTCTGCGGATAGCAACGTGCTGCCCTTTTCACTTGCTACCTAGTCTTTGTTCGGTGCCCATAAACAAGAAATGAGACAGTATTAGCTGGATTCAGAACCTCCCACATCTTCCTTCTTGTTCTGTGACCAGGGCTGCTCCTCCACATAAGGTCCCACCAGCACCAAGAGATGCCTGCAGTCAGTGTGCTTCAAGGCCCTAGCTTTGTTCCCTGTCCCTGAAGGGCAGGGAAAAGGGCCAAGGAGGAAACTCAGCACCCATTTGGGCCAGCACTCCAGCCCTGCAGATCCCTCCACGCAGCACAGCCCTCCCTCTTGCAGCACAGCCCTCCCTCTTGCAGCACAGCCTGCTCAGGACTTGAGTGTCGGGCACGCTCCGGGGAACCTGCAGGGCTGATGTTGCACAGGCTGCTTGCTTTCTGGCTCTGCCCTTCCGTCCACCCTTCCACAGCCCAGCAGAGCCAGCTGGGCTGGCTGGAGGGGGTCCTCTGTTCTCTCAGGAGAGGCAGCCCATAAGAAAAGCATGGTAGCTGGAGGTGTCTTTGTGTTGACAGTCTTGAAAGAAGGTAGAGAATGAAGGAGGACGATACTTGTTCTCAAGACCCACAGTTCTGGGGCTACTTCGGTGCAGGGTTGTTGCTTGAGGAGCTCTACCTCTGACAATACTGTACTTGGCACTTAGATAAAGTGCTTCCAATTTGTGAGCCAGTTAATTCTCCTGGTAGCTGTCTGAGATTATAGCCCTATCTTTCAGACAAAGTAAGGCAGACAAGTTAAACCTCTATAAAGTTTATAACCACAAATTACTTCTTTTTTTTTTGCTGAAGTGAACTATTTTAGTTGAGTTAGACAGATTACTTTGTATAATAATAAACCATCTGAAAGCTACTGGGAAGTTTCCAACATATAAAAAATTGCAATCTTATTTAAACGCTGGGAAAGATAATTGTTTGCCCTTGCTGTATGTTTTGCATTCTTGAAGTATATCTTTTAAGGCATAATATACATTTTGAAATCCCATATATGCATCTCTACGGTAGTAATGGCTTTCCACAAGCTCTGTGGGAGGTGACATTTCAGCAAGATACTTCCCCTTGACTTTGTTTATTCCAGCAGTTTAAATTCTACCTCTGGTGATAGCTGTTAACTTGGCAATGTGAAAAGTGCTACATGATGTGTACTGTGCTCAGTCAGCTCATCAGAAGCTTACCAATTACGACTGTGGAGCCCATTCTTCCTGCCACAGCATGCCACCCACCATGCATGCCTGGGACAGTTGATCTTCACATGTGCATAAAGTCTGCAAGTACGCACACATTTACACAGAGCCTATACAAAGCGTGCAAAATAAGTCTGGTGCTTCTTAGAAGCCTTTTTGTTTCCTGCAATAGCTCATACACAGGCAGTTGTAGATCATTTCTTGTTCCCTGCCTGCTTTGGAAATGTCAAAAAGGGGAGCGTTTGAACCCCACCCTGCGAGGGGGTGAGCTTTGTACCTGTCAGGTAGTCCGGATGCCGGTGTTTTGGGCAGAGGACCAAATTGTCAGGATGGCTGTGAAACAGGAGGTGGCAACCATCCAGACTGTCCGTCTCATCTGCTTATTGGTCGCCATCCACATCCTCGAGGTGCTTGGGAAAGGAGGTATGGCTGGAAGTAGATTGTGGGCTGAGTGAAGTAATTTAAATATGCTGAAGTGGCCCATGAGCTGGGCACCGCTGCATTATGAAACAAAGAACTTTGTTAACAAAAGCCTTTGTAAGCCTGTTTCCCCGGGATGAAATCTGATCTCTGTTTAAGGTCTCCTAATGACATTGGCGAGGCAAGATTTAATTCTAGACAGATGCTATTAGTCAAGCATGTAGTGAGTGTTTGAGCTTCAGAAATAATGCTACCTTTGAGCATTCATTTTTGTTTGGAATATCCCACTGTACATGCAAAATCCAGATTGGGCTTTTTGTTGAACCATGATTTGCACTTATCCAAAGATATTATTTTTCTTTATTTTGAAGAAGCTATTTACAAAGCTATTTAGTGCCAGACTCTGTCACCTTTCAAAGTAGTCTCTTTTGCATCAGCTAAAATAGAAGTAACTCTGTTCAAGTAAGCAGAGCAACACTAGTGAAAAACCAGAATAAATAATCAGAGAATCAAGCCCTTTGAATACCAAATGACTCCATAAATAGTCCCATTGATTTCAGTGGTATTTCATGGCATAAGTAGCTACATTAATGGAAACAGCGTACAAGACCCTTAGTGCTTGGGCAGAAAAAAAAAAAAAGAACTTCTAATTATTTAAAAAAATATTCCATGGTGCATTAGTCAGTTGACATGTTACTAGCTTATTGTATGACTTACCAAAGAAAGAACCAAGTGAGTTGATGACAAGGATGACTCCTCTGTTAGCTGCTGTGACAATTCAACACACCAGTGACACAAAAGCTGTGTCCCTTATTTAAACAAACAGAAAGCAAATAAAGCCACACCACTGAAACGCTTTCTATTACCCGCAAACAAATACTTCTTTAAGCAAGAAAGAACAACTCATTGGTGAATGGAGTTGCCCCTTTTTCGGGAGTTTTATGGGCAATGTGAGAAAGTCATAATGTCGTTTCCCCTGGCTCCGTTGCTCTGGATGACTCAGAAAAAATCTTTTGCTTGCTTTTCCTTGAAGTTTAGTAAAGAATTAAGTGAAGTCCATGCATGCTTTTTTAATTACGTTTCTTTGGCTAAACAGATCTTTTAAAAATAAAGAAGTGTTCTCTGGAAATGTTTTGCGGCATCTTTAAACCTGAATATGAGAACTGGGTCCGGATCCAGAGAGCAGCAAAACACCTACCCAGCTTTAAGACTTCTGGAGCCAACAAAACTGTTGCTGGGATCTAATTGCTTTGCTGTGGACTTCTTTCTGAAAGTGACTTGGGTGGTTTGACTCCACTTCAGGAGCTGGAACACGATGCACAAGAGTAGAGGAAGAAACCGTGATGATCAGGGAGCATCGCAGCCTGACCAGCAATGGCATCAGGTCCCCACACCTTCCTGCCAGTCCTGAATTTGCTGTCAGCGTTCTCAGGGGTGCAGGTGATATATTTCAAGTATTCGATAAAGAACTGTGCGCCCACGTACACGGTACTGCTGAAAACTTTTGTAATTACAGTAATTCTGATGAATCTACATCAGCTCTGTCCCTGTCTTCCTCTCATTGCTTTTCTTTGTATTCTCTTCTTGTCAGATCACACAGTAACTGTAAAAAATGCTTTGTCCAAAACACAAACTCCCTGTTCCGAATGCCGCTCTGCTATCAGCAGGAACAGTATTTCAAATAAGCTGCTGGGCATTTGCCTCTATGAATAGCTTCTTCTTTGCTCATGCTAGACTGTAAAAAGCTCGTATGTATCTTCTGAGTGCACATTTTTCACTAAGAACCTCCAGAGCACAAAAGGAAGGAGTCACGAAAGGTGAAAAAAAGGGATCTTTTGCTTTATCGCAAACAGTTCTCTGCTGCATTTCCTCAGTTATGACCAAGCTGTAGCTATTTTCTATTGAGTGTGGAGCATTCTTATTGCCAGGAAGTTTTTAAGGGAAGTACTTTGAAGAAGGTTGTACAGTGCTGATTTTTCAATACTATCTGAAACTAGCCTGCCATTTCTTCTCTTTCTGTGTACCAGTGAAGTGACACAGAATGGACAAAATGTTTCCTCTCTATCAGGTAAGGACAAGGCTGCATACCTATGCCACCCATGCTGTTATCCCACGGCTGAAGAGGAGAAGGGACTGCCTAGACCCCCAGCTTTGGGGAAAAAGCACGGTTTAGTGCTCACCATGTGCGTTACAACAGTGGTTGGAGGAGGTTAGGAGAAGACTGGTCCCCTACAGTCGACTTTTATAATCTTTTGAATTAGGAATAATCTCTTGCTGGTATAGGCTTCTACTGAATTATTGATACCCTTGAAACAGAGAGGACAAAGGGAAGCGAATGAGATGTTTGTGAAGAAATACAGCAGTGAAAGATTCCCAAGAATGGGTTTCTCACAAACTCACTGCAAGCCTGAGGGATACTTGGTGCTTGCTGCAATTCTGGTCCCTAGCCTCATAAAGACCAGCTCCTTGCTCTTTACAAAGTCAGACTCTAACGTTAAAAAACAAGGAAGTTTCTAGTTTACTAGTAAAAAGGTTTCCCAAACTTGCAGAAAGCATAAATGAAGATTGAAATTATGCTGTTTTCTGAAAATCACTTGTTTCTAAGCAATCTCATGACATTTAGGGGGGAGAGGGATGATGCTTGATTTATCATTTGTTGGTGTTTGGATATATTTTTCCATACTTATCCAAAATCTAAAAAAATAAAGTTTTGAAAAGGATCTTTCAAAATATTTTCTTGACTGAATGATTCTATTATGTCTTACTGTATTAAAAAAAGCTGACTGTGTAGTATGAACTCCTGAGGGCTTTTAAGGGGCCCTATTTCTAAAACTTTTAAGTATTCTTTTTTTGTTTTCTGGACTGAAACAAACTTCTTTCCCTTTCCCTTCTTTCCCTTTCCCTTTCCCTTCTTTCCCTTTCCCTTTCCCTTTCCCTTTCCCTTTCCCTTTCCCTTTCCCTTTCCCTTTCCCCTCTGCTTTCCCCTTTCCTTTTGTCTTCCTTTTTTCCTTCTTTTTTATTTTATTTTATTTTCTTTTTTTCCTTTTTCCTTTTTTTCTTTTTCCTCCTTCTTTCAAACCAGCCAACCAAACAACTAGCCAAACCAATTATTTTTTTTGAGTTCTGCTCTGAGACAAATTTACAGCCCAGGATGGTACCAGTCAGGAGTCCAGCAGCCCAATGTTCTCTAATTACTCACAAAACTACCTCTACAATATCAATGCAACTTGATCTGACTGCATCAGTAACATAGCATCCGGTTTTACAAGCTTGACAGTGGTGGCATGAGAAGGAGTGAAAATTGACAGCAACTTGACAGAATACTACTGGGACTACTCTCGGGTCCATCATGCAGTCATCTTATCCCCATGCCACTAAAAAACTAACAAATTTGTTATCAGAATAGCTGTTACAGGGAACTGATTTAACAGTACTGTATTTTTTTAGGTGTTTGCTGTGAATGAGGTTTTCCTCTGCAGCCCCCGGAATTATCCTTATAATCCTAGTTATAGGATTATCCTATCCTTATAGATGAAGGGGACATAAAAGAAGATGGGTGAAAACGAAATCACATGGGAAGTGGAAAATATTTGTTTTCTCCGTGTGCACACATTGTGCTGAGTGCAGCAGGGTGCCGAGATGGACTCCTCAGATGCTATCACGCTAACTGCAATATCATGTAGCTGTGTATCTCCTTCAAGCTCCTCTGCAAAATTCTATAGTGTGATCACTTATCTGGCTGTGTTCAGTCTATAAAATCTAAAAAGAGAATGCATTTTCTTTTAGATACTGAGTTTATTTTCTGTTCCTGTTGGTGTTCAAAATTCACTGTAATAAGGAGTCATTTTATTGTCATGCTTCCTTGGTTGTATTTTGGTTTCTGTTGTCTTAATGGAAATAATAAAGCAAATTGTTCTGAGAACAGCAGAATTAATGAAGTGATCTTTTGAAGATTTGTGTCTGATATTCTTACAGCCCTTCCTTTGTCCTGTTGGAGCAGCTTTGTCCATTTATACACAGCTTCATGCCCAACTCCATTACACTCCCCTTCCCCGTCCCCTCAGCTGCCTTTCATGTCGGCAGATATCAGCTGTGCAGAAGACATGACGTACTCTCAGTAGTTCAGAGCTACTTTTGCACAGACATGCTGGCAGAATACCTGCTGATTCTGTAGTAAGAGGTCAATCAGAAAACGGAACTGCTCAGCTGTGACTGATGCTTTGTTCCTAGTGGGACATCAGTCTGGCTCTGTGTCCTCTATCCAGCCACCAAATTCAACAAAACTCATGAGATTTCTCTTTAAGTCTCTGGCCTCATTCTTATCTTTGGCTGAAATTGACCAACAGTTTTGGAAGTTATGAGGGGTGGGGGGACTGACAGACAGTGAATCAGATGGATCAAAAATGTGAGAAGTATAAGGGTCAAGTTTTTTTTTTTTTAAAAAAGTAAATATCCCAGACAGTTGTCTCTCAGAAACGAAATAGATGTAATGGAAAATTAACAGAACTTGTACTCCTAATTCATATGAGTACTTTGAAAATTCCACTAAGAAAAATTTTTAGTGGAGTTGGAGTAAGAGAAAACCACATCTTTTAAAGGCATGATAACAAATTATGCTAGTTGTGAGTCCACCTTGGCTGAGAAAAGAACATTTGAATCATAGCACTGACACTGAAATGCTTTCTTTATCTTAAACTTGCGTCTGGCTCAGAACCTTGGATTCTGGCTGCATAATTTTGACTATCTGTTAGTGCATTCAAACTGTATCATAAATAGCAGTATTGAAAACATACACCACAGGGGAAAGAAATCTGTAATAATATCAGCTGCCATTATATGATAATTAATTTCAGTCACTGCTAACCTGGATAAGTGGTTTTCATAGAGTAACAAGTGGCAAATTTTGCTGAAGAAAAATTTGGATAGAACTTTCAAGATTTTAAGCCAGCTCTAGAAGAGATAATCCACTTTGATCAATGGGAAAAGTAATTGGCGACTAATTTTAAAGCTGAGTATGTCTAGTTTGATTAAACAGTGAGTAAGAGCAACATGGTAATAATTTTCACATATGTAGAAGGGAAGCCATTTTAAGGCAGCAGTTTTAGGGTACATATTCATAAGAAAGAAAAAATAAATTACAGGAAACTTTAAACCAAGTGTTTAACACCCTTCTAAAGGCGTGAATCTATTAGACAGCAAAGACACTTGAAAAATGTCAGTAAACGTTGTATTGTCTGGGAAATATGAAAAAGTTTGGCTGCATTACCAAAGAATTTACTGAGAAATAATCTAGCTTTGGAGTGAGAGAGCTTAGATGGTCTCATTACTCATTCACAGTTTTAATTTATAGGATTCTGTGACTGAATCTCGTGATGAGATTGCTTTCCTCTTCTGGAACTAGCTAGCAGATAGAAGAACTACATATATTAAGGCAAATAAGCAGTCAGATTAGTGTTTGCATTTCACAGCCACTGAGTATTTTGCTATTAGGACAACAGTCTGTGTATTTCTTTCAAATTCTCTGTTTAAAGCAGGTTGTATTCCAGCTGGTGACTATTATGGCCTGAAGTGGTATGATTATCTCCAAGGGAAATCTGCAAGAACACAACTACTTCAGGAATCTTTTGTCAAGGACAAAGTCCATACACCCCCCACCCTCCACCCCCCCCATATATGTATAGATATCTCCTTTAATGTACAATTATAGCTATAAATCATATGTTAGTATAACTGAAAGTAAATAATTTCTTTTTGGAAGGATATAGGGTCGGTTGCAGGATGTAGGAAAAAATGCAGAAAAAATAAAAAGTGTGGGATTCTGAACATGCAATATATTAAATAAACCCACATGACTAAACTCGCTTGATTCAGAGGTGTTTTCAAGATAGATGAAATGAAGAAGAGTGTCAGTTCATAACAGGAAGAACAAAACTTTTGAATCAGATGTAGTTTAACTCAGTAAGAGTGAGTAAGCTTGTAAAGTCTTACTGAGCTTTTCAGAGCAAAAATAATGTATTTGGACTGTCAGAGATTTCACTGGAAAATAGGCTCATGTAAACAGGTAGGATGCAAATATAACTTTCAGCTGGGATTACAACCTGTAGGTTGCTTGGCATACTGTTACATAACTAGTTACAGAAATGCTGCTGGCTTCATTGATGTCATTTGGATTTCTATTACTGTCTTAGGGAGGACAAAGTCTCATGGGTGGTTCTTAGAAATTTTCTGAAATCCACAGACAAGATTTATTTCATTGTGTTTTGGCTTCTGGTATTTAAGGCAATGAATAGAGCTGGTGGGCTTGATCAAATACAGACCTCCTTCTGTGTCACACAGGTGACCCTAACAGGCCAGGCCAGGATTAAAAACTTCCGTAGATAGGACCTCTTGGTCCTGAAGGACCCAGCTGAGCTGCTATACAGAGAGGGTAAAATCTTTTCCTTTCAGGTGCACTAGGCTGCTGCATTAAGAGCTTTGGGAGGTACAGGCACATCCAGGGCTTCCTGCATAGTGTCTAGTCCGAGCGGAGAGATCTTTTCCTGAGACAAAGCTCAAGATGTTTTCTGACAGATCCATGCCAATCAGTCATAGCAAAGACGTCATGCTGTTAGTATAAATAGTGCACAACAACGTTCAGCTAACATAAAGTTCTTTCAGAAACGTATTTACTTGGCATCATGTACAGCAGCCCCGAGGTACCATTAACCTCTGCTGAAACACAGGATTGTATAGATCTGTTCTGCCAAACTGATCTATGGCAAAACAGAGATTCCCAGGCCTCTGTGCTCAGTTCAGAGACCTGTTTCTTACTGAATGGTTTGTTTTTCCAGCAAAAATAAGGGTCAATCAACATTTTCAAATAACACACAAATGTACCAGTTTTATTGGAGTTTGTCTCTCTAACATTTTTACAGTAGCCCACAAAAATCAACCCAAGATAATCGCAGGAATAATTGACCAAAGAATAACAGTTTCTTTAATCAAGGGAACATGATGATTAAATCAAAAGCTTTAGATCCGTGGATATCATCAATGGTCTTTTGTCTATTAATAACAATATGTCATCAGTGAATTTTAATAATGCAGTTGCGAGAGGGTGGAATGTCTACATCTAGATGGAGAAAGGTCAGAACAGTATTATTTGTAATTAAATCCATTAACCATACTGTGGACAGTTTTACAAGTGATTTAGATTAAAATATATTGCTGAAGTACAGCAATACTTACAAAGAAAGAAGCTCAAATCCTACAATTTCTTAACATTGAAGTATGCTGTCCTTGGACTCCGTTATTCTAAATAGGATTCAAGCTGTAATATTTTAATTAAAAAAAAAAAAGAAGAATAAAAGAAACCAGAACAACAAAACGTTGCTAATGAAAGGCTTGGTTTTGCTTTGGAAACATTGGCAGAAATACCCCACAGCACTGAAGCTTCAGGGACACCCTCGTTTCCTCTTCCTGTGCTGTAGCCGTATGGACAGTCAGCGGCATTGTTCTACAGCTTTTACGCATAACAAATCACTTTTGCATGAGACATGCAAGCTTGCAGGGAACTTGTTAGCTTAGGAAAGGTAGGCAGCGTCTGAAAACAAGAGCAAGTGTGTGCTGAGTGTTAGCACGTTCTGTTACAGCGTAGAGCTTTCAGAAGCCAAGGTATGCCTTTGCGCCAAACATCATTGCACAGCGCAGGTACACTTTGTATGTGTTAGTGCATGAAGAGGCATAGTAAAAGACTATCCACACATACAAAAGACATGAGAAGGTACGATTCTTCTATTTCCTGGAGGGAAGGCACGTTACAATTTTCTATGGCAATACTTAGTGGTCTTACCTTGTATATCCTCCCTTTTCTTTCCACTCTTCCTTGAGTCACTAAGCTACAGTTTTCAAGGGAAAAGTGTTTTACAGACAATGATGTCTTGCTGGTTTGTTTGTCCTGTGTATTGGCCAGCCAAGAATCCTGTGAAAAACAGATGTGACTTTCTTATTAATGTTAGTATCAAAACTTTACCACAAGGAGACTTGAGGAAAGTTGCATAAGCATCTCAGTTCTTACAGTGCCACCACTGAGTGCAACCACTAATTTTGTGTTCCCCTGATTGTCTCTAAAACAGATGCTTTGTGTTGATTTATTAACTCAGAAAACATTTTACAGGAACTCTGTAGAAAACTGGGCATGTGGCTATTTAACATCATGTAGGCATAAAATTTGGATTTGGTAGAGAGAACATATTCGTCAGCTGGAAAAGTGGCACCAGAGTGACTTTTGTTGTCTACCTTGGGAAAGTCTGTAGGGACAGTACGAGCATCTGAATAACAGTCTTCCATGTTAGCTGAGTGACCACTGAGACTGGAATACAATGATGGTCCAGCTATTGTGGCCTGAACATTGTCACTTTCTTGGACAGAAATAGTGGGGCTATCCGTGTAGGAGCATGAGAGGTGGGGGATGCATGGCTGCCTGCACAAGTGTCCTAGAAGTATGTTAAACCGAGTGTAATCTATCACCCAGTGCTTTTGAGCTCTTAGCCACAAATAGGCAGAGGTGAGCAATTTTATGCTGTAAACAAAATAGAAACAAGCATAAAAATGAAGTCTTTATAAAATATTTTAAAACATCTATTGAATTAATTGGTTATAAGTGTGAAATGTTTGCATTTGCATTGTATATTACAAGTCCTTTAAACTCAACTGCATTAAAAAAAAAAAAAAAATTTCAGCCCTCAACTATTTTAGCCCTTTCCTACTAGAATCTGTCATTTTCATTTTGTAAGTGCTAATGTACTATCAAACTTTTTTCCTGTCCTGAACACTTTTGGTGTATCTATTTCTCTACCTTTTATAGAACCATTTCCTTTAACATCAACAGCTTTTCTATACTTCTTTCTGACTGCAGCTCATTTGTTGAAATTTCCAGTGTATCTTCTAGAATACACTGATAATTTTAACTTTTTTTTTTAAATGTGAAGAGATCCTAGCTTATCACAAATTGCCATAAATTCAGAAGTACAATGTGCTGTAGGCAAGTCGAAAGTATCCAATATGTACTCTTCTTTCATTTTTCCGATCATCTCTATTTAGTTCTGTTAGCACTTTCTCAGAACAGAAAGTAGTCCGTTTAGAAATGATTGGATCATCTGTTTTACCCTCAACCAAGTGACATTCATTCACCCATTAATAGTCCGTTATTCTCATCCAGATGTCACCGAGAAATAATTTTTTCTACTCAAAAGAAAACACAAAAAAACACAGGATAATGGAAAATCAACAAGTGCAATTATTTCATAGTGTAAAATGTTACGAATTTTTAATAACACCAGAATTTAAAAAAAAGGGAGTGAAGGAAGAACATTGAAAGAATTGGCAGATAAGTAAATGACTACAGTCATTTCCTTAGGGAAAACACGTGCTTTCTCAGGTTATAGCTCCACATCAGAAAGTCTAATGTAGGCCGATAATTTCTATATAGTCACAATTGCAATCAGTCTTTTATTTTGAGGCATCTTTTTACTCTCTTCATTCACTTAAGAGGTTATTATTTCAGAACAGTAAAGTTAGCCCAATCAGTCTTTTATTTTGAGGCATCTTTTTACTCTCTTCATTCACTTAAGAGGTTATTTCAGAACAGTAAAGTTAGCCCTTTGGACAAAGCAGACCCACTTCATCCTGGCTCTTTGGGACAAAATGGAATGAACCTTTTTTTCATTTAAAAAAAATTAAAAGCAACTTCTCTAAAAATGTGGAAGAGTATTGTGTCTTAGTGTTCTTTAGGTGAAAGAAGAGCTACGTTTTTTTTGCCGAAATGCGGTTTGGATAGGGATCATTTTCCTTCCAGTTCTCACCGATGCTTCTCTGACAGGATACCAACCCCCTGTCCAATGCTGGTTTTCCTACTCTGTCCCAAGTCTAGGCGATGTTTTTCATAGTATCATTAATGGTAATATCTATTTTTTTTTTTAACCTATCAAAATGACATACTTACTTTGTCATTGAACCATGCTGAACTTTGCACCACTGATTCTTACTACAAGGAGGGTCATTGGCTTTGGGCCCTAGAATAGAAGGGGAAATCCGGTCTATACTCTGAGTCTGATACTCTTGTCTTCTTGTCCTTTCTCCAAAGGAAATGATTGTGTGCATTGCAATGATTTTTGGTTTTTTTTTTATTTTTTTTTACAGATCATATACAGCCGCATAAGATCACTGTGCATTTATGCTGGGGAACTAAACTTCAAGAAGATGGAATCACAGTCATTATCTTGAGGTGAGCATTGGAAAAACTCCGTCTCCTGCATGTGGGGTGATAAAGAATAGTAATGAATAAATAATCATGGTGTCAGGCAGTGAGATTTTGCCGGAATGATTCAGTTCTCTTATGCACACAGAGCAGTTCGAGTACCTTGAAGACATGAAATCTACCACAGGAAGTAGACTTCAGTTCGTTAAGCATGAAGACATCTATCTTTGACCAGCTAGACTTGGTATAAAAGGAATGGGAAGGAAGAGTTAGGTATCTCAGAAGAGAATACCACGATTCATAATACACAAATCCATTTAAGACCATGAACTCTCCCATGCAGCACTATATAGAGTGTTGAAGAGTTAGAGCAGTCGCTGCTGGGAAAGTATCCTGATGTTCATACGGAGTCTGAGAATAAACCAGTCTGTGCTTGTAGGGGCAAGTTGGATGACGTGTGCAATGGATCCAACACATCCACTGAACATGAGGTCCATTGAACATGAGGTTTTATCTATCATCAAGAAAAGTGTGCAGCTATCTGTAAAAAAATGAAAAGTCACATTCCACATGCTTTTTACAAAAGATAAAGGAGCTGAACGTGAGAGATCCTGTACTGTGCAGGATGTTGAGCAACTCTAGTGCTGGCTCATAGGATTCTGGAGACCAGACTGTTGTCTGAGGATGGGTTTTATTCCAAATATCTTGACAGAACATTTGCCTTTCAGTGAGGCTTTCTGATGAAAGTGATTATGTTCTCCTATAGAATATATATATTCATAAATAGATTAGAAGTTAAACCTTTATCTTGTTGAACACTTCTAAGATATTACCACTGACTTTTTTTTGCTAAGCAAGGGTTTATTGTTTTACAGAGGCAAATATGAACAATTTACATATTTACAATTTATTGAAGGCAGTATATTTGACATGGGAAACAACACAGGGGAAAACATTCTGGAGACATAATGGAGCAGTAGCAAAGATAGTAGCTAGAACCTGGAGGTGTGAGGTGACTGGAAAAGAAGATCAAATTCCATATACTGTGGTTTCAATATGTTTGAAACTTTCTACAGAGAATGTAGAAGAACCTGTTAACAGCATACATGGTGGTATCCAGGTTTATCTGTTTTAAACTTTCTGTCAATAAGCAAAATTTGTTTTTGAAGTAGCTAGTAAAATATAGAACACCAAAACAATATTCTGTGTAAGGGATTCCATGGCTTGAGTCAGAAAATTGTTGAGACCTGATTACTGTTCCTTCTCCTTTTCGCTTTTCTGTCATGGACTTGAACTTTTCATAATTACCCTGTCCCTATTCATGGTTTAATTTTATTTTATAAGTTTGGTAATACGAAATACAAGTGATCCTTATGTTATACCTTTTTGTACATATTTATTTTCCTGGAGGCAAGAATGGACACTTTCTTAATTTTGGAGTTTTGTAGTAGTGTTTGTGTATGAGACAAATAGACCAAGACATAAAAAAGTTATCCTGTTGACTTTAAAACATTAGTGTGATCAACTAGTCTTTTCCAAAATTTTGAACCACAGAATGTAATTGTGATTTCTTAAAATAATGAAGTAAAACTACATATACATGATATAATAATCTATATAAATAAAATATCTGGATTTAGGATTAATTTTCTTTTTTTTACTTGTATCTCCTAGGATATGCTTTTAAAATATTTTAAGGCTTTTTTTTTATATCAGATGAAGTTTGCATACTGTTTTTTCCAAAGAAAAATTCCAGAGAAGAAAAAGATATCTCACATAATCTGAGGACTCTAGGAACAACGGGAGTTAAGAATAATACCATATTCTGTGACATAGAAAAATTGGACACAGGAATGTCAGTTAGATTGCTATTATTTCCCGTTTTCTGTATTTTGAGCCCCCAAAAATTTCCTGCCCCAGGCTTTTAACATCTAGGTATTCTTACCTTTTTTGCAGTCTGGAACCAGCTTCAGATTTCTATCTTAGCCATGTTACCTGCTTAAATCTACATTTCTGTCGGATTAGACTCCCTCAAAATGCTTTTCTACTTCAGTGGGAAATATTCCAAGATTTCATTAGTTAATATGTTTTATTCTTCAGCACTTTGCTTCTAGATTTTTGTTCCAGGGTTTGCAGACTTTAATGTAGTTGCCCACAGCTTCCTCACAATTTGCCTTTCATTGATTTGTGATATAGTTCTGCTTGCTCTGCAGAGTATCTTATGCAGCATGTAGGTTTGCCAATACTGTGGACAGAAAATATTTCTCCAAACAAAGGTGGCAAAAATGAGTCTACATATACCGGCTCAGTTAAACATTGGCAAGACAGCTTATTAAGACAGCTGTGTAATAATTTCACTTGCCGCTTTTAATCTGAAACTTTATTAATTTCTCAAATCTTTAATAAAACTACTTAGTGCTTTAATTTGTTTGGGTATTTTTTTCAATCCTACATGAAGGTTGCCTTCGTTATGAAACCCTAGAAGCTATTGGGTATCACACACTGCTCGTTGCCTGCATATGGCTGCCTGCCTCATCTGGGCATCTTGCTGCAAGAAAGAAATCAGTTACATCTCACCTCAAAGTCTCAACAGCAGAGGCAGAATGAAGGGGCATAGCTGTGACTACCTGACACCACAGCAGGCATCGATAGTGATATTGTCCTGGTGGTATTTTTTCCAGCTTAATGTAAGTCGGTCATGCACAAGAATCAGCCCCGTACACATGACCCCCCCGAACCAGGAAGCATAAAATACTTAGAGGCGGCTTAAACTTTGTAGTTTACATAAACATTAATCTGCCTGTGACTGTAGAGTGCACTGGTTACAGTTTGGCTGGGTGGTAGGATCTGTATTCAAGAGAAAAAGAGCAATTCTGTGGAGGAATTTGAAACGGTTTTGTAAGTCTTGTTCACTGTAGATGAGACTGTTAAATTCCTTACACAGAAATGAGTAATTTTTAGATAAGTGTATTAGGTCTCCCAAGTGATTTGCATGTATAATCAAATGAAAAGACCTCTGAAATATTGAAACTCTAGATGAGAAAAGTGAGATTCTATTAAGAAAGAAAGAACCTCCGCATTTATAGCACATTCAGAGAACATATCAGAGTATAAATTTAATGCAATGCAGCAATGCTCATCTTACTTTAAAGGTAATTATATAGAAAAAGGGGCATTTAAAATGTATAAGTAGAGGCTTTTTTGCACTCATACAGCATATAATTAACAAAGTTCTTTAAATCTATTCATAAAAGAAAGTAATAAACCACTTGTAAATAATGGCAGTCTCATATTCTTTACAGTTAAATGTCAATAATCTGAATGTCTTTTTTATACTCAGCTATAAAGCTACATTTTTTGACATATTAAGTAGGAGCAGGTATTACTAGTGTGGCATTTCAATTTTCTTGAGATTTAGACATATTAGTATAAAAAGGATGCAAAACGAAGAACAGTAACTATAGAAAACTGGAACGCTTGTAAATTAAATCAATACTCTGCCTGCAAAACACAAAGCAATAACAGTGAAGTTGCAGAACATTTCATAGCGAAATTAAAAGGTGTAGGTGTTGAGACCTTAAAATACTAAACTGTAGGTGCAGAACAAGAGAACAAGAGAACTACAAAGGAAAGTACCAAAGCTTGTAGTATCATACAAGTCAATTAATAATGATTTGTTTTGCAGCAATTACTGAATCCTCACAAGGTTCATTCGAAAAACAAATCCTACTTTCTTCAATGCTCATTCTTTTAGGAGTGAACACTTCTCAGAAGTAAGGAGGAAGAGGGAAAGAGGGAGAGATTAAAGAAAATATAAAGTAATGAAGGAAAAGTGTATAGATCATAAGTGATTTTGGACTTCTATTTGGTTTGATTTGCTTATTTTTTTCTCCCTCACCTCATTCTTTGAGAGCCTGTATTGGGCAGCAGACCCTGTTCTGACATCTACCACCTTGAACAGCCAAAGTGCAGGATGCTTCCGATATATTCTTCTCTGTTTGACCTTGCCCTTGAGCTCGTGGGTGCCCAAGAAGGGGCATACAACTGTCTATGAGAAGAGAATTATTAGGTGCCAGGTTCTGCCAAAGCAGCAGAGAGATTGGACTATATGGGAGGTTGCAGGCTTGGAAAAAATTCAGATTAAATTAGTTAGGGTTAGACTGTTTTTCCTCTGATCTGACTGCATATGTTTAAATTTCAATGATTATGAACATCTCAGATTCTTCCATGTTTACTGCTGATCACTGAAATACATGGCACTCTGCCAGTTTATAGCAAGAAGGGAGAAAAAATCAATACTTCCCTGAAATTAAGCTTCATTTCCCATTGTTGCAATTCATAGACTGTACCTTAAGAGCCATAGTTTACTTTGCAGCAAACCTTGCATTTTTGGACTGGTTAGTTTTCCACAAAATAGGCTGAATATGCAAACTTTTATTAGAATGATTCAAAATCTTAAGGAAAACAAACCTTGATTGTATGCTAAAAATACAAATTTGATGCCTGCATGAAAGATGTTTAATGTCAAAGAACATATTATCCTAGGTAATGTTTTCCAAGGGACTTGTTTCCCTGTTACAACCACAAAAATTTCTTCCTCTTATTTTTAGCTAAAAGGTAATTATGTCTGAACAGTCTTCTATATTCTATTTAAGATATTGTATAGATAGATACAGTATATTGTATAGACAGATACATTTGTACTTACATCTGAATATAGATGTATCTATATATCTATCTGTTTACACATATACACATACACACACATACATGTTTTTCAAGGTACATTGAAACAAAGTGATTGAAATAGAGAAACAAAAATTTTTGCTATGCAGTTTTATTTTATGATGAAAGAAAACACCATCAGTTCTTGTATCAACATTAACAATCACATTTGTAAGGCCAAGGGCAAATTCCCTTTACTGTTACAGATTGTCCAAGGGTTGAACCAGAAGGTTCTTCCAGGTACTTCTTTCTCTTTCTTGGCTATGAATGAAGACTAAGCTAAGTGAAGCTGTGTCCAAACTGTAGGTTGACACTGTGAGATGTCCCAGAGTATTGATCTTTCACTTATTCAGTTTAGTGCCTGGCTGGATGTCACCATGTTTCCCCCCTGCCTGCATGCTCGCATTGCCTTTCCAGACAAATCCAGGAGCAGGAGGAACAATGGTGAAGCCTGGGGGGCTTCATGCAGCACAGAGTTCTGGTGCAACCATGTCTGACAGTTTAGACAGCCTAAATTCCTCTTAGGAACCTCATTTAGAGTCTTAAAATTAGATGGAATAAATTTAGGCTTTAGTCTTGTAACACAAGAACTACAGTAAACATTTGCTGTTAGGCTGGGTTTATATTGGGTTGTTCCAGTTTCTTCTTTCCTGTATGCACCCCAAGATAATCTTCCACATGCATGATATCCAGCCTAAGATGAGAGAAACCACTTGCCCCTCTGCCTGTGTGTGGTTCAAGTTCACAATATTGCTCCTTCAGATCACCCAGAGTGTCATTGCCTGTGCAGAGAAGCGTGGAAAATGAGCAGTCAGGCAGCAACAGTGGACTGGCAAGAAATTTAAGGAAAAGTTTAATTGAGGTTTTTGAAACTTAAAATTCTGAATCAATATGGAATCAGCACTAGAAAATCCTTCGCTGTGGCAAAATCTGCTGGTACATCTGATTCCTCTTTTTGCTTCATTCCCATGCTGGAATGAAGAAAACGGCAACAAACGAACAAATTTAATTTTGATGCCAAAGTAGCATCACTGCAATGTGGGGAGGATCTAAAAAAGCAGAAATACGGCCTATAGCAAGGAGATTCAGACTTCTCCAACACTCAGCTTGATCAGACTTCTGAGCTGAAGTTCCTCTGTACTTGCTAGGTGATAACAAGTCAAGAGATTGAAGGTGGAAGTGCTACAAGAATATAAAAACCATGCAAACTAAATGTATTGTTGATTAATATCTGAAATTGTAGGTTAAAGAATAACCTTGTGATGAAATTGTTCCTATTTTTTGATCTTATCTGGTTTTTTTTCTAATTAAAGCTATCAAGCATACTTACAATTGTTGTGATAATTAGTGATCACCCGACAAAAGTGCATACCTACTTCAAAGACATCACTACTACCTTCTGAATTTAAACATCGTGGTGTGATATGGGATTATTGAACTGGTAACCCAATGATCATTCCCCTTTCTCTTTCTTCCATTCCAAAGAGTAATTTATTTATGGGATGGGAATCTTTGTCTGCTTTTTGAACTCAAACCTTGACAGTGTGAAGCAAGCTGCTGTGTTGATATTCATGATTTGGGAATTGAAAGCTGTTTGCTCTTTCAATCTCCTAAAATTTGAATTTAATATTTTATTAAATGTACCAGAGTCATTCCGTCATTTGTGCAGTGAACAAACATGAAAGAAAAATGACATAGACAATTTTAGGTCCAAAGGTCGAAGGAGGTATGTGTGCAAGTAAAATAGGGAATAAAAAAAACCTGAGTCATTTAAATTATAGAAAATTCATCAGACATTTCTCTGCTATAAATGAAACATTACTTACATTAAGGCTAAGTCCCTAGTGCAACTCTGTAAATCTTGTTCTTTTCACTTTACTTGGATGTAAAACTATTTAAGAAAGTAACTTACCACTTCACTGTTGTGCAGTATGACACTGTTTCTACAGAAAAATCACCATTTTGGTAACTTGTTCCACGAGAACTCCAATGAGCTAAACATCTTGAGTTACTCATCTTTACTGCTTCACCGCTATGACAAGCTTTTCTTGAACCTTGCTTAAAAGTTCTCTCTCATCATTGCAGGGCACCTGGAAGCTTATCAAGTCCAGGCTATTTTGAGCTGTGAGTGGGTGGGAGGTAGTAAAACAAGGGTTAGATTCATATGTTTGATGGATTATTGTGATGTTAAGGAAGACCCAGCTAATCACAGCATAACTGGCCTGAGCAGATGTGAAAAGGCAAGTGCAGTTTTATCTGTTAAAGTATTAGCAGTAGCAGCATAGAAGTAACAGTGCCTTTTACAGAAAGAGACTTGCTTAAATACAGGAAAGGGACACCAGAAGGATTAAGGGGATGAAGCAAGCCTTGGACCGTAAAGGTTAAAAGAAAATGAGTGTACTTATCAAGAAGAAAACTGGGCAGTGACTTTCAGTGTGAATAATTTCACAGAGTGAAGTGAAATCTGAGAAAGGGATGGCAAAATCAGTGATTAGTTAGACAAATTCAATTCAGAAAGGAGAAGATACATATAACAGGAAGGATGATTCATACAAATTGTTGCAGGGAGTTGTCTAATTGCAAAAGTAATTACCTCAATGCAAATGTACCTTTATTGGGCTGTGAGGTACAAATGCACATCAAGTGACCTGTTGGTCTTTTTTGACCTTTACTAATATATTACAAAATATAGTAGACATATTTGATGTTCCTTTCAAGTCCCTTATCTGAGACCTCATGGGAGGCTGTTAAAATATGGGATAGATCCTTATTCTAGTTATTTTTCTTAAAGTTTCAGGAATGAAAAAGTTCTACCCATAGGATAGTTCATCTTCAGGCCTCAGAACTGGTGCTCTGCCAAGATCAAAAGAACAGGCGCTACTGCTTGCTGATGTTTCAGAGTCTGCCAATTTAGGGAGACATCTGTAGTTTTGCTTAGCTTTGTGTGAAAAATAAGGGAAAGATACTTATATAAAGTACAATAAATTAATACAGATGCTGATGGAATACTAATAATACTAACACAGAGAATTAAACTAACAAGAGCTATCAGGGAAATGAGCCAGAAGTGTGCCTGACCAGTCAGAAGTGCAAGTGTGGCAGAAGATTTGCCCCCACCAGAGACACACAAGATTTTTTTAGAAGAACAGTGACTAGGACAGTAATGGCAAAAAGGATACCTGCTTACTGTTTGAAAAACAGCAGGTTTATTTTTACACGATCTGAAATGAAGGACTAAGTCTAGTGTAAAAGTTCATATCTTAGAAAAGAAGAAGGCTGAAGCAGGCAGTGTTTTTTTGGGGGAAGGGATGCTGTTGTAGAGGCACGCCAAGAAAGAAGGAAACTGTCTTTCCTTAACAGTTGTAGGCAGAATTTGTACCAGAGCCATGGTACTAAGGCTGAATCACTAGAGGATGTGTTTAAAACAGCTTGGTCTATTCAAGTTTTAGAAGAGCTGATGAACTGCAGTTTCAGAGGGAGAAAAAAAGGAAAAAAAAGGAAGAAAAGGAAACTATAGCTAGGCTGGGGCAAGAGGCCCATATGCTGACTTTCTGAGTAGCTGTTTATGCGATAGTAAAGGTAAGAAGCTTTTGCCACTTATTTTGTGCTACTTTTTCATGACATGTGCATGTGGAAAGAAGGCAGGATGGTATTAAACTGACATCCTGCCCCAACTGCCAGAATGTCTTGTTATGGCTTCAAAGTCTAGATTCACACAGCAGAAGGCACTGTCTGCTTTACTCGCACACTAGTAAGGGCTCTCATACAGCCTGTGGGAAACCTGGGCTCAAATCCCTCTTCTGCTGTTGAAAGACTAGAAAATATAAGTCTTTTTCATTTCGTTGGTAAGAAGAAACTCAATTGCCAGACTGTAGGGTATTTTGAAATTGAGAACTTCTCAGTCTCTTCTGTTAGTTCTTTTTCATTTCACATGTCATACTTAAATGTTCTTCGAGTTAGAAAAAAAATAGCTCTCTAGTGCCTTGAACACCTGCCTGTAAGATGGAGAACCTGAGTTTTTTGGTCCTGTTTGACTTAATGACAGATACAAACAGGGTCTGTGTCAACTTGCTCTCACTCCTCAGAGTGTGAGCCATGGTGCTGCTCTCAGCAGGGTTGTTGCTCAAGGCAGCATCGTGGGTGCTCCCAAAGAAGGATCTTGGTGACGCACAAGGGTGAAACCTGTTGATGCGATTCAAACTCCAGGTCTGGCCAAAGACAATTGCTGGTAAATTTTCTTTTCCCTACGCAGATGGCACTGTGGACTTTGGTTTGCAGGTGCCAGTTCTGCTCTCTAGCTTCCCAGCTCCTGCATGTCTGTCTTGTTGTCCATTCTGTCTCCTGTTTGACTCAATCTCTATATTTGACTGGATTTTTTTTATGTTACATTTCATCTTCTTTTGGTCCTGCCTATGTTATTCTGTCTTCCTCAGAATGACATGGCTTTGTTTCTGACTGTGATTGCAATTTGCAGTACAAGTCTCCAGGAAACCAGCAGGCTCTAAAATTCCCACTGCTATTTTTGATATACAAATCCTGCATGTTGATGGAAAAATCTAGGGGTAATTGCAAAGACAATATCTCCAAGCTATTAAAACCTGTTTCTTATGTTTTTCTCAGAAGCAGTTGTCAATTCCTAGGATGTAAAAAAGTTTCTTATGAAAATTTTGAACAGAATATACCATCCTAATAAACTATTCCTATTTCATCTTTCCTTTTATGCAGATATCAAATTGCAGATCTTTGTGAGAAATGAGTTATCTCAGCAGGGTGCAGAACAATAATTATTCATGCCAGGACTGCTGTGATAGACATTGCTCATAACAACTCAAATTAATCATAAGGCATATGATTGATGATGAGTACATCAAATTGTGTGGTGTGGACGCATGAGGACTGTGGATATTGTTAAACAAGTCTTTGATCCAAAATCAGAGGTGATTTTTTTGAGAGAACTCAAATCATCTGGCTATTTTATTTAGTCGTTAATATGGATCCACACAGCAAATAAAGGCAATCAAAGGCACTTCAGTTGCCACTGACAACTTTAAGATCTCTGAAAGATGAGGCTATAAACATTATTGCTTCAATATAGAATGTTGTCAGCAAAACATGCCAGGCATGCCAACATAACATTGTATGCTTAAGACCCATATTATAGGTCTTAAGTGTACGTATAAGACCCATGTAGAGGTCTTTAGTTGTTATGGGTGGTGTCTCAAGTCAAAGAGAAATTGAAAAGAAACCACAACAGTCCAGGATTGTTTTGAATAGGTAGAAGAATGATCTGACTTTTCCACTTTTGGGGATTTTGTTTCTTTAAACACATGCTGTTATCTGATAATGAAGGGTCAGATTGATGCCTAGGTTTATTTGTCCTTACTGAAGCAGTAAGTCTCCACATGGCCTCCACAGATTTTGAGTTTGCCGCAGGATGGAGAATAAAGGCTTTTCACTTAGAAGTCCTTTCTTTTTCATATCCTCTGCACATACGAGGAGGGTGTGAAAGTAATCTTGGCTCTCACCGCTTAACGTGGCAGCGAGCTGAGCTGAGCTGGCAGGGGTGGTAAATAGTCTATACTATAGAGCATACAGAGCAGGTTACTTTCTTTCTGGAGCAATTAGGGAGCTGAGGCTGAGAAAGGGGTTGGAACTTTCTGAGTCACAATTTCTTCCCCGGCTTGCTCTGGAGGTGCTGTAACTACTTGCTGTCCCAGACGTGGGCAATTGAACACAGGCTCAATTTGGCCCTCAATAAAGAAGAAATCATGAGTCTGAGAAAAATTGTTCCATTTCATGAACCAATTTTCTCATGAGAAGACACAGCACATCTACAAAATTTCCGCAAACAGCATAGAAGACAGATGTATATTATCTGTGATGAGAGGAAATGGCTGAATTGCTTATTGGGAAAAAATTAGTTTCCTTGATGACTCATTATTTCAAAAATTGCCTGTCAAGTTAATAGGCAGACTTTATTATTATTATCGTTTATTATTTCTATTACAGTAGCACTCAGGGGCTGCAGTCAAAAGCTAGGGTCTCACTGTGCTAAGCACCACGTACAAATAAAATTTTCTGATGGTCTCTGCCCCAAGAAGCTTACTGTTTTGAATCCCGAGATTGCAAAAATTTGGTCATATATTTTATTTCAGTCTGGGTAAGTATTTTAAAATCACTTCTAGAGTGCTGCTAATCAATAAAGAACTTTCTGCAAATGACAATTTGGCTTTTTTTTTTTTTTCCCAAAGGAATTTTTTATAGCAGAGGAAGTAGCTCAAAATGGGAGAACCATTCAAAAGAATCCAAATTTATGTTTGTCCTTGGCAGATGGTAGCATAAGAAAACACAAAATGAACTCTGATGAAGAAACCTGGGCAACTAGTAAAAGTACTGACTGCTGTGGGTTTGATTAGTTCCACTTCTTGAAGAGATGCTTGAATGGATAGATTCTCAAATAACAATTTTAGGTTGACAAAACATGTGTGGTCAGTATACATATACATAAGATACCATTTGCCAAATAATGAGCTCCTTAACAATATTTTTTTAGCTCTATCACATTAAAAACGTAGCATTAAATGAAGCCATTCAGTACATAGAAAAATGTTTTACCATCTATTTGATCTAGGAAGTAAAGAGAATGTAAGTTCTTAAAAAGCTGGTATTTTAATAGATGCTGAATAATAAGCAAACCATTAGGTACTGTGTCATGATGCTTTTACAGCTTTGCCTGTATTTTTAGTAGTAACTGTATCTCCAGAACTCCCACCTCCATATATTGTCCATTATTTTTTCTTACTTAATTTGGCAACTGTAATTGACGATAATTTCAGAGTCACTGTGTCTTCTTAAAGTAATTCATATCACATTCACCTAGCAGTATAAGCTGCCCACTCCTTGTATTTCAATGGGGCTTTTCAAAGAGAACATTTTGTTAGGAGTGTATTCTCCACTTAAATCAGTGTGCTCAAAAAATTATCTTGCTAGTCTATAAAAATAACAGTACACCAAATTAAGACAGTCTATTGGGAGAAGTGGAATCACACTTATTTGCCTCAGGCCTGACTTTGACATTGTCTTTTGATATTAGTCTAATTTATACACATTTGATTTTGGGTAGTTTATTACTTAAAAATGTAGATTTCAAAATCACAGAGGCAGAAGTTATTAAATATTTCTTCTCGGATGTAAAAGTGTGAGGCTTTTAAAACAAAGGTTAAGAGCTGCTTTTACATCTATTTTGTATTCCTGTATAGTATACTACCAAAGCTTCTTTCATGGAATTTCTCAAGTGCAAATTAGGAAAAACTTCAAAGACTGGTGATTTAGATTTCTCCGTTCTGTAATTTAGCTGAAATTTTCATTAATATTCCAACTTTAGAGTATCATTTTCTCTTGGTGTTACCTGAAAACTACTAGTACTTTAGGTCAATTGTACTGTATTATTTTTCCAATTAGCTTTTCTTATTGAAGTGTAGTTTATTTCCAGACTTAACTGCCCTGTCCTATAAAATCCATTGCAATACAACACAGTGTGCATCACCAACCTGCCCAATGTAATGCAACAGATTTCAGGTAAAGGTGAGAATGGAACCTTACAACTTTTTAAGCATTTAATCCCAGTGTCTTAAATGGCTGAACATTCTCTCCAGGTGTATCTTTTTTATAAGCAGGGCAATGAAAATGCTTAAAAATCTGTTCAGAAACTAGGAATTAACTCTGGTCCATGGTGTTGCTCCAGTGTGCATTAGCTGCACATTTTTTTGTTATGTTAAAACATCAAGGTATAGTGAGTGACCTTATTCCTTGATGTCTGAGGGGCAGCCATATAATTTTGATGTGTGTTTGAGAAAATTATTTTCCAGGATTTTTTCCAGTAATGATATCCACCCTCTCAAGTATTATTAAGTATATTTCTATCTGTACTTCTCAATTAGTTTTAAGAATGTCATTGTGTACCCTGCATCTGGGAAGTGGAGTAATCAGGTAATATTCAGAATCACTGGGCCGCGTAATCTGATTATGAATGTTTACCTTGTGATTCTGCTATAGAGGAGAACCAAAGCAGTGGGAAGGACACATGGAGAAAAATTCCAAAGTGAGCTCTCAGAAGTTCATCCTTCTGAAACGAATATTCCTAACTGCAAATCACATTTGCAGTTACAGAGATTAAAAAAACCAACCCTTTTGTGCTTTACAGTAAAGCTTCTCTTTTAACTAAATAGATCAGGTAGTAATTCTGCTCTCCTTACTTGATAATGTCCACAATGGGAGCTTGCTCAAAGCTCCCATATTAGAGGTGAGGCTGCTGTAGCAGAATGAATCAAAGAATTTTGGAAGAAATTTGCCAATTAAATCTTTTGGGCAGGTGGGTACTGATGATGCAATCAGTTCTTTGAAGTGCTGAGGTTGCCTGATGCTGTACGGCTGTAGCAGAAGAATGTTAGATTAATGGATGCCTTGTCTGTGCTCACAGTGGTTCTGTAAGAGAGAAGGAGTAGGGATATATTGTAAAATAATTAAAAATGAGTGTTCAGCGACAATGAGAAACAGAAAGCAATCTAAGGATCTCAGAAAAGCTGCAGGCTACATAAAGACTGGCTTAAGATTAAGAGTCTGAGAAGAACATGGAAGTCTGATGAAACAAAACGTCTTCAGTGGTATGAGCTCCTAAAGTTCTTCTGAATATTAGCCTGAATGCATGACAGTGTATCTGTTGGGAGGTAATTTCAAATCTTAAAAATACCTTGAAAGGAGCAGAGCTTTTTGGTGAAAAATCGTGTGAGTATGAATAATACCAAGAACACTAGACTGAGGAGAAGCTATTAGGATTTAAAGGCTGTGAGTTCTCATATCTGCTGATAGCAGCGATGATTCAGTCACCTGCTTACACAAACACAATTTGTGAGGTTCTATTTTTGTCCACAGAACCTGATGGTGTTCTTATAGAGTTGCTATGATTTAAGAGAGTACGCATCTCCTCATCGGCAAGCAGCGGCAAAGTGGGTGGGACAGAGGAGGGAAAGAGAGGGAAAGAGCCATCATTCATTCCTGAATTCAGTGAGTAGCACACAGGGCAGGAAAGGGTCACAGAATCATGGAATCATAGAACAGTTTGGGTTGGAAGGGACCTTCAAAGGTCATCTAGTCCAACCCCTCTGCAATGAGCAGGGACATCTTCAACTAGATCAGGTTGCTCTGAGCCCCGTCCAACCTGACCTTGAATGTTTCCAAGGATGGGGCATCTACTGCTTCTCTGGGTAACCTGTGCCTGTGTTTCATCAGCCTCATAGTAAAAAATTTCTTCCTTATGTCCAGTCTAAATCTACCTTCCCTTAGTTTAAAACCATCACCCCTTGTCCTATCACAACAGGCTCTGCTAAAGAAGCAAAGAAGCCTGTCCCTATCTTTCTTATAAGCCCTCTTTAAGTACTGAAAGGCTGCGATATGGTCTTTCTGGAGCCTTCTCTTCTCCAGGCTGAACAGTCCCAATTCTCTCAGCCTTTATTCACAGGAGAGGTGTTCCATCCCTCTGACCGTCTTTGTGGCCCTCCTCTGGACCCGCTCCAGCAGGTCCATGTCCTTCTTGTGCTGGGGGCTCCAGAGCTGGACACAGGACTCCAGGTGAGGTCTCCCCAGAGTGGAGTAGAGCGGCAGAATCACCTCCCTTGACCTGCTGGCCATGCTTCTTTTGATGCAGCCCAGGATACAGGGCTTCTGGGCTATGAGTGTATGTTGTCAGCTCATGCCCAGCTTCTCATCCACCAGTACCCACAAGTCCTTCTCCTCAGGGCTGCTCTCAATCCCTTCACCCCCCAGCCTGTATTGATAGCGGGGGTTGCCCCGACCCACATGCAGGACATTGCACTTGGCCTTGTTAAATGTCATGTGGTTCACACAGGCCCACTTTTTGAGCTTGTCCAGGTCCCTCTGGATGGCATCGCATCCCTCAGGCACATCGACCACACCACTCAGCTTGGTGTCATCTCCAAACTTGCTGAGGGTGCACTTGATATCGCAGTCTAGGTCATTGATGAAGATACTAAAAGGTACTGGTGCCAATACGGACCCCTGAGGGACACCACTTGTCACTGATCTCCATCTGGACATTGAACTGTTGACCACTACCCTCTGGATATGACCATCCAAACAATTCCTCATCCGTCAAATCTATATCTCTCCAATTTAGAGAGAAGGGTGTTGTGGGGACTGTCTCAAGGGCTTACAGAAGTCCAGACACATGACATTCATAGCTCTTTCCTTGTCCACTGATGTGGACTCCATCATAGAAGGCCATAGGCCATAGAAGGCCACTTAGGTTGGTCAGGCAGGACTTGCCCTTGGTGAAGCCATGCTGGCTGTCTCAAAGCATCTCCCTGTCCTCCATGTGCCTTCAAATAGCTTCTAGGAGGATCTGTTCCATGGTCTTCCCAGGCACAGAGGTAAGGCTGACAGGTCGGTAGTTCCCAAGGTCCTCCTTTCTACCATTTTTAAAAGTGGGTGCAATGTTTCCCTTTTTCCAGTCACCAGGGACTTCACCTGACTGCCATGACATTTCAAATATCATGTAATGTGGCCATCACGGCTACATCAGCCATTTCTGTCAGGACTCTGGGATGCATCTTGTCAGGTCCCGTAGACTTCTGTATGTTCAGGTTCCTCAAGTGGGGACAAACCTGGTCTTCTCTTACAGGGGGAGGAACCTTGCTTCCTGAGTCCCCGTTTTGGGGTCCATCCACTTGAGAGCATTGGGAAGAGAGGTTGCCAGTGAAGACTGAGGCAAATAGGTTGTTGAGTACCTCAGCCTTCTCCTCATCTGTTGTTACCAGTTTGTCAGTCTTGCTCATCAGGGGGTTACATTTCCTTTGACTTTCCTTTCTGGCTGACATATCTGTAGAAGCCCTTATTATTCTTTTCATCCCTTGCCAAGTTCAGTTTCAGCTGCACCTTGGCCTTCCTGACCCCATGCTTACACAACCAGGCAGTGTCCCTATAGTCTTCCCAGGATACCTGTCCCTGCTTCCACTGCCTGTGCATTTCTTTCATGCCCTTTAGGTTGACCTGCAGCTCTTGACTTAGCCATGCCAGTCTCCTGCCTTCCTTGCCTGATTTCTTACACCCTCGGACTGAGAGCTCTTGGACTCTCTGGAAAGTGTCCTTATAGATCCGCCAGCACTGTTCTGCTCCCTTTTCCCCAAGGGCCATTTCCCAGGGGATCCTATTGACTAACTCCTTGAAGAGCTGGATTTTTTTCTCTCCTAAAATTCAGGGTCCTGATTTTACTCTTTGCCTGACCCATATCCCTCAGGACTGTGAACTCCACCAGTGCAGGATCACTACAGGCCAGGCTGCGTCCAATCTTGACGTCACCATTTAGCTGCCTTGCGTTGGTGGCCAACGGGTCCAGTATCGCTTCCCCTCTGGTTGGGGTGTCTATTACCTGGCTTAAGAAGTTATCTTCCATACACTCCAGCAGTCTCCTGGATTGCCTACAGCTTGCCATGCTACTTTTCCAGCAGATGTCAGGGTGGTTGAATTCCCCCAGCAGGACAAGAGACTGCGAGCGCGAAGCCTTCTGTAGCTATAGTAGGAAGGCTTTGTCAATAGGCTCCCCTTGATCGGGTGGCCTGTAGTCGATACAAACCACAACGTTCCTTTTGTCTGCTTAGCCTCTAATTCTTACCCGTAATCTTTCTACTCACTCGTGGCTATTCTTCAGAGGCAGCCCTCACACTCTATCCATTTCTTGATATACAGGGCAAAACCTCTGCCCCTCCTTCCTCACTTGTCCCTTCTGAACAACCTGTAGCCGTCGATAGCTGCTCTCCAATCATGGGATTCACCCCACCAAGTTTCAGTAAGGGCAATGAGATCTTAGCTTTCTAGCAGCACTTTGGCTTCTAGCTCCTCCTGTTTGTTGCCCATACTATGAGCATTGGTGCAGAGACACTTCAACTGGGCTGCTGGCTGTTTCATCTTCCTAGAGGAACATCCCTTGAAATACCTTTGAGGTATTTCACTGGTGTTTCCCTGTTGGCCCCTATTACCAAAGAATTACCAAGAAGCAAGAAGGAGTTTTGGTTCTGTGATGAGAACGCAAATCCAGTAACTTCTGGGAATGTTCCTGGAATGCTGCATGATTCACTAAGATTTGCCAGATTTACCAGTCTGACCCTACCCCACTCCTACCCCAAAACTTACAGTATCTGTATCAGGGATATGTACTCCACTGAGTGCTCTGGCTACAGTTTCTTGCTAGTTACATGGCCCGAAAGTGCCGGGGAAGCTCAGTGTTACCTGAAATTTCACATATAGTAGAAGAAAATCTTTATAAAATGTGCAGCATCTGTTGTGACCCACGCATAACCTGTTCAGGTTGCACTGCAGTCCCTTGTGAGAAACACCCTGTAACCTCTGCAGTCTGGATCAAGCCTAGATGCTTGGCAAGTCTAAATACAGTTCATCTTTCTCTGGCTATTCAGAAAAAGTCTTACAGCCATTTCTTTTCATTAAATTCCTGATGACTGACAAATGCTGTTTGCTCCAGGATTGCCTCTTCCTCCTTGGGAAGAGATAGTGCAGCTGAATACAGCTCAGCCTTCATTTGTTTGGAATCACTTCATGCTTTTCTCTTCTGCTGGCTGATTTCTTAATGCCTGCAAATATCATTCTCTCATGGAGGCCTCATTAATAATAATTTATCTTTTATTTTCTGCAGGCACATACCAGCTCAGGAAGAGTGGTTTCCAGTGGGAGGTAACCTTTGCCCTTCAGTAGTCTAAGGTTTCCATCGCTGACTTCTTTTCTTCACTGATCACTACTTTTCCTTGCCATGTCTTTTATGAACTGTCTTGATTGCTATTAAACATAACACACTAGAATATGTTGAACCTGACATTTGATTAAGGGATGCCATTGTAAATTATTACCTTTTACAAATTGTTAAAGGTGTGAATGCAAACCACAATGATTATGAAAAATTAAGAGAACTGTCTTACAGAATAGCTATTGTTATAAAATTTATTGGACAAGTCTGAATTTTTGGGTTAATGAGGGTCTGAATTCTTTGGGTTATTTTATAGCTGCATCAGTAAAAGGAATTCATCAGGACAGACAGGCTAGATCAACCAGGGGAGGTGTGGGTGCCTGGATGTGTAACCAAAATTTTCAATAGACATTTCAATGAAAAAAAAAGAGATGTCATGTATCTCTAGCACTAGGTAAAAGTGAAATAGGTGGAAAAGTAAAACTGCCAGTCTTTTCAAAGTGTGACTAAATATGAGAATGTCTGATTCTCACTATCATGCAGAAATAAAATAACCTAAAAACCCCACATGCATTTACCAGAAATGCTAAGACGCTGTTACCACTGTATAAACAGCCGACTGATCCATTTTAATCGTCTCATAAAAAGCCCAAATATTATATTTTTCCAATATTAGATGTCCTACCTAGGCATCTCTGCAGTTAGGTATATGCCTAGGTTTTTATCACCGCATTTGCTCATTGGGACATATTGGGGTTTTAGTTCTCTTTTTTTTTTTTTTGGAACATGGGTAGTTATTGAAAACGGCTGTTTGATTTTAAATTCACAGTTGATTTTTTAACTCCTCTAATGATATAAGGCCTTGTTGAATTCTCGGTGATTTTTCTGTATCATGTTCTTCAGCTTTATTATCTTCGATTAGGTACCATTAACCTTCCAGTGATGTTGTTTCTGTGTTTTACACTGGCAAAAGATTGTGTCTTTTGCTTTCTGTCTCTGCTCTGTACATTGATATTTTTTTCACTTATGTCCTCACATTTAGATAGCACTGGTAATGTTTCTTTTGATGAATTTTCAAAATAGTCACCGTCTAATTCCTTTTTTATTATCTCAATATTGCTAATTTGGACTTGCATTTCAATCAGAAAAATTCGAACCTGAGGGCTGCAAATTTATTTGTAATCATAGATAACTGTAACTAATGGTAGTTATATACGATGTACCAAGAGCATGAATACAGACTTCATAGCTTATTATCATGGGTCACTAACTGGAGTTCTTCGGGGAAAGATTAAAGAGACATAGTTTACACAGTTACGCGGAGACTTGTTTTTTTTCCTTCTGCTGAAAGCCCCATGGGATGCCTACCATGGTCCGCTGAATTGGATGCTTTTTTATCACTGAGATCCTTTGGCCTTCTACTGAGTTTTTAATCTCTCAGATGTGGCGACTGTTTGCATGGGACCCCTTTCATAGGTATGCCTTTTTGCATCTTCCACCTCCTTAACCCTTACCTGGCCTGATGTTGTGTTTAATATTTTTACTCTATGAAGATATTGGACACCTTGTTTGATAGTCAAAGGCCATCATATCATAATAGCTTTAACCAGATACTTTGGGTTTCCTCATATTCAGTCTATTCCCTCCACCAATTAAGTTATCTCAAAATTCAATTTACTTTCCTATTTAGAAATGCCAAGTTAAATCAAAGGATATCGTATTTTTCTTAGAAAACATTGGGCCATAGGAAAGAGCCTGCATCCCTTTGACCGATTTATTCAAATTACAAGTGTTTTGTTTTCTAAGATCATTATTACAGAACTGGATGCAAAGGAGCTCAGTAGCTGCCTGTCCCACAACACTGTGATGAAACACAGTGTTTCCACTGCAGCCCAGTAAAATGCCCAATTCTACTGATATGCGCAGTGATGTATTCCCTCACTTCTGCTCATCTGCCTTTCTGGTTTTACCATTCTTATGGATTTCTTAGGTATCTATAGCATGACCAACTGCAATTAGATTCACCCTCCAAGTGACTCAGTCCCTCTGTGATACAGCTTGCCTATTGATATAACATCTGCTATACAGAACAGTTACATCCTGTATTTAGTAGGTTTAAACCGCTGTGATATAGAAATTTCTTTGTTTAAACCGCAGCAAGCTGGGGAGTCAAATTCCATTTCCGTGTATGAGTAAGAGGCAACCTCTTTATGTTCTGTCTGTTAAGGAATTCTGATTATCTGGAATGAACCTCAAGTTTCTGAACACAGGAGCAACCAAAGCTGAGACTAACGTTTGGTCTAGGACCTTTTAAACTGAGTCTCAGTTAATTCTGGTGATAATTTCATGTTTGTGATGCTATGACTCCAAGACACCCAGTGTTCATGGAAAAACTAACACACTTATCCCTTTCATCTTACTGACTATTCCAAGAGATACTGCATGTAACAAACAAATACCCCACTGGAACTGCAAATAGCTGATGCTGACTTCAACATCCAGAACAACACATTCAGTACTCTTCAAACCAGAATCTACTATCTTGCTTCTTCTCTCAGCTCAGGGTAAAGACGCTGAACCATGGGGAGTCTGGGCTTACTGAAACTCTAGCTGAGCATCTTGCCTAATTTGAACCATATCTGGGATTCCTAAAGAAAGGGCCAAGCATCAGGGCCCCAAAGATCCTGTCAAATCCAACAGTCAGATAACACGTGCTTCATTTTTTCCTGCATTTACTAATTATTTTCCAAAAGAATTTACTGGTTTTGAAAGTATATCTTACCTTTGACTTTAGAGTATGTTCCTTTCTTCTTTCTCAGAGATTGTTCCTTGCCTTCAACATAATTTTATTTAGAATTTCTAAATAACAAAGGCCAGAAACAGAAGATGCCTTAATGCAAGAACTAGTTTTAAAATCAGATAGAAGAAAAAACAAAAATAAGAAGTGTAGTGACAGAGAACTTTTAGTTCAAAACCTTTCACATTTTGTGCACCACAAGGTTTCTTAATTTCTCTTATTTACTTGCGGGCACACAGTACACAAAATTACCTGAGACAGTGATTAGAATTCAGATTACAGAAAAGCGAACAAACATCCACTCTCAGTAGTCCAACATTGCTATTGCTCACACAGGGAGGGTCAGTTTGGGGAGAAAAGTTAAAAAAACTTTGTTGTGGTCTTAGGCAAACACTGCGTAATGAAACCACAGTGACATGATTGCTGGTTCTTGGAGACATCCCTTTCTCTCTCTCAAGAGAAAAATACCATCTTTTCATTACAGCTAAAAATTAGAGCTATCTAGTAAGTTGGTGATATAGATTCTCATGCAGTAGCTTTTAGTAGCATGGTTAAGTCCTGATCTTTTTCCTTAAGCCTAGGAAATTCCTGTTTTTCTTGTGCTGGTATGTATCTCATCAGTATCATTTTTATGCTGACATTGTTTAAAGCTGTATTACTGATCATTTACAACAGCCTTGCAAAGGGGAGGATTAGATTTCTTTAGTTTAAGAGAGATTTCTCACCTCTTCTCAGAACAAAATTGTCATACGTGCAATAGCACATAATTTTAATTAATTTAATAAAATGGGCAAGATCCTCATTAGCTGGTGTAGCTCTTTGGAGTCAATAAAAGTAGATTGTAATTTGATGTCACTTGGTCTAACACCACTTCCAGCAACAGACCTATCCTTGTTTATACCAGCTGAGAATTGAGCCCAGTGTTCTGGCACAAATAAATACTATTATTTTGTAACTAGATTTATTTTTAGGTTGTTGTTCAATCTTTTGTAGGTTGCTCAGAAGTTTCTACCTGTTTAATCTATCTGCTTTGCTTGCTGTGAGTCTGTTCCTCAAAAAATGTCTGAGGCAGGGCAGCAGCCCACACATAAGCACAAGCGAGACAGCAGGAGGAGGAGTGAAAACAAGAAGTCAGTGGAGCAGTGCCAAGTTTCACGAGTTGAGGATCTGCTCAGAAGCATTTTCAGTGCTTCTTTCAGTCTTGCTAGTGCTGGTGTGTAGCTTGAGTCTTTGGTTTGAGTCCTTTGGGAAATACACTAGCAATAAGAATAGAAAAGCAATTTAGGTGGCATCTTTGATCATCATTGCTGTCAGTCAACCCAGGGCTTGACATTAACATATGCTCTTCAGAGGAAAAACTAATCTACTCCATTTGATAACATATTAAAATTGTTAATATTACAAAAATGAGATGGAAAGCCTGAACTTTTTTGTTGGAAGCCTGTAGGAGAAAGGGTGAAAAATGTTTTTAGTGTTCTTTTTTTTTTTTTGTTGGAAAACCATGATTCACTGAAACAAGGCACCACTGACAGGAAAATATTTTTAAAACGCAGTTTTTGTTTTCAGCTTCCAGGAACAAGTCTAATGTTAGTGAAATATTCTATGTTAATTTCTTTAAATTAAAATCTCATTTCTAATTTCAAGAGCTGTTTTATTTATAATTTTAAGCTAAATATAATAAGAAGAGAAAATGAACTGAAGTACAAATAAAACAACGAAACACTATGATAGACTTATGCCAAGTTGTTTCCAGTTCATTGTTTTTCAGATGTTTTCAAGACTTTTTTCATCCAGAGTCAGGCTAAGAAACTTTCTCTAAATATTAGTTTTCCTCCAGGAATGGAAGAAATATTTGGTGTCCAGTTCTAATCAGTCCCTCTATAATTTTTAAGGCTGAAAAGGAATCTCTATAGTAATATTACCTAGATAACAGAGGTTGTAGACACCAGAATGAAAAATAAGTTATTTTAAAAACACTTTTTCTGCAATTATATTTTTTTATAATTCTGACAGTAATCTGTCTACATTAAGCTCTAAGCATTCCTAAAAATGTGATTTCTTCCTGATCACACCTGCACTGAACAATGCTGTATGTTATGACATATATGACTCAGCCCAGCCATACAGAATATGTATATTTTGTTGCTTCATTAATAAGCAAACTGCAAGAAAGCCAGTACTGGGTTTAACTGAGATCCTTTTTTCAGTCATAGGTTCTACACAAACCTAGTGCTGTGAAAAAACATACTGAAGTTAACCAGAATCTTTATTCTGTATGTGTTTTGTAATGCGGATGCCTAATTTATCCACAGAATAGGATTTCTTAAAAATTAAGTGTAGCACAGAGTTAATGAAAAAAATGACTCTTTCGTTATCACTTTCAATAGTTTCACTGTTGGATGAAAATTACTGAAATAGATTATATTTCAAGAGTACTTTTTCTCCTGAAAACTTTTATGAAAAAAGTTCCTGACTATAGCATTGGTCAAAATGAAGTAATCTGAAATTTTATACTGAAAAAGAGACATTTCACACAAACTCAAGAGTTGCCACCACTTTGCCCATCTCCAGTGTTTAGGTAATTGTGAGTGGATCCTTTTCAGAGGAACAAACAAAGGCATAAATGACCCTATCTCTAGAATTTTGGCTTAATAGATTGAGGCTGGGAAAACTGTTTTTAGTCTGAGTCAGTAATCATCAGAGCAAGTTATGGAGAGAGTGCACCACAATCTGCAATTTTGACAGCAAGACGGTATGCTTCTTTGGAAGGTATGCTCTAGGTAGAGAGAAATGTGGGAAGCATGCTGGGCTCCGCTCTGGAGGAAATCCAGCAGGGCCCGTCAAAGCAGTCTCTTCTGGGTTCAATTCTGAGAAACTGCGAGTCACACTTGATTCCCCCCAAACGACAATTCTTGTATCTCACAGTTACAGAGTCTTGTGTTATATTATTTCCATGGCAGAATAAAATTGAAAGTGTTGCATGACACGTACTAAACAGAATGTGTTAAGATGTCTGTCTTAGTTACCCAGAAAAAAATCTGGAATAACTCAAGAATTTGGCTCATTGATTTTAGACTTTACACTTAGCAAAATGTAAAGGCAAGTGTAACTGAAGAAGTATCAAAGTCACTTGGAGTTAATCTGTTTTAGGTAAACTGATACAATGTTGTTAAATCATGTTTATAAAAAACCACAAAGGGCTCGAAAGAATTGGTGGAGAGAGCTTAAAAACATGCTTTTTTTAATGAGTCAGAAGAAGAGCTGTCCTTTCTAAATATTCTGTTACTTCCAACTGCCTAGCTTAGTGCCTACTGACGTGATGTAGAGATTTGGCAGAGCATAAATATTTTTTAAAGCTTACTCATTAACACCTTGGGCTCATCCATCAGCATGATTGACATCAAGAGACAAAGCAATTTTTTTTTTAATAGGACACAACATGTATGAAAGGCTTTCTGTGGGCTAATGTGGCACACCTGACAGATGTGTGAGTCATTTGACACAATGGGTGGTATTCATGAACACTCTATCACCTTGCAATCAACTCACTATAACATTCCTCCTTATTTTCTGAATTCCTCTTTCTTCAAAATAAAAGGAATTTAGGAATAACTGCACAGGATTCAAAGCAAAATAATTTATATGCTCCATCCATGAGATGCTACTTATAATCATGTTCATGACATTATCTGAAATGTTATTAGGAAAATAATAAGGACTTCCTGAACTGTGTCTAAGAGATAGGCTTCATGTGTTCCATGCCATGCATTTTGCATTATTGCACCAAATGAATCCAGTAAAGACTAATTGGCATGAGTGAGTAACATAGCAGTGCAATAAAGATAACGTGTCACCTTTTGCTCATCTGCTCAATATTGTCTCTAGATGGTAATAGGTTTCATTATATCCTGCTGTATTTCGTGGAGATTCAGCAGATAGAATATGCAAAAGTCAGAGAATCACAGTGGGCTTTAAAGTAACCTTATTTTTATGAGGGAGGAAAAACAACAGAACGCCCAAAAGAAAATATCTCTTAGTTGAAAAACAAGTCTATGAGAAATAGGCACTATGAATCCAGAAACTTTAAAAAATGTGAGTTTTCTGTTAAGTGATCTGGAAGTCTTTTGTCAAGTGTTTCCAATGGTTCCTCTGCCTATCTATAGTAGCAAGGGTAGCTGTATTCTGTGGCTTGCCCTGTGAACTCAGACTGTGCAAGCCAGCCTGATCCATACTCATATTCATGATGTGCGTCAAGCCCTGCTTCCCATCTTCCATCATGTGTTTGCTGGATTTTTGTCCGTAGTGCTTGAATCCCATCTTCACAAATCTTATCTTGATCCAAACAGTGGCATGTTTTTTCTTACTCTGTAGCTCTGAGATGAAACAGTTGCCTTCTGCATTGGTTACAAACCCATTTCCTTCTAATAACTTAAGCATTAGGCGTGGGTAGCCACAGTTTATTTTGAAGGACTGATCCCTCCTCTGTTGTGGCTGATGAAATCCTGTCTGGACAATCAATATGTGGCTGACCAGGGCACTCATTTGTACTTGTGGCAATTGAGGAGTGAGAACGAATAGCTCATCTGAAAGACTGAAGACCAGAAGACACTGCAAATTATTTGGCTATCAGTCTTGCAAAACACTGTACTGCTGCCTGGTTCCTGCTGTGCTCTCAGAAGCTTCTTGAAGTAGAATGGGGATATTGATGAACTGTTTTATGAATCTGCAAAAACAGAAAGCGTCCCTGTAGGTGATATGGCCCTCAAAGTCCAAGAAAGCTATGAAAATCAGGAATGACATCTGTTGTCAAGTAAAAATAGTCACAATAAAAAAGCATAAGTAGAATGCCATAAAAATTGTGTTTTATTTAACACACACAGTTTTCAAGCAGTTAAAGTCAAAAGTGCAGCAACATAAAATTACTAAAACAGTGGATAAAGTGGCAGACCATATAAAGGGTTGCAATATCTGAGTCCTCATTTGTCCTCTGGTTCTCCTTTCCTTTTCTAAGTCTCTCTGCGGGTGCAGAGCAATCCAGGCACGCAATGAGGGATGACTGCCTAGATTTGCAGGCTCCAGTAGCTTTCCAGAAATATTTGAGGAAAAAATGACATGAAGAAGTCTTAATACTAAATTTGGTAGCCAGGGAAGCTTCAACATGCTGAAAGGCACGTGAACTCTGTCTCCAGCAGATCAGTGCAGTGATTCCTGCTAGCTCCTCTGTTGGAACCAGCACACGCTCTTTTTTCTGGACTTCAGATTTTCTTGTTGAGATTACAAACAAATCCAGTACTCGGTTCCATGACTTCTCTTTGCACTGAAACTCTCTAGGTGTTGCTGTTCCCCCCACCTTTCCTTCCATGCCAGCAGGTTTCTCGGCACCAGCTCCTCCTACAGTCATAGTGGCACTTGGGCTTCCACGCTTCTCTTTGGCATTTCAGGCTGAAGCTCTAGCGCTCTTTGTTTAGCCCCTGTTTGCTGGACAACTGGTCTTCTCTAGATGTCCACAACAGGAAGTGAATATGGTCTATGCAACATTTCTTTTCCTTGGTGTTTCATAAACATGTGTGCAGGAGCTTTTTTGGAAGCTTGGGACATATCCAAACAAAGTAGACGACCTTCTCAGTCACATAGATGGTATGCCAAAATCTCACCTAGAGCTAATCTGAACAATTAGGATCCCTGTTACATGAAATGTCTGCTAAAGGAAGTAAACGAGATCTGTTGTAATTCATACTCATGTTCCAGAGCCTGGTAGAGTACCAGAGCAGATTCTGCTACATATGTCCTGTTCTCCTTGTGCCTGTTTCCAGGATCGAGCTCTTGTCTGGTTGCATAAACAGTGCATGTCATCTTCAAAAAAATAAACAGAAGCAGAATTTTCAGGGCATTCCAAAAAGAGAGCAACCTTTAAAAGCTGAAAGGCTGAATTCTTCCAGGTAACATTATTGACTTGTCCATACTTCCTTCTAGCAAGATGCTACCAACCATGAGGCACTGTCCTGTACGCTGGGAATGACAGTGGCAGTGGTGTTCAGAACACAGTGTTTCTCAGCTTGCTTCAAATCATGTTCACTACTCTTTTGTTAAAAGCTTCACAGTGATGTGGGATAACCTTATTTAGAGACTGATGCATGGGAAAGAATGGAGTAAGAGAGATCAGCTAGTTGTGACTGAGTTTGATTCGGTTAGAGGTGGAGAAGCTAGGGCTTGGACTTTCTAGCAGTGAAACCAGGTCTTTAAATCCTCATGTTGTTTTTGGCAGACATTCTCCTCCTTCCCATCTTATTTACACTCTCTGTTCACGTCGGCTTCTCTTTGCAGCCTGTTATTTGCAGAGCAGAGCTTCTTTGCACTTCCTTCTGCCAGCCTCCAGCTGATCATGAGCCACGGAACAGTCACCCAGAAACCTGTCACCACTGGAATGGTGCACCAGAACGGGGGTATGGAGTTGGACCGCAAACCCTGTACGACAGGCTGTGGAAGAGGCTGAGTCAGCCTCTTGCTCAAAAGGCCATTATAGCATTCAGTCGCTGATCTACTTGCCATGTGTGATTGCACATTGCTGTTAAAATGGCATCTTGGCCCTAATCCTGAAAAGCTTTCAGACATGTACGCGTTCAGCGAGATAAAGGACTACAGGGAGATGCCTACATTTCCTATAAGGACGCCATATTGGTAAAAAAGGATAGGTGCAGTGCTTTTGAAGTATTTAGTGCTACAAAAGTATGGGCAAGAACATAAATGCACATATATGTGATTTGCACATATATATATATAGCATATGTCTGCAACTGAATGACATTACCACAGGGATAAGGCCCACAAATAGCATAGTCGACAAATTTAGCTTGCTATTTTTGTGTCTTTCATTTGTGAACTGCCAAGGAGTAGATTGCTACATCCTCGAATTTATCTTTGAAAATCATCTACAAATAACTTGTCTGTGAAACTCGTTTGACAGGGTGCCTTACATGATCACCTCTCTATCGATCCACTGAGTATACAAATTTGTTCTAGTTTTTAAACTAGCAAGACTAGTTCTTAGCTCAGCCTGTAGCAGTTTGTGCTCTCAGCTCTCAAAATTCATTTAGCATTGGGGACACTGTGCAAAACTCTTAGAAACATGAGAATTTTTATTCGGCATCTGACCGAGAGTGTGGCATTGAATTTCATGCAACATCATACGCTTCACACTGCCTAGTGTACGGCAACATGTAAGGAGAAAGACTGGGAACTCAAGACTGCTCGCAGACTGACGAGCACACTAACCATACTGTGCTGCTCTTGCAGTCTCTGCTGTTAACGTGTGACAGACTTGCACAACTTTGATATCTAAAGTACATAAATGTAAATGATTTACATAGATGTGTGTCTGTCTACCGTGCATGTATGTATACATTTTTATTTTTAGATATGTAGATCTAGTGGCGACAATGTTTTTATTTTGCCATATTACCAGTTCTTTCCTCCAGCTAATCCAAAGCATAAATACTAGTGGTATCTTGCACAGTCTGTCTCCCTCTGTCTCTGTGTTCAAAATATTTCAGCGAAAAAGAGGGAATTTCTGAGGCAGAAATTTCCATGAGAAATCCTCTTTCTTAGTTGATGAGTCTGGTAACTTTTAATTTTTGGTTGGGGTAAAACAGTGTTTCCTGGTGAAGAGGGACCAAAAGGGTTTTTACCTCATTAATGCCTTAATACCAGCTGATGCAGTGTGTAGTACATTACAGGGCACATTTTTTCTTTCGCAGTCCTGTGATTATACAGCTGGTAGACTCCGGGCTGCCTGCCTTCCCACACTGAGTCCAGTTTGTCCATCTCGTTAGCAGTTATGTACACCTACATGCTTGTTGTCTAGAAAATTTAACAAATCTGTCTCTGAGATAGTAGCTGCTCCTAGTGCTTGGGGGTTAGTCATTTCAAATACACCAGGGGTCACTGCCTGGGGAATATGCAGGGAAGTTCTGAGTCAAATCATCTTTTTTTTTTTTTTTTTTTCCTTCCATGTGAACCCTGCAATGCTTTATCAAAACCTCCAGCTCTGTATATTTTATCATTTCTTCAAAGACAGCCAACCTTTTCTTCCTGCTGACTGATCTTGAATGAGCATGGCTATTAGGCAGCAAAACAACTGCTCTGGCAAGTCACCGAGTGGGTCTTTGTGCAGGTCGTTAGTAGGCTGGGTGCCTCCTGAGAAGCTGGAAACCTACCAGCGTGCCAACGGCACTGTTGGTTCAGCTAAGGAGGTACCACGATTTTTCTTAGTTTTCTGTCAAGTGGTGTTTTAGCAATATCTCTTGAAGAAAACAATGCTTTGAGAATACAAAAAGCAAGATTAGACAATGCTTGTGTGAATTTAACTCTTTCCCACCAGCCAGCAGCTTGGCCCACGATGCTAAGGATGAACTAGACCCTGGTGCCCTGCCCCACCTTGTCGGCATCTTCGGAGCTTTAACCAAATAGGTCTTGCACCCCCTCCTCTACCAAGAACCGTGTTCCCCGCAGTAAGGCTGGGCCCGGGGCACTCTCAGTAGCGGAAGGGCTGTGATGTAGAGAAGTCACACTGGACACTACAAGCCTCTGCTTTGTCCTGGCTCAGTCATGTCTGCACCCTTCGCACAGGAGCGCGTAGTACTCACATCCAGGTTTGCCGGCAGGAACCGGCATCTTCTGAACTCACAGACTATGAAGAAGCCTGAGGTGAGAGAATCAGCAAAGACTGCACCCTGAAGGTACTTCACGTGGTACATCACCACATGCTCCAGTCCACGCTGAAAGTGGCCGATCCAGCACTCCAGCTGTGGCTCTGCTCCTTGCTCCAGGCCTGCGTGTCCTTGCTGATCCATTCCAAAATCGTAGCCACGAGGTGATTCATTGCTGCTGGTATATAATCCTAATCTTACCTAATTGTTTTTGGGTTTTAAAAGAACAGAAATCCTCTAGTGTTTTTTTCTTTTTTCTTTTCTAAACAGATATTACTGTCGGTATGAAATAAAATTTAGTTTGACAGTTAAGATATACATTGCTTGATAAAAATTACAAGCAGCCTTTTTAATTCTGAAACTGCTTTATTGCAGCAAGCATCCCCTTTTCTCTAACAGAGAAGAGGTATATGCGCAGCTGCCTTGCTTGGAAAGCTGCTGGCTGCGACCAAGCCGTGTTGGATGACACGAGCGTCTTACCGCCGCAGACAAAGGAAACTTTTCTGATGACGCAAACCAGTGTTTTTCATGCGTGCGTGTTTTATGGCTTAGCATATGTTGGCTTCACACACATAAAGCTGAACATCCTGCGTTTTCTTAGACCAGAACGGCAAAATATACTCGTAAAATGACAACACCGATAGAAATGAACGAAAAAAACCCGAACAGTGGAATAGGCTGAGTCAGAAACGGAGGAAACAGCCCCCCGGGATCGCTGGAATTGCGTCTCACGCGCACGTTTTTGCAAGGGTGGCCTTCGCGCTCGCAGCCTCGCGAGGAAGCCCGGCAGCGCGGCCTGGCTCCCCCCTGCCCCGGCTCGAGGGTCCGGCTCGAGGGGAGCGGCGTGTGCTCCGCGCGGGCTCCCCGCGGCACGCGGGGCCGCGCCCACGCGCGCGGGGCGCAGGCTGCCGTCTCCTCGCAGGCCACGAGATGGCGCTGTGACCCCTCGCACGGTGCCCGCCCGCGCTCCCGCCGCCCCGGCCCCGGCCCCGGCCCCGGGGGGGCTCGCTGCACCCCTCCCTCCCGCACTGCCAAAAACCGGGCGCCCAGGAGCGGAGACGAGATTAAAAAAAAAAAGAAAGTAGTTTCCTTTTGCTGGATGAATAATATTTGTTCTATTAGCTGAGGCAAATCGCGGGCCGTGCCCGCAGGAGCTGGGTGTAGGTGGCGGAGGGAGGCTGAGGGAAGCTGGCCCGCCGGTTCGGGGTCCGTGACCCGCCGAGGGCCCTGCGCTCCCAGCGAGAGGAGTGGTGCGGGGGTGCCTTTGGCGGGGTCCGCGGGGGCGTGCGCCGCTCCTTCCGCACCCCGCGGAGCAGAGCAGGCCCCCGGCCATCAGTCGGCTGCCCGGCGGCCCTGGGGTCCCTCCGGGGGCAGCCGCGAAACCCGGCACCCTGCAGGCTCGCAGGCCCGGCCTCGGGCGTGCTGGAACCCCGCGGCGGGAGCTGGCGTGGGAGGGTGGCGGTGCGGGCGAGCGTGGCGGTGAGTGGGCGGAGGCCTGGCCGGGCCCGGTGATCCACGCTGGCGCAAAGGCCGGCTGGTGATCTGCCTGCGAGCGGGCGCTCTGCCGGACCGCGGTCCGTGAAGGCACGGAGACACACCCTCGGTGGAAGGAGCGGGGCGATCGTCAGCAGAGACGGAGGTTCCAAGGTCGGTTCCCGGCGCCGCACCGCTGTGTCGGGAAATTTGCGGCGTCGTTTCCTCACCTCGTGGTCTCGCCTTGGTCCTGCTTTGTCTGCTGGCGCGTAGAGATACTGTTCAGGGTAGAGGCTGGCTGCTAATTAATATATCTGCATAATATTTACACAGCGCCGCTTTTATGTTATAAAACAGTCAGTAATAGTGATAAGTAAGACCAATGGGCAAAAATCGTTAGTTTTTTGCATTTGTCTTCGTGGTGACTATTGACTGTGTTCTTTAAATGTGAAACTTGTGGAACATGCATCTAGTAATATCACTTGGCACTTCCCGCTGTGTTTTAAATGGGCTGCGTCCACAAGCAAGCTGTATGCCTGTGCTCTGGAAACGGGGTGAGCGCTTACATAAAGTTCCATCATCTGAATTCGGAGGGAGGATGTCGCACTGAGGGGTTAACACACTGGTGTAAATGAAAGTCATACCAAGGATGAATGTAGGAAAAAGTGATTGCTATTATGAAAACCCCTTCCGTGCCCTCATATTCCCAGATCTTGGATTCTTTAGCAGATGTGACTTTCCAAAATGAGATTAAGGTAGTTGTCTGTGGAGCTGCCTGGAAAATAAAAACACCACTTTTTTAATCGCATGAGCCTTTTCAGAGGATTAAGTGAAATACGGCTGAGACATTTTGTTCTTTTCTAGTTAAGCAGGCTGTATGAGTTTTGAGAAATAATACTTGAAAAAAAGCATTTCACTCACATGTATTATCTCCGATGTTGTTTTTCTGAGGGGTTCTAGAAGTATTTGAATTATGAATTATCCACCCAGCTAATTCAGTTCCTTTAGGGCCAAATAATTTATTCTGAATAAACATTCTTCCCCTGGATGTATACATGTATGTCTACTCCTACATTTTTACAACGTTAACTAGTAGAAGAGGCTGAAGAACTTATGCAAACGTGTGCGAGTGGGAGGCATCGATTAATAGATGAAGCGGTTGAGTCCAGAGTACAAGTAATTGTGTAGAAACATCCATTTTTATGCAAGCTGGATGACACACTGAGCCTGGCTGGTGAAAAACATTTTAAAATAATTTATTTTCTCTCTTTAAATGATAAACATTTATTTCAATGCTCAGCTTATAGTGGGAGGTCTGTTCTACCCTGGGTCCACCACTGATGAGGAGATTGACTCTTCGTTGTTGAGCTGGCAGCAGAGTAGAGGAAACTTTCTAGGGCATTTGTTTCAGAGATTTACAAAATTCTGATTTTTAAATGTGCGTTTTTTATGAGTGTGAGTGCATGATAGACAGTGTGTGGAAACAGGGAAAAGTTTTGGAGGGAAGACCTCAATCAGAACCATGCCACCACAGGAAAACGCATTTTATGTTTCCTTATTATAATAATATCTGTAATTGCTGGAACAAGCTTTCCTGAAATCAGCAGGAACAAATTCCAAAGACTCGAGCTGAGTCTAGACCTGTGCCCTGACTGGTGGGACAGAGACAAAATGATTACTTGAATTTTCCCTGAGCCATGGAGAGCAGTAAAGCCGACAGGTTGTAATTTGCAGGGTTGGCAAGAAACCTAGTCTCTGCCACCCCAGAGATGGGGTTATCAACAATAATCAGATCCCAGTCAGGCTTATGAAGAAGCTGTACCTGTCTGCTGAATTGATGTCAGGATGTTTATGTGAAAAGGCAACTTTGTGTTCAGATCCAATATGTGTTGAGTCTCAACCATTGCTGATCATGTTCTCATTTGCTCTTCTTTCCCCTTAAGCTGCTTTCAGGTGCCCTGGGGCAATGGCAGTGAACTGGACACCTGATCAGTGGTGTGTGCACCAGCGTAGTCACCTCTCTCCTGCCTTCAGCCCTGAAGCAAGAGCACAAGCTGCAGTGGGAGGGCCTCTCCCTGCATCTCTTTCGATGTTGCAGTAGGATCAGAGCAAGTCTCCAACTGCCTTCACCACAAGGAGCTTTCAGCCTGCTTTGCAACGGCAGATAATGAACTGTCTTGTCCCGCAACACCCCCACCCCACCCCCCCCTGGCGTCGGTGCCCTGTGTGCTGCCTGGCTCACTCTTACACCTTTGCCACAAGAAGCCAGACTTCATCTGCAAGGGGTGCCCTCAACCAAAACCTGTGCTGGGGCTGCTGCCCCAGAAACAAATGGTACAAGGCTGCACCTACTGCTGGGAAGGGTCTTCCCTCTTTGGGACAAAGGAGCAGGTGAACTGGAAGCGTTTAATTTCATGCATCTCTACCACTCTTGAGGCATGCTTGCTGCATGCCAGCACTGGAAGTCTTAATTAAAACCAAAAGAAGTTTAATCATAAGCCTAGTCAACTATGGAGAGACTTAATCCACTGTTAATATTACTTCAGTTCTCAATAGTGAAGATCAAGCCTTTGTGTTACAACTGAAATTTTATTTATTTATAATCATTAGTTTTCTTAGATGTGATGTAAAAATCATTGCCTCAAAAAAGAAGCCTTTTCTGGGTTTCTGACTTCTAATTTTAATCAGCACTTCAGTATCTGACAAGGGGAGTGCTTGATGTTAATTATTTTTTGATGTGAGCATAATCATGTACAAAATTTGTTTTCATGCACAGTCTTCTATGTGAGTTTATGTTTTTGAAATGTGAACCTGAGCAGGGAACAAAATAAGTCTTTACAATCTTCAGAGTTATTATAATCTGATTGTCATAGAACAAAATACCTTGTCATCTCCTACTACGTGGCTCTTCCATATAACTGTTGCTTTGCATCATTTACTCTGTTATACTCCATTGATTATATTACTTCAAAATTGTTATTTATTCAGCCTAACAGTTGTTCCAACAAGAAAAGGTAAATAGTATGGGCTAAACTCTATTTTAGATTCTTATAAGCAAAGCCTTCAGAGTTACAAGCCTGAACTCAAACATTTGTGACACTGGTGACCCCTGGAACAAAATAGAACCGGATTCTGAATCAAGCAGGAGGCATAAAGTTGGACTACAGGAAGAGTTTTTATCCTTGCTAAGCTGCCATTTTAAACATCCAGATCTGGAGGAAATTTAATGAACTAAATTTGCTCCCTCAGCTGGGATAGTTTTGGCACACAGATCTGAAGAGCTATTTAGCTACGAGGGAGCTAACCAATGGTTTGAGATTATGCACATCTGTCAGCTAAATCAAAGATCCAAAGGCTAAAACCAGCATCCGGAGGCAACATGTGGATCCATGAATTCTATGGAAGACAGTGTCTAGACACTGATAAGCAGTTTTCTTACGTACAAATGCTTTAGAACTGTGTATAATTGTTCTCATTCTGGTAATAGCTTTCAGAAAATTACTGTTAGGAAGATGGAAGAAATGTTTTCTGCCAGTGACCTCAAAATTGTGTTCCAGGGATCTAGTTGTGTTTTCAAGTCATTTATGCCGTGGAAGTAATGAGTATCTCTTTTGAGATAAAAAGACACCTTCTATAGGAAAAAGGCACTTTTCCTTATAAGAAAAGAAAGTCATTGATTTGCAAAAACTGTAGACACACTATTCTTCTGTCAATAAAATGCAGGTCATAATGCTTAGTTGCATTGTTACTCTTTATGTATTTTTGGACTTCAAATGTGTTAACAGGATGAATAATAGTGGAGAAGCAAGAACTATCTACGTGTGTGTATGTGCCATTCAGCCAGTATGTGCATATTTTTTTTAAAGTGCATGCTTTTAATTTCAAAATTATGAAATACTGCAAAGAAATTATAAGCCCACAAGTCATTTCCAGCTATTGCAATTTTGGTTAATACATTCCCAAACAATTTTTTCTGGCACAGATGGTAACATCATAGCTTCAGATCTCCTTTCCATCCATTGCTGGCTGTTTCTGGGTGTAGGAAGAGGTGATGATTAGCTAAGACAAAACTAGCTGTTCACAACATCTTGTTGAAGCTTTGTAGTTCTTGATGATAAAAATGGCTTTGGAATAAACTGAAGATTTTAAGGAGAAAATGCCAATTTTTGTCAAGGTTTTCTTTTTTTTTTTTAGTCAGCTGTACATGCAATTATATAATTGATGTTTCCAGTGCTGCGTATTTCTTTTGTTTTCTTGCTTGCACACATTAGGGATATGAGAATGTCACAGATGCAAGACAGCAGACATTACCGGCAGAATCTGTAAATAGCAATATTCTTTGAGAGCACAGAGGAGCTACATTTGCACAGTTCTTATGTATTATTGTGTCATTTCAGACTTTGCATACAGTTCTTCATTTTTCTGTGACACTTTCAATGGATTTTGAGTGCATGGGAAGCACATTTGTATTGTTCTCCACTCTGCTACTAAAAGGACCTTTGTGTTTCAGTCCATTTACAATATATTCCTTGCCTGAATCATTGAGTTTAGTTTCAGAAAGAACAGTGAAAACTGAGTATTTCACATGCTCCCCAAATTATCTGGAATTAAGCTGAGTTTTGCTGCTTCTGCTTTTTACTTTTATTTGGAAATGGATAAGGATAATTTATGTCGGAAAAGGTACAAACACATAGGAAGACCAGAAGGGGTTACACATGGAATAAATCAGAAGGAGAAGTGTTGGAACTGGTTTCAAAGTTCACAAGGTGTGATAACTTCTGATTCAGCTGATCCCTCTTGCCCAAGGTATTTGCTCTTAATTTGTCAAATCATTGCAGCCCTTCAAGTGACTTTTCACTGTCCTTCCCTTCCACCTTGCCTAATAAATTAATTGTTGGCTGTTAAAGTTAGTAGTATGTTGTAAGGTAAACCCGTCCTCTATGTTCCCATTGGTCTCATGTTGAAAAGAGAAAGAAAAATAGTTCTGGAAGGCTTTGGATCTTGGAACACCAAGAATGACAACCAATTGCTTTCCATATGCTTTTGCAATAGTGTGAAAATGTCCAAAAAGTCAAGTTCTTTACAACTAATGGATACAGGTGGATTTGAAAATTAAAGCGACTTTGGCATGCTCACTTTCAATTTCGGTGTAAATTCAGCAGCCTAAACCTCTGGTCATTCAATTCTGTACTTGGCAATGCCATTAGTATCTGACAGAGTTACAGAACTGTACATTCAGCACATCTAATTCAGGACACTTAAGCCTCTGTTTTCCAAGTTTTTTGTGAACAATTTTTCCATAAAAATGTCAAACTCCCAAAGGTTTGCTGAGATCAATATTTCCATAAAGACTGAAAAGTCATAGGAGTATAACAGTGATTTTCCACATCAGCTAACCATTTAAATGTCTTGTGATGTTCTCCACAGATATTTTTCCCTTAACCACTTTACCTGTGTTTTTCTGTTTTGATTCACTTAGTGGCCTAAGTTTAGTGTCCTTGCCAGCCTCCTCATCTGACGCCTCTTTGAGTTCTTCTAGCTGGTGAGTTTCTGTGCAGTTACTTTCCCAGACTCTTCTGGCAGTGGGAACATGACCAGCTGCCATTTAGTCTTACAGGGTGGTTGCTTCTTTAGTTGTCAGATGTTCTGTGTGCTCACTTGAGAGCCATTGCAGGTGGAATTTGATGGGGAATCCCTAAGTGTCCTGGAGGCAAAGAACCTATGATCTGAGTAGCAGCTTCTGCTTCCAAATCCATGGGATATGTATCAATAGGATTTCTCTGTTTGCAGCCCTGGGAATTCTGATGACTCTTTTTAGGCTTTAGAGCTGGACTAATCCAGACGTGGATGCATCAGCCTCTCAAGTTTTCACTAACATACAATCTACTTTTGCTGGTTCTGTGCTAGATTTGTTAGCTGTATCGCTTTGATTTATGCAGTTCAAGCTGCAGGGCATTTTCATGCGTGTGGCTTAGAGTGCAGCAGGGTTATTTTACAGGCAAGAGGCTCAAGCTCTGTATATCAAAGCAGGTCCTGGGCTTTTTTGGATCACAATGATGAGATCCATAAGATGCCTCTCACTGCAGACATAAAAATGTGGCTGCCGCTGCAGTGATCTGAGGGTGGGAGTATTGCTGTGCATGTGTAGGTCCCAGTGCTCTGCAAGAAAGAATGCTACAGACAAGATATATAGCTATATTTTGAAAAAATGGTGATATGAATGTGATAGAGTCATTAGTCTCTAGAATGCTTTGTTCTGAAATTAAACTTAGGGCTCCTTTAGGATGTAGGGCTCCTAAACGTGCAGCATGTTTGCCTGGTAACAATTTCTCTGTACTGTCATTGTTCTGTTGTTTATTAGATACATTCATTTGCAATAGCTTGCAAATATACTTCAACTATAATTTGGAAGGACAACAAAATTTACTTATGTGGCTAATATCTATACTGAGATGGTAGTATTTTGGCCAACAGTTGAATTCTTTTTGCCTCAAATTACAATTTCTTGAAGTCAGAACTTAATGTCCAGTTTTGATGAATTTCACAGAATCACAGAATCACAGAATGTTCGGGGTTGGAAGGGACCTCTGTGGGTCATCGAGTCCAACCCTCCTGCCGAAGCAGGGTCACCTACAGCAGGCTGCAGAGGACCTTGTCCAGGCAGGTCTTGAATATCTCCAGAGAAGGAGACTCCACCACCTCCCTGGGCAGCCTGTTCCAGTGCTCTGTCAATTTCCCAACATAAGGAATTATTAGAAAAAAGTTTTTAGTCATAAAACCTGCCATTTTTTAAATAAGGAAAGTTCAGGGGTTTTGATTGAAAACACTTCTCTTTTTTTGTGAATTTAGGACAAATACAAGTTTAAAATAAAAAATATATTTAACTAAAATGCAACAATTTTACCTAGAGAATACTTTTTATGTGGATAGATAATCCGCTTGTGCAAACATTGAGATTTTTATTGTCATTCATGACAGTCACATCTTGTTAGAATCCCTCAAATGTTCACAGAGCTTCTACCTCTGCTACTTATCTCTACAAACGCCATTTCACTGTAATGTACACAGACTGATATGTCAGCCCTCCTGCACGTAACAGACAAGGTTCACTGACATATATGTATGAAATGGTGGTCCTGTTGTGCTTCCCTCCGCCACAGTAGAATGATAGTGTGAAAGTTTTGCTGAAAAATATTTCACATAGACAGGATATAGGAATAAGAATTATTCAAATAATATGCAGCTTCAGCTCTTGGTCTCTTCAGTGCAAGTGCTAGTTGAGTGTTGATTAACAGTTTGCTTTGGTATCTTGTGAGAAATGCATCTGTACCGATAGACAAACTGAACCATGACCAAATCTGGAACACCTTGGAGCTGGCAGAAGTAGCAGTACTCAGTCACTACTAACAGCAACTGATTTCAAACTGATTATCTTGAATCGAAAGAGTTCTGAGCTCATAACTAACCTCGTGGGCCATCTTGCCTGCTTCTGAAGGTTTCAGACTGAAGAACAGTTCAGCCTAAGAGCAATGTCCTTTCATTACTTCTGTGTGATTTATCGGCTGCCTTTGAAACTGTCAACCAAAGCGATGGCCTTGAGCACCTTGCGGGACTCTTGGGCTTGCTCAGGACTCGAGTCATCTATGTTTACTTTTTGTGAGCGGCACTGGCTGTTCTTAGCAGTCCTCTGACCTTGTTCAGCACGAGTTTTCTCTGAGTCCTCTGGAAAGTTTCTAGATTTTCGAATGTGGTGTTTGCTTCGTCTTCAGTGAACCAGTACTGACTAACAAAGGATATACAACTTTACCCCTTTCTGTTGGCTTGAGACTATCTGTCTTACATCCAAGTGCTTGTCCTCTTCATTTCAGCATTTTCCTAAACAGATTTTATGTTAATTTCCTCTCCAAATTTTTCCTTATGAAGAGCTTTTGAGGAAAACCTCAGTGTTTTTAGTTTATGTGATTAAAATTCTCAAGCTGCTTTTCAGTCAGCTGTTAGTTCTGCAACAAACTTTAATAAGAAAATAAAAGATGTTTTCTAGCATCTCAGAATGTCACACAGAGAAGGTAGATATGAACCTGTGATCGACATCAGGCCTGAGCTTCCAGTGAGCAGTGTGGGAGCTGCTGCTGTTATGCATATTGTACTGCTGCAGAAGTGGGAGGAGGTGAAACTTCTGCCATTTCTATGGCATCACTCAGCAAGGTGTAAATGAAGTATGAAATAAAAACTCTCAGCCCACTCAGTGCGCAGACAGAAAAAAAGATAGTTGCTGCTGTGAAAAGAAGATACTTGCTGCTGTGATATGCTATTTGCTGTAATATTAACCTTACACAGTGCCAGAATGCTCCCTCAGTTTTACAGTCTCAGGTCAGAAGAGAAATGATTTCTTGTGAGGTCTCCTCCTTTTTCTCTCTTTCTACCAACATGCTACTGCATGTCAAAGCTGGTGATGCAGAGCAGAGCAGGAGCGAGGTGAAAAGACTGACAAGAGGATCTTGTTCTGAGAGAAAGAAATTGTGTACGTGAGTCAGTAGGCACAGTTTGCGATGAAATTCAGGGTAAAAATGATAAAACACCAAACACTGGATGCAGCTTAAGATTCAGAGACATTTGCTGTCTTTATTTTACTGAGCTGGAGCTCATCTGGGTGATTTAGAGGGAAGGAGCCATAAGTGGTAATGTATCCATGCTATGTTTAAATTCATTAGCACCAGGGAGTCTGTTTGTGTTGCTAGGTAGCTTATTTGGTGTGGTAGCAGTCTTCGGATGGAAATGCTTTTCAGGCCCAGATTTGCCCCTAGGTCTTACCCTCATGGCTTAACAAATTGCCACCTAGATCCTTGTGGGATCCTGCTCATTATTTTTAAGCCATAAACAAGTCTCCTGGCAGCCTCCTTTTTATTTGGCTGGAAATGTTCAGTTGTTGAAGCCTCTGAGCTACATCCTAAGCTGGTGTAAATAATGTAGCTTCACTGATGTCAATAAAATCAGGCCAGTTTATACCAGCTGAAACTCTGTCCCTTCAGACACAAGTCAGCTGCTAATCTCCATGCCATTCACACAGAGGCATATATTTCCCTCTGTTTTTCTAATCCTTGTGTGTCCTTTGTAGAACTACGTGATTTGTGCTGCAAACAGTGCTGAGAAATGGGATGAAGTGAGATGGATGCTGTTTTAAAATGCTGGACACCTGGCCCCCTGCCTCGTTCTGCCCGAAGCCTCTGTGTCGCAGCGCAATTATTTCTTTCTTTGTGCCCACCCTGTTCCCCTTTCATTTTCCAGTCTTACAGAAGCGTGGGGATAAAGCCAGTAAATACTGAGACACTGCAGTGACAGGAGCTGCAGTGTGGATAGGTAGGTAACATCTCAAAAGAGCCTGATGATAGTCAGTGAGGGGCATCCAGTAACGCCACTGTGAACTGGCACAAACTGAAAAATGCAGCTAACTGGGTAGCAGCAACCTGCAAACTGCTTGACTACGGGGCTGCTGTATAAAGTGTGTGGTCGGACTGCTGTGCACAGTGGGGTCCCCTCTGGTTACACCAGCCACAGAGGGGACATGGATTCATACCATGATCTTTCTGGAAGACTGAGCAGGAGGAAAGGGAACGTGAAGCACACACGTGTTCAGGGTGATGCAGCCTATAGATCTGAGAGCTCTGGAAAGGCAGAATAAATTCTAGCAGGAGGGGTTTATATAAAAGTCATTCTGATTAAAGTAGGGAGCATAAAGGTAAGAAATTACAGCTTGCTCCACCATGCAACACTTGCCAGTGATCACATGTCCATAGGGAAGGCTTTGTGATAAGAAATCAAAACAGCAAGATTCAAAGAAAACCAGACACCTTCATAAAGGCACGAAGGAATATGGGTCATTAAAACATGCTCCAGGCACTTTAGAGCCACAGGGAAGACCAAAACAGCATTCGTGTGATATTTGTATTAAGTCTTAAGAAGGCCAACAACCCCTTTGGTGCACAGAAGTGAATGTCACCCACCTTGAAAAAAGCTGCAACACTATCAGGTGAACACAGATTTGGAGGGCCATTTGGAAATAGGGCAGCAGCGATCTTGGACTGGTTGGTGGGCTATACATGTTCCATAAAGCAATTTACTATTTAATTTGCTGGATGACTGTTGCAGAGAGAATTTTGTCTATTTATGCATTTTAATAAATTCTAAGTAAAAGAAAGCTTGCTTATTTTTACAAATTGAAAGGGTAGTTGAAACAAGACTTGCAGTGCTGCAAATGAAAGTCAGATAGAGGAACAGTGCATTAGATGGGTTAATAAAATCTCAGCCTAATCAGAGAATAGATACCACAATATAAATTGCTTTTCTCTAGAATGAAAATGCCTGTGAAAAGCATGTTTTAAATATGCCTCATACAGATCAACACAGGGCAGGTCTTAGATTTACTGTGTCTGTATCTGTTTGGTCATAAAGGTATTGCAGTGTAATATGTAAGTTCTGGTCAGATGCACATTTTGAAAATAATGCTGCATTGCTCTACTAAGCAAGTCCTAAAACTATAAATCACTTGCATACAGATGAATTCCTGATAATCTTACTCTTTATAGGTTGTAAATGTTGTAAATGTATGCTTACAAGAGATATACCATTCACTCAATTTATAGCTGACTGCATTATTTTGGAATTGTCTTTGAAATTGTTACAGACACATTTAATTCAAAGTTTTCATTTTAGTTTCTAATGAAAAACAGCATTCTGATCTTATCCTAGTGAAAAGAATGGATAACAAACAGAAGCTGTTGGAAACCTTTTCAAAAACTGAATTTTGTAATTTTTATTGTTGGTTTTATTACATTTATTTATTCATTTTTTGTTTTCTAAAAGAAATAAAACAGGTGGTAAAAAACAAACCAAAATACAGAAGATTCTGGATCATCTTTTATGCAGTTTAATGTAGAAAAATGTTAATTCATCTGGGAGGAAAATATCAGTCTAAGGAATATATAATAAATATGCAGTCATCCAGAATACTGATTAGGAAAGAGAATGGAATAGTTTTAGAGAAATGACTGCAAACATGAATTCCAGTGCACTGTAGCATTAAGAATTTTGAACAATACATTAAGGAAGAGAAGGCAGCCTAGCCATCATAGAAGCTGGACTGAAATTTCATTTAAAACAGAATTACAGTTTCTTGGATTTTTTCCTCAGTGGCTGCAAAGCAAAATAATTACTAAAAATGTTTTTCATATCAGTGAAATATTTCCCTTAACTTTTGCAAGGAAATACCTGCTTCTGGAGAGTCTGCCCTCTTGAAAGGTACTGCTCCAGATAGAAAACAGATACCAAACTGGAAATTCCACTCTATACAGATGCACATGTCCGCACCCCCCCCCCCCGCCCCGCCGTGCGTATTGATGCTGTCTTAGGCTTATGCTCCTATGAAAGTGAGATGTAATGCAGAGAGTACTGCATTTAGTGATTAACTGCCTTACACCTAAATTAACTACCAGAATGGTCAAGAAATCAATTCTCTCTTTCTCAGCCTGCTTCTCTGCCCAGCAGCTGCTTCACTGAGATCACAGGTAACCAGAAAGGCAGGGGGGGCCGAGTTAAGCTGTCGGGCACCTTGGAATAATGGGCTACTCCGAGTATTAGGTGTTTCAAGACTCGTGTATTTATTGGTAGTGCTGCAGAACACAGCTGAGTGCTGCGTGTGAGTAGAGCCGTTCACATGCCCTGCTCCCTTGGACTTCTACCATGCAAAATTTTTTTTCCACATTTCCAGTGTAGCCATCTATACTTGTGTTACTCCTACATTCCTGTTTAAAAGCCTGCTATGCTGTCTCAAGCCTTTTTCTACTGGACTAGAAAATCGACAGTGTGATGCATCAGCACAGGGCTGCGTGTGTGTTTGCCTGTGTGTGTGCAGCCTATGTGCAGCTCTGCGAGGAGCGAAGCAGGTCCACAGTACTGCGGCGCACTTCTCTCCCAGGACTCTGAAAAAAATCCAGTGGCCGGTTGCCCTGTCGCAATTTAAGTGCTGCTGCACTGTCTCTCTACCCCGTGAGAGGTCGGCGGCCCTGAGCAGAGCTAGTGAGGTGATGTATGTGCCTGTGTCAGCTACTTCTGTTCGCAGTGCAGTGTTTTTAGCACTATCCTAATTTACATGGGCAATTTAACCTACTAGACAGTGAACGGGCATCCATGCCTTCCTATCAGCATAGCAAGAAAGTCACAATGCGCAAAGGAGGGGTGAGCTGAGCAGTCGTGAGCAGGAATATCTTATGCAGAAGCATGATGTCACGGGTGTATTTATGCATGGCAGCCCAAGAATGGGAGGTTACCGGGCAGCTGCAGCGGCAGGCCTGAGTGCATGCTGCAGCACACACGACATCCAGTGCCAAAAGCCACGCTGCTGTAGGGAGGATACCAAAGCGACGCAGAAGCTTGCAAGACTTCCACGCGCTGCCACGCAGACACGGCGCATCCTCAGGCTGTCTGCACAGTCCTGCTTCCCAGCTCACACTTTTCTGACAAAACAGCACTCTCTTGCCATTCAGAAGAATCACATTTCGGCAGATGTGTATGATGTGGTCCATACATGTGTCAGAATCTCTACAGTATTATGCTGCTGTCATTTAGCCTTATCTTTGAAATGGCAGAACTTCACGTTGTACAGCTGCTACTTGCCATCTATCGCATCAGCTCCCTGCGCAGTTAGATGGAACAGGTGACCACATAGCCTGGCTTTATTTTCAAATAAATGCTTATTTATGCAAATATATTCTTTGAATATGCTTATGAGGAACGAGGAGAAGAAAAATATCCTCTGCTTTAGGGAAAAGTCACTGCAGAGTTCCTCGCTCAAATACCCTTCGCCTGACTTGGCGCAGAGGCCAGAGACCAGTAGATGGCAATCTCCTCCTGCCGCAGGAGCAGCAGCGTTCCAGTGCAGGGGCCCTGGTGTGCATCTTCCCTTTGCTTATTACAGTTTACTTGAAGGGCAAAAAGACCTGGAAATCGTAGGCAGCCTTTGTTAGGCTCAGAATGTCAGATTATGGCAAAGCAAAACTGAAGTTCTACTTTATGCAAATCCGAGCTGCTGGTATCTGTGAAAAGAAAAGCCAACCAACCTAATGGAATTAATTTGTATTAATCTTTTTCATTTTTAAATACAGGACACGGGGTTATTTTACAGCATGGCTGTGCTTTTCCTCCTGTGTGCTGCTAATCTTTTAATGCACTCTTTAGAAAAAAGAAAATGGCTGTTTTCCCCATACCCCACATTTCTCTTTTTTTCCCAGTGTTTAGAACGAGAAGAAATAACATCATCTTCAGCTGACTTAAAAAGGAGTCAAGGCACAAAAGAAAAGCATTTTCCTGCTACAGTGACAAATCTGCCACGCTAGAGTAATGTGCCTGAGCAGCAGTGTAAGAGTCTAGTTTAGCATTTGAATTGGAAAATGAATGGTATTAAGGCTATCGCTGTGTAATTTTTATACATGTTTTTTTATTGCAGAAGAGAAGATTAATGCTGCTAATTTCACTTATGTGAAAACTCTGAGCTGACAAAGGACCTGGATTTTTTTTAAAGCAAATATTACTAGCAGAGAAAGGAATATTCCTATATTGGAAATCATTGTGGCAGTAATCTCACCATATTGCTTTAAATGAGTCTGCATCGTTTCATGCAGTATCATACCGCAGGCATTTGATCACCATAACATAATGATGTGATGATGAAAGAGAAAGCTAAATTAATATCCTGGATATACTGACACTAGTAACAATATATGCAAGTTTCTATGGAAATGTCAGATTTTCTGTACTATCCTTAAAAGTAATTCTTGATATGTTGTCCATCTGGTATGCTGTAACAGTAGACTGCAATCCTGATGCACTCTTTGTGTTGCATATTAGTACTTAGCTGAGTAGCATAGGCATGCCTTTATGAATAGCATTTATTAGGGGGAGAAATTAGATGTAACCTGCATCAGTGCCATGTCCTGTAGGATAAAAGATGAAAGGGGAACTGTTACACTAGCTATGAAAACCCTGAATCCAGTGCTCCCAGTGTGGAGCAGGAAACCTGGAGATTCACGTGAACGTGTGTGTCAAGGCAGCTGAGGAAGGGGGAGTTGGCTTATGGTGAGTATTAGGGGCAAAGCCAATTCTTGCACTTTGTTTTACTCTGTTGAAAGGATTTTCATGTGATTACATAGATATGGTATGATCTTTAAAATGTAGCACAGAAAGGCTTTATGGGAAACATTAGCTGTAACCAGACACTACACCATGTATACCCTACTCCAGCTTACAGGTACTGCTCCATTTCACAGGCAGTCAGCTTTTCTTTATATAAGAAACTAAAGGGGGAAGAATACAAGCAATGCTCTTAGCAATGCTGTGTTTTCAGCAAAAGGTAAGTGATGGACATGCCGTCACAGAAGAAAAAAACTATCTTGTATTAGCAGGGGTGAAGGTGGTGTATTATTTGGTGGGTAGAAGGAACTGATTTATGAGGAAAAATTACAAAAACTTAGATTTTCTAAATCATAACTGATACAAGTGATTGAGTACACGCAAATATATTTCTGAAAATGGAGGCTTGTAAGCACAACAGAAATTGCAGGAATTACTTTTCATGATAGAAAGGATTATCTTTTGCAATTACATTAAATAAAGAAAACAAGAGATGAAAATCTCCTTTTTTGCAAGAACCTTTATGTTGTAAAACAACTTCCAAAGGAAATAATACACTTCCACTGCTTGAAACAGCTAAATATTCATCAAATATTATAAAATGGGAATGTACAAAGATTTTCCATCTCCAGCATGTGTAGTTAAAGGACATAAAAAGTGCAAGTGCTACATGCAATTTCTGCTCATTCAGAGTGGGCTGAATGTGTGTTTACACTGTATTGGTAGAGAGAAGTATTTGCAGTGCCTACAGTTGAAGCCAGTTAAGGTGCCGGCATTTGGCACCTCAGTTCCACGTGTCCTCCGTGGAGGATGGGATGCATCTAGTGGGTGATTAAAGGTACCCAAATAAGGCTAGGCTAAATTTAAATGTTCTGAATAATTTTGTAGGAGCACCTGTGGTTTTTTTTTTTCCGCTGGCTATATGGGGAACCTGCACTCCTATGAGGCCGAAGTTAGAGACTTATAGGTAACATCTCAGTATGTATCTGAATGTATGTGTGTGTTTTTGAAGCATTTGACCTCTTCTTCAGAGACAGTCACATACTTTTATTTTATTCAAAATCATAAACAAGGCTACAATTCAAAATCCTCCTTTTCCTCAGCCCTTGGGGTGATTCTACATCACGTTATGTTCATGCAAATAACTACAGAAGGTGCAAAGATAAAAAAATAAAATTGATTTATTTTCTTCTACAATAGGGAATTTTTTTAAAACAGTGATTTGTGCTCTTTTTCTCTCATTCAGTAAGCAAGGACTGAGAATTCAGGGCTCCTATACTGGTTTCAGGGCTGACACTGGGCTTAACTACTGCAAGGGTTTAATCATCAGCCTTCGTTGTTCCAAAATTTTTGAAATACTACCTAAAATGAAGCTCCTCTCTTCTGACAAAGAACTAGGGATGGCACCGCATGTCTTTCTGGTATGCTAATCACTTTTGGATTTCAGCATACAGAGATAAAAATTTGCCCAGCAGGATAAAACCAGTCCATGGATTGTTTCATTCCATCAGCCCTGCCACACATGCTGTGACATAAATGTTACCAGAGTACTTTTGGAGGGATTTTCTTTGCTAGAACATTAGGTCCAGAATAAAGCATTTCCAGCTCTATTATCATTGACATTTGCAGAAGAATTCTCAGAACTGCCATTCCTCTTGGTTGTGTATTAAAAATACATTTTATGGGATTGCCATTCAGTTAGAGATATTCTGGTGCAGCAAAATAAGCTAAGCTGGTTAGGTGGCATTGTTTTGCTGCATATTTTTTTAAAACTTAAATATCTGCTAAAAAACAGAATGAAAGGATCTTAATAAAGTATAGCAGCTAAAATAGCTACCATGAAAATTCAGTAGCATTGGAATGGTGTGTCTGAATTTTAATGCTTCTCTGTATTTTGCATTTGTGCAGTAGAAAATTGTTTTGATTTTTTATTTATGTTTTCTTGGTTTTGCTTGAATTAATTTCCAGACCCTTAGCAGCAGAGATCTAGTATAACGCATGGAACTGCTCCCAGTGAGAACCAAACTCTTATAATCCAGGACATTATGCTCAAAATCTTGTTTTGTGGGAAAAGAGGAAGTGCACCTGAGGTATACATACACATGCATATACATGAAGCCAAAAATTTATTGTTAGATAACTGATATTTAAGAATGTAATAATTATTAGTCCAGATCTAGTTATTACAGCAAAAGCAGGAACAATAAGACAATTAAAATTATTACATGTGCACTAAGTTTCTACCCCTGTTCCTGATGTTATACTCACCTTTCTTCTGCTCCTCTGGTCCTAATGTCAGTGTTTTTATTCTGATGAGGGGGAGTGGGGAGTGTTACAATGAGTTGTTAGCACCTGAGTCCTTCACTGAGAGGTGTCGTATGCTCATGTTGATGATTTCTTCTTCCTTGCTGTAGGTTCCAATTGTGTTTTATATGGTAGCTAACACACTTGTACATCTTGGTCTTTCTTTGTAGGCCTGCAGCTCCATGTTAATCACAATTTACTGTATCTGGTACTTTTTACGTGCTTCAGATAGTATTTCTTTGTACTCTGTGTTACCACTAAGCTCGGTTTTGACCATCTCCAGGTCAGTATTTCTTTAATGGACTGCTTAGGAGTTTTTTACAGCTGTGGGCCTCCAGAGGCAGTCTGTGCCCCAGCTTTTATCACCGCATGCTGGTACTCTTCCACACGACATCACCTGTCTTCACCTATTAAGACCCCTATTTACATGTCAGGCTTGTATTTGCTATGCTATGTTGTTATGCTAGGTTTGTAAAACTATGGTGACATCATACAAACATAAACAAAAGTGAAACAAATTTGCCATAGACACCTAGACAATTAAAAATATTGCTTGCTAAGCCAAGTAAAACAAAGCTGCAGGAAGGTCAGGAAAACTCAGACAGAGCAGGCCCAGCAAGCTTCAGTGCTGAAGCTGTGCAAATTTAGTACGAAACTTATGGCTTTCTACTAGCAATGATAGTAGTGTATTGCAGAGCTACATGTTTGTAGAACAGGTGGCACTGAGCAGATTCCCTGCACTGTTATTCCCTAATGTTAAGGCTGTAATATTTTGTGTTTGATTGGTTTAAGCCAGCTTTCTGACAAAAGACTGCACAGCTGATGATCTGATACACTCAGAACCTAAATAATACAGGAAATAATGTTGTGGCAGAATGACAACGACATGTCTCCACACAGTGTGTTGACACTCTGCGGGACAACTGGGTGTGTTTTCCTGTTCAGTGCTGGGGAAGAGACCTCCACAGCAGGTGTGGTAGAAGTCATCTACCAGTGTGTTGACACTCTGCGGGACAACTGGGTGTGTTTTCCTGTTCAGTGCTGGGGAAGAGACCTCCACAGCAGGTGTGGTAGAAGTCATCTACAGCCACTCATTCATGAGGGAAAATTCTAAAATCAAAGCTGGAATCTTCCACTTGGGGAAATAAAGATCAACTACAGTGACCAGTAATTCTCTACAGTTTAACTTACGCTGGAAAGTCACAGGTAATGGGACAAAAGAGGTGCTTATTGTTTTGATTTGGCAGCATTTTCTTTTTTAATCTGCATCTCGTAAAGTTTGATCCTCATGATCATCTTGCTTACTCTCAGCTCAGGACCTGTGGGGAAGGATAACAAGGTCATATGTTACCTTTGCACTTTGGGAGAAGAAAGCTGCAGTGGAAAGCAAGAAAGGGAGAGAAAGGGCTCTGTAAGCCGAGACCTTGTTTATGCTGGAGCAAAGAGACCTTTATTCTGATTCTTGCTCCTAGCACAGCTGTTTTATGTTACATGGGAAATGTATCTTGAGACCTCAATTCTTATTTTTCCACCACTGATCAGTATGCGGAAACATGCATTCTGTCTGTCTTCCTCTTATTTCTTTCCATCATCACGATACATGCAATTTTTATCTGTTTTATGGTACAGCTTCGGCCAAGAGAGATAGGCGATCGTCAGTGTTTTGGCAAAGGTGAACTCTATAACCTGGAGACTGAATCTTTCCATGGAAAATGACAAATGTGGTTGTAAAATTTTTTTCCCCAGGGCTCAAGGGACCAATTGAGCTATTTTCCCTCTTTTTAAACAAGCTCTCTACAACAATCTTTGCAACAGTATTATTCTGTAAAAGTTGATATCATTCCCAGCTGTGTTTTAAACAAAATTCCAAATAAACTGATAACTGCATTTTGTCTAGAGTTAGTATTTGTTAGGAAAGGTCTTGGAACATGTAGAAGATGAGACCTTTTAGAGAACTTAGCTGAAAGAAAACTAGTTACTCATCTTTAAATGAACTTATGCGTGCTGGTCAAACTATAGCAATTTTGTTCCCAGCTAGAAGTGTAGTTCTTGACGTCTAAAGAAATTGAAACTCAAAATAACATGAAGTTTTGCAGTAATTGAGCAGTTTTCTAAAGACTGAATTCTCAAAGAAGACTGAGTTTACATAATAAAGTATTATATCTCACTATGCAAAACACCTAGTAACCTTAAAAAACATTTTCTGTATCACAGATTGATAACAGAGACAGACTTTTACAAGCAGCCAGGCAAAATCAAAATATATAAGTAGATGCCTCCTAGCAATTTTTATTCCCTGGTATGGGTAGAGTTACATGAAGAGAGGGAAAAGAATTAGAGTAAAACAATCTGTTCTAGCAGAGAAAGTACCGGCTGCAGTGTGTTCTGCTGCATTGCAGGTTACCCAAAGGGAAGCACACACAATTTATGCGGGCAAAAATTCATCCACTAAGCCCTTTTTTTGCGGGGAAAGGGTAGTGGCAGTTGGTGTGGGCAGTACAGGGAAGGACAAATGCAGACTGAACATCGAGCTAAGAAGAAACCGCAAAGGGTAGAGAATGTTTTTAATGACACTTGAAAACAAGACTTTAAAAAGCATCTTGGTAGACATAAGATTAGCCTGCTGAAAATGAGAAGGTATGGAGCTGTCTGCAATTATTTCCTCTGCTCCAATATGAAGTATTCAGCTGAAGCTAAAAAGATTACTGTCTTGTACTTCAGATGAGACTGTAAGACCGAGACAACAAAATGACAAAGGTGTTCAACACTTAAATACAGAGCAGATGCATTTTACACTACACCAGCACTTCTCAGGATGAAGGGAGCGTATTTGTGAGTTACATTGCACAACTGCATTGAGTGTTGGAGTTCTTTTCCATCTGTCTCAAACTTAACTCCTTTCTTTGCTTTCAGCAAGCTGCTAAGTGGGAAGGTCAGTTAGACTGTGTTTCTGTGGGTATTGTGAAGCGTGATATGTACATAAAAGCAACATTTTGTTTCCTTGCTTAACTCTCACTGTTACATCCACGAGCTGAAAATAATACTTCAAGGACAGCTATTATTTATATAATCCCACTATATTGCTATTTATAGAGTCATAGAATCGTAGAATCATAGAAGCATAGAAGGCTTTGGGTTGGAAGGAACCTGTAGAGGTCATTTAGCCCAATCACCCTGCAGTGAGCAGGGACATCTTCAACTAGACCAGGTTGCTCAGAGCTCCATCCAACCTGGCCTGGGATGTTTCCAGGGATGGGGCCTCCACTACCACTCTGGGCAACCTGTTCTAGTGTTTCACCACCCTCACAGTAAAAAATTTCTTCCTCATATCTAGTCTAAATCTACCCTCTCTCAGTTTAAAGCCATTTCTCCTTGTCCTAGTGCAACAGGCCCTGCTGAAAACACTTTCCCCATCTTTCCTATAGGCCCCCTTCAGGTACTGAAAAGCTGCTGTAAGGTCTCCCTGCAACCTTCTCTTCTCCAGGCTGAACAGCCCCAACTCTGTCAGCCCTTCCTCATAGCAGAGGTGCTCCAGCCCTTGGATCATCTTTGTGGCCCTCCTTTGGACCCGCTCCAACAGGTCAATGTCGTCTTGTGCTGGGGGCTCCAGAGCTGGACACAGGACTCCAGGTAAGGTCTTACCAGAGCAGAGTAGAGTGGTAGAATCACCTCCCTCGACCTGCTGGCCACGCTTCTCTTGATGCAGCCCGGGATACAGGGCTTTTGGACTGCGAGCGCATATTGGTGGCTCACATCTAGTTTTTCATCCACCTGTACCCCCAAGTCCTTTTTGGCAGGGCTGCTCTCTATCCATTCATCCCCAGCCTGTATTGATAGTGGGGGTTGCCCCAGCCCAAATGTAGGACATTGCACTTGGCCTTGTTGAATGTCATGAGGTTCACAGAGGCCCACTCTTCGAGCTTTTCCAGGCCCCTCTGGATGGCATCCCATCCTTCTGGTGTGTCAACTGCACCATTCATCTTGGTGTCATCTGCAAACTTGCTGACGGTGCACTCAACCTCGCTGTTGATGAAAATGTTAAACAGCCCCTGAGGGACACCACTAGTCACAGGTCTCCATTTGGACTTCGAGCCATTGACCACTACCCTCTGGCTATGACCTTCCAACCAATTCCTTAGCCACCGAACAGTCCACCCATCAAATCCACATCTCTCCAATTTAGAGAGGAGGATGTTGTGAGGGACTATGTCGAAGGCCTGATAGAAGTCCAGATAGATCACATCCATAGCTCTTTCCTTGTTCATTGATGCAGTCACTCCATCATAGAAAGCCACTAGGTTGGTCAGGCAGGACTCGCCCTTGGTGAAGCCATGCTGGCTGTCTCAAATCACCTCCCTGTCCTCCATGTGCCTTAGCATAGCTTCTAGGAGGATCTGTTCCATGATGTTCCCAGGCACAGAGGTGAGGCTGACAGGTCGGTAGTTCCCCGGGTCCTCCTTTCTACCCTTTTTAAAAGTGTGTGTATTGTTTCCCTTTTTCCAGTCACCAGGGCCTTTGTCTGACTGCCATGACTTTTCAAATACTATGGAGAGTGGCTTGGCAATGACATCAGCCAATTCTGTCAGGACTCTGGGATGCATCTCATCAGGTCCCATAGACTTCTGTATGTTCAGGTTCCTCAGGTGGTCACAAACCTGATCTTCCCTTTCAGTGGGAGGGGCTTTGCCCCTGTGGTCCCCATCTTGCCGTCCATCAGCTAGGGAGGGGAGGGGAGAAAGGTTGCCAGTGAAGACTGAGGCAAAAACTTTGTGAGTACCTCAGCCTTCTCCTCGTTTGTTGCTACCAGTTTGCCAGTTGTGTTCATTGAGGGGGGGGAAGGGTATGCTTTCCTTAACCTTCCTTTTCTGGTTGACATACCTGTAGAAGCCCTTCTTGTTATGCTCAACATCCCTTGCCAAGTTCAGCTCCAGCTGTGCCTTGGCCCTCCTGACCTCGTCTCTACACAACCGGGCAGATTCCCTATACTCTTCCTAGGATACTTGTCCCTGCTTCCACTGCCTGTGCAGTTCCTTCTTGTCCTTTAGCTTGACCAGCAGGTCTTGGCTCGGCCATGCTGGTCTCTTCCCTTCCTTGTCTGTCTTCTTACACCTGGGGACTGAGAGCTCCTGTGCTCTCTGGTAAGCCTTGTTGAATGTCATGAGGTCTGCTAGCAAAAGATCTTCTAGATTTCCTCAAATCAAAATTGTTATACGTGCATGCGTGCACCCATCCATTTGATTTTCACTTTATTTTACCTGAAAACCATCCAGAGAGGCTCAGTTTTTTATATAGTGAAAAAAGCAAATTCTGAGTGGTGGATTCACAAGGGTATTTATAGACAATAAGATGCAGATTTTCAATAGTATCCAGTTATCTATTTTTTTGCACATTGCAGCAAGAACATATTTGCATTTTTGGCAGATAAGTACTTTTGTACATCTGGCTCCTGATTTGTATCTCAAACATGTATTGTCACTTTCTACATGTACAGTATTTCTGAATTTTTTCCTGCTTATATTTTGACTCGCACCATTGTTTTCCCTTTGGGTTATATGTGCAGAGGCAAAGAAATAAGAATCATTGAAATGTCTTTGGAAGAACAGCATGTCAGTGAATCATAGATATTAGAAGCCGAGAAAAAGGTCCTTTGGGTCACCCAGTCTGACCTTTGCATTCTGGAGTATTACTCATACAACATACTAGCTAACCTCTTAATCTAACCTTCTTTTGACAGTTTGTAATTCTAAGTTGCTGAAGGTGGGACATGCAACTACTTTCAACCTGAATTTTAGTAGGAAGAAATAGGTATGGAAAAGAGTGCAGAAGTTTGCAGCTTCAGCTTAGAAGTTCTCACTGTGCTGTTTTAGACATTTGTTTTTGATTAGCAATACAGAAGTGGTAATGTTCTTTAAAAACATGAGGGTACTACTCTGGATGCTGTGTGCCCAGATGTGTTTTTTGTTGGCAGAGAAAACTTACGGAGTCTCTGTACTGGTTAAGACTCCTGAAAAATGGTGTACTATAGCATAGATATGAAAAGGTGCCTATAGCATAAGAAATCTCTCTTGGGTGTAAATGGGAGCTGATGTAATTATTTTTAGTTCTTAGGACATCATCAGATTCTCTGTTACTGCCAGTGTTGAATGACAGTGGTACTTGTATTTGGATTTTTCTATTTTCTTCATGAAGAAAGGGGAAGGAAGGAGGTAAGGAGAAACATGGCTATCCAGACATCTACTGTTAATATATTTTTTTTTTACTATCTTTTTACCACCTAAGGAACCTGAAGTTGCACAAGTCCATGGGACTTGACAAGATACATCTGCAGGTCCTGAGGGAACTGGTGTATGAAGTTGCTAAGCCACTATCTATCATATCTGAGAAGTCATGGCAGTCCAGTGATGTTCCCACTGATTGGAAAAGGGAAAACATAAACCTCATTTTTAAAAAGGGAAAAAAAGGAAGACTCAGGGAACTACAGTCAGTCTCGACTCTGTGCCTGGCAAGATCGTGGAGCAGAGACTCATGGAGACTGTGCTAAGGCACACAGAAAAGAAGGAGGTGATTAATGACAGCCAACATGGCTTCACTAGGGGCAAATCACGCCTGACAAATTTGGTGGCCTTCTACAATGGAATTACTGTGTTGGTAGATAAGGGAAGAGTAACTGCTGTCTTCTGCCTGGAATTGTGCAAAACATTTGACACTGTCATGCACAACATCTTTGCCTCTAGGTTGGAGAAACATGGGTTTGACAGGTGGACCACTCGGAGGATAAGGAATTGGCTGGATGGTCACACTCAAAGAGTTGCAGTCAACATCGTGATGTCTAAGTGGAGACCTGTGACAAGTGGCATTCCTCAGGGTTGGGACCGGTGCTGTTTAACATCTTTGTCGGCAGCAGGGACAGTGGGATTGAGTGCACCTTCAGCAAGTTTGCCAATGACACCAAAATGGGTGGTGTGATCAACACGCTGGAGGGAAGGGATGCCATCCAGGGCGACCTTGACAGGCTTGAGCCTTGGGCTGTGCAAACCTCATGAAGTTCAGCAAGGCCAAGTGCAAGATCCTGCACGTGGGTCACAGCAACCTCGAGCACAAATAGAGGCTGGACAGAGAATGGATTGAGAGCAACCATAAGGAGAAGGACTTGGGGGTGTTGGTTGGCAAGAAGCTCATCATGACCCGACAATGTGTGCTCGCAGACCAGAAAGCCCTGGCCTGCATTGTAAGAAGCGTGGACTATTAAGGCTAATCTTCTTATTAGATAGAAGAAAGAAATTCTTTGCTATGAGGGTGATGATGCAGTGGAGCAGGTTGTCCAGAGAAGCTGTGGATGCCCCTTTCCTGGAAGTGTTCAAGGCCAGGTTGGATGGGGCTTTGAGCAACCTGGTCTAGTGGAAGGTGTCCCTTTCCACAGGAGGGGGGTTTGGAACTTGATGATCTAGAAGGTCCTTTCCAACCCAAACCATTCTATAATTCTGTGAACTCAGTTAATTTTTTTTTTCCTTAGGTATAACTGTCTCTTTGAATTGCCATCCTTTGGTAGTGTGATATACAGGCTTAAGGCCAGAAAGGCATTATGATAATCTTTTAGTGTGACCTCATGAGTAAAACAGACCATAGAATTTCGTCCAGTGAATCCTTCAGTGGGGAGAATTAGGCTTTCTAGCTATATAAATGAATTAATTTCCTTCTTTCTTTTAGAAAACCTTGAAAATACTTATAGATTGTGATCTTACCCTTCTCTACTTGAAGGCCTTTACTTATCAACACTATATAAAATTATGCTGTCTTGTTGGGTGTTTCATATTGTTTTATTTTCCTGTCTTTATATTATCTGTAAGAGGTCTTCAGGAAGCGCTAGATTCATCAAACTAACGAGACTGTTTTTTCCTTACTTCAGGAAATGTATTTATTTTCTCCTGGTTAAAATGTAAAAATAAATAATAATATGATATAAAAGCTGATTTTTGTAATTTACAAAAAGACAAATGACAGAATTCAAATGGGTGAAGAGTTTGTATGATTTCTCAGATATAATGTATCAATAATGCGAAATTTTAAATAATAATAAATTATTCTTAGCCGAGAAATCTCAAATGGGTAATGAAAAGCTACATACATGAATTACATGACCTTCTCTTTTAGAAAAAAAGAATAATCCAACAACAGTTAAGAAAAAGCAGAGAATTACAGTTTTAATAAATCTCTTGTTTAATCAAGACCTTACATAAGTTTCACTTTTAATTCAACATACAGGCTTGCATATTAGGATTTATTTTCATGTTGAGTCATGTGGAGTTCCTTTCCAAATACATCTTCCAAATTTATAATAAATATTATTCTTTACTCATATTCTTAACTGTATAGGTACTATCCTATAAAACTCAGTTTTGTTTATTCTGCATTCTCTCCACTCATTCAATTCATCAAGTCTTCAAGTGAGAGCAGAAACTCTCTGGGACATGAACCACGTCTTTATAGCCATAGATGGGCTATAAAGTATCTAGCACACTCTGTATATGGATTTAAATGAAGTTTCTTGAAATGAGAATGTTATGGCTTGTACAGCTTTTGCCAAGCCCTATTCACTTCCAGAGAGCTAAAGTTCTTTAAAAGGCATATACACAGACACAGACAAAACCCCATGTCTCTAAGGCTTGCTCCTAATGACTAGTCTTAATTCATAAATTCAGGCATCAGAATCTTTGTCAGTTTAGGAGTTTGGATTATCTTTATAATAGTTACAATATGTGTAATAAATTATAATCGTTATAATCTAAATTAGAAATTACAATTGTCACAATAACTCATTATGGTTGTTTAGAATTGTCTCTGCAGGAGACTGTAGAAGCATGGCATTTCTGTAAGAAAATGTGTTTGTTTTTATTTTGAGTGCAGGCATATGCCCACAAGAGCCCATAATGAGTCCTTGGAGATAGTACTAACATGTGACTTAGTGAAGAAATAATTACAAACAGCTATTTTTTTACCCAAAATCTGAATACATAAATTTGTGAATCAATAGTTTCACAGGTTTAAATTTCAACTATCCAATGAACGGTTGTTATTTTCTGTCTGATGCAAGCACAAGAACATTGTATCAAAATGCCACCACGGAAGTGAGCTGAAATTAGCAACCTACCTTGATCCACACATTGGAAAGCTGCCTGAAATGTCGTTGAAATCGAAGATTCACAGTGCTGAAACACAGACAATTTTGTTGAAATATGTGATTTGAGTAGCTGCTCACGCACACATCATGTCTGGCACAAACCCATAAAAACAAGATAGTCAAGCTATCTTTACTTCATACTTACAAATTAGCTATTCTTCGTGTATCTCTTTTCAATAATATGCATTTTATTTCTAGCACAAGTGTCCCATCCTACAAACAACATACCTTCTTCTGTTTTTCTTATTTTTGTCTCTCTGCATACACCCTTTTCTATACTGCTGGTAATTGATAAAGATTGGGTTGGAGGAAGGGACCATACAGCAGCCAAGTCATGTTCAGCAGGTGATCAAATGTGCACTGAAAATCTGGAAAACTTGGGAGGTCAGAGTGAAGATTAACAGGTATGATCTATGGTTGTATTCATTTAATTCTGCTTTATTTTGAAAAGAAGAGAACTGGTCCTCACTGGAGTTAGATAGGTTAGATACAATACAGAATTAGATGTTGATGGTTCTTCAGGAAGGTGACATTGCTTGTGTTTGCAATACATGCCAGCAGCAGAAGAACCAGGAGTAAGATAGGTATGATATGCAGTTGGTGATTTCCTAACCAATTCACAGAGCAGAGAGTTCTGGAGGATGCAGGAAGTCTCGGAGCAGTGATTTGAGGTTCTGGCAGCAGATGGTTATCAAACATGAAGCAGAAGAGGAAAAAAAAGCTGACTCAGTCGATCTGATCGAGAGAAGGTAGCCGTGGTTTCTTCCTCCAGACTCATACTCTCTTATGCTCTGGCACACGCAGTGCATTTTGAAGATGGCAATTTGAGAACCCTGTAGAGTTTAACTTTGTAACAGTTGCCACTTTGAGCCTATGAAATATCATTGCAGACTCTGCTAAAGACCTAGACTAAGAATATTAGAAAAGATGAAAGGAGTGCTGGAGCTGGAAGAGGAACAAGATAGTGCAAGGAACCTGGGCTTGAAAAAATATCAGGGAATTCAAGCTGTAGGGATTAGCAAAGTGTGAAATAGTTTAGGATCAGGGAATTAGGGAAAGTGGGGAGAAGGTAGGTCGTTAAGTACTTGGTTGCTTTGCATGCGGAAGGCTGGAAAAGCTCTTGAAGTTTGTCTCTTGCTATTTCCAACATGCATCGCTTGCTTGGCAAATTATTTAGAACACTATAAAACGTTTGCAGAGTTCTGAAATTACAGTCAGAAACTCCTTTATTTTCTTACCTTTTTGCATTCATGTGCATTTCTAGTGAAAGTTCGCTAGAGCCAAAATACCTCTGTTTATGCCTTTCAGTGTCTGATGAGCGTTTACTACTTCTTTCACTCATTTTGTAAATGTCCTCAGGTTTGCTAACCTGACATTTTTATGTGTTGATAAATCACTTTGGAATGCATGCTTATTAGTACTTTTTTCTAGGACATTTGCGTCATATTTGGGATGTTACTTATAACCTGGAATAAACACCCAGTTTGTGTAAGCAAAGACAATTTTTATACCAACTGAGAGAATACAGGGCTAGAGATTCAGCTAACAGTTTGCTGAAAAGCCCATAGGATTAAAAAAAAAAAAAAAAATTAAATTGCCTTTTTGAATTTTACATTTTGGCTGACACCCAGGCTAGCAGCTTCAAAGAAACAAAGAGAGGTTTAATATATTGGAGATTTATATTGTGGTAGATACAATTGCATAATTTGCTAGACATTTTTGCATAATGGTGCTGTAATTCCTGTTGTTAAAATTTGCTGTTGAGTTTAGCCATCATTACAACTAAATTTTCCTGCAGACTACAACAGCAGGAAATACTGTAACAATGTATTAAACACAACAAATTAAATTAGCAAATAGTTTCCAAGATTCTGAGACAGTTAAGATCAAAAAGACACAGCACAAGGAGCCAGTTCAGGTTTCTGCTGATCTGAGGTTATTCCCTGCTGTGTTTGAGATCTAAGGTCTAAAGATGTGCGTAAGTAAACAGTGGCTAGCTAATCCTTTCAGTTCTGCTCACTCGTTGTCTAGTTCCCAGCTGGATAGAAGACAAATATCTAGGGATTCTGAATTGGAAAATAGTATTCTGGTGTTGAAAAGTCAAAGCTATTGTGATACTGACTGATCTTCAGTCTGAGGTTAAAAAAGTGCCTGCAGATGAGAGTGCTCATCTCCACTGTGAACCTCATTCATTTATTATCAAAAGTCATTTAAGGCACAAGTATCAAGAACAACTCTAATGTAAGTATGATAATCAGACTTTTCTAATCCAGTTCAAGAAATGGGCTACTGAACATCTTTGAAATCTGATCTTCAGCAACAGACACACAATCTCAGTAGCAATTTTGGCTGGAGAGTCTCACAAGATAAAATTGAATTTCCCTTGGTAGAGTGCGCCGCAGTAAAAAAAATCTCATATTCATAATATTTACCATTAAATTAAACCTGAGCTTAACTTTTTATAGTTTAATTCCAGCATTATGAGTCCATTCTAAATAACCTGTCTGCTTTCCTCCTTCTTTCAAGTAGCTGAAGCTAGACAATAATCACCTGCTTCCTTTCACTGCTACTGAGGGATCCCACTGACACAAACACCTCCAGTGTGTAATTAGTCCAATTTTATTTCAGCATCATTTCAATTAATTCAATGGAATTACAAAATTTTAAGCCTTGAAGGGTGGAGTGGTGAATTAAACCTGTAATTGTGTTTGCATCAGAAGATAAATTCCCTTTAATGATTTTCACCTTCACCTAAAATTCTTGCAGAAAACCCTTTGCAGAGGTAGGTTACCTAGTTCTCTCAGTTTATCTGATGTATCTCAGGCTGCAGCAGGTTCTGTAACAAAGTGAGGTGTTGAAGAACTCACAATGGGAAAAAGAGTGTTGTGATTCCAGAGCTGCTGAGGTGCAGGCTTTGCACACCCCTGTAGACATTTCTTGGGAATTTAAGGCACAGTGGACATTTGACCATGGCAGGCAAGGCGAAAGGCTGTGGGTAAATTGGAGGCTTCTGTTGATTTTTGGAAAGCCTACAGGGAACTCATGGACTTTCTTCTAACCTTCACAACTATTTGGTGACACGAGACATGTCACGTACTCTGTGTCAGAGATGTCAGTGGGAGTTCAACATTTTTGATATTCAGCTAGAGTGATAAAATACAACAGGAAACTTGAGTTAATGCAACTGTGTGGATTGGTTCCAGCAGTTTCTGTCTCCATAAAAAATGGAATGATTTTTCTAAAACAGAAAGGAATCACTTAACCATTACTGAATGTATTTGGTACTTGTGATGGTAGGTGTGTGTGAGAGAAAGTGTATGTACAGAGAAAAAAATTTTTGTTTTTTATAAACTAGATGTAAGCCCAATTTTAGCTGCATTTCTTCTTTTATATCTTGTGTATGAAAACGTACCCTCTAATCTTTGGCATGATTTTGGCAAGAAGAATGAACAAGTTTAGTTTATACTGGAAAATTCCTGAATACAGATGGACAACGTAGAGTGAAGCATTCAGATCAGTTTCTGAAACCAGAAAGATTTTTCTTCCTTTCTTTTATATCTCGACAAATTATGCTATCACTGTGAAGGAAGAGTTTGAGATTTATTAGGTTTTCAGCAAATTAAAGATATGAATTAGATAGGAGCGATATATCTCACTGTCAAATAATGGTCTGCAATAGTGAATGTGCACCGGATTTTCATGGCTCTATTTTTAAAGTGATGTCTTAAAACAGTAATTGGAAATACTTTTCATGGAAGATAAAATCCTTGTCTGAAATCTGATTTCTTTGTTTGCTTTGCAATGTAATATTGGGACCTTGGGAATTTATGACCTTTAAAAAATGTTATAGCACATTAAAGATATGTTTCCACCTAGTCAAAGAAATCAGAGATGTCAGTATAATATTTAGTGTATCGTATGTTAATTTATATAATTTTGTATGTATATATAAAATCAACATAATGCTCTGTACTAAAAAAGTAAAATTAAATACATGCTACATTTTCTTTTATGTCATATACCTCAAGTACTTTCTTGAGTAATCTTTGTAGGAGTTCATTCATGTCATATGACATATTGACTGACATCCAGGACAAATCTAAAATACGTGAATGATCCTGTAACTCTCTCTGGTCGTAATTACTGACATATGTTTTTCTGTCTCTCTAAGTGGAAAGGGTTGTAAGGGAAATGAGACTGGGACTTCAGGAGACAATCTTTCTGTTAGATCTCCTTTTCACTTGTAGTAGAGCATGCTTTGTATACAGCTTCTCAGACCTAGAAAAAAAGGATCGAGAGCAGCCCTGCTGAGAGGGACTAGGGGGTACTGATAGACGAAAGGCTGGACATGAGCCGGCAAGGTGCATGGGCAAACCAGAGGGCCAACTGTATTCTGGGCTGCATCAAGAGAAGCGTGGCCAGCAGGTCGAGAGAGGTGATTCTGCCCCTCTACTCTGCTCTGGTGAGACCTCACCTGGAGTACTGCGTTCAGCTCTGGAGCCCTCAGCACAAGAAGGACATGGAACTGTTGGAGCGGGTCCAAAGGAGGGCTACAAAAATGATCCGAGGGCTGGAGCACCTCTCCTATGAGGACAGGCTGAGAGAGTTGGGCTTATTCAGCCTGGAGAAGAGAAGGCTGCGGGGAGACCTGATTGCAGCCTTTCAGTACTTGAAGGGGGCCTATAGGAAAGATGGGGACAATCTTTTTAGTAGAGACAGCAGTGACAGGATGAGGGGTAATGGTTTTAAACTAAAACAGGGTAGGTTTAGGCTGGATATAAGGAAGAAATTCTTGACAATGAGGGTGGTGAAACACTGGAACGGGTTGCCCAGAGAGGTAGTGGAGGCCCCATCCCTGGAAACATTCAAGACCAGGTTGGACAGGGCTCTGAGCAACCTGATCTAGTTAGCGGTGTCCCTGCTCGCTGCGGGGGGGTTGGACTAGATGACCTCTAGGGGTCGCTTCCGACCCAAAACTTTCTATGATTCTATGATTTTATGAAAAGTCTTTGATTCATAGGTTTAATTTCTTTAATTATTTTAGGTTTTTTTTCTTAGAGAGTTCCTTCTTCAGAGTGTTATTTTTATGCAATTCAATTTTTATAAAGATTTGCTTTTTAAAGGGTGTGTTTTCTTCATGCATTGTGTCATGAAATATATAGTTATAGGCCATTTATATATATGTAAATACATGGAATTTTAATTTTGAAGTTGAGGAGAGGTTTCAAGCAGCCAAAACTACAAAATGGGAGGAAAGAGCTGCCTGGATGTAAGATCATGATCCTTGCGCTGGCACATGAAATCACCTGATTGTGAGGAAGCCAGGCACAACTTTGGAGCCACTTGGAGCCAACTGGTTCAGCCAGACAACTTTCTAGAGGCTCTTGTGCTAATATGGCAGCCTGACCACGATTCCTGGTATGTATGCAGACATCAATTTGGCTTTATTTTTTAATTAGAAAATTATAATTCTGTAGTGTAAGTCTTTAAAGTAGATAGTGTAATGCATTAACTTGGCTGAAGTAGCAAATGAAAGTCCAGGTGGCTTGAAGAGAATACTGTAGCAGATCTTAAGCTAGTTGTCTAGCTACCTGTGGAAAGCAATTGTTAGACAACTTCTGAAGATCTACAGGAAACTGTTAAAGATATACAAGCCCTTCTAAATAGGTTTCAGATTTAGAGGACTAAAGTATTCTGAAGACCAACACTTTTTGAGAAAACGTAATGATTTTGGCAAAAAACAAAGCAAAAATTCTCAAATCTAGTAAAAAGAGGAAATGAGTCCCATCAACCTCCCTTCCCCCCCCCCCCCCCCCCCCCCCACTTCTGGTTTCTATTTACCTTAGAAAAAAGTAAAAAAAACTACCTGGAATTCTACTTTATGTCTCGTCTCAGAATTTGATAGAGCACTGAGCCTTGCTCTATAAGTAAAGTCCATCCTTTCTAGATGTTGACCTTGATAGCATGCAGTTGTCATGGTCCATGAAAAACAATTGCTCCAAGACTGTGATTTTGCTGTAAATCAAAACAAAGAAAATCTGAAACTTTTTCTATGAATTTATTTTTTTAATGGAATGTTATTTTCCAGATAGTGTGGTTTCCAACTGAGTTTAAGGAGACCTGGAGAATTTAGTGCTACATGTAATTCATATAGCACTGAGGAATCAAAAATATTTTAATGAACCTGTTTTCACAGTGAGGCTACTGCAAACCCATGGATATGGTTTGAATTGATTTCTATATACAAAATTTCTAGTGCTTAGTTGCCAGCTGCTGGGTTAAACTATGGCAATACAAAAGTTCAGTAGTTCAGAACTGGAAGTAGAATTGGACCTCAGCTGCATCAGAAGGCTTTTGACCTATTAAAAATTAATTTCTTTGTTAACACTGAGATTTAGTAAGGAGGTATTTCTTTAAAGCTAGAGATAGAGATAGAGGAGATTTAAATGTAGAGTCTTACATGCTTCAAATACATGTAATTATTTGATTAGAGAAGGTTGTCGTTAAGAAACTAGTTAAAAATGGCTCTTGCCAACAGGACTGCAAGATCTCTACTAAGACAGGTCTCCCTGAATAAGGTATCTGACTCCCTATAAAACATATGGCTCAATGAGTTGTCTAACAGAATGGACAACTTGCTGAGTACCTTTGTTAGGAAATGGTTTCAGAGTGAGCAGTCTTGCACATCTTGCCTCCCTCTAGATATGAAGAGATTTCAAGTTTTCTGCTTTGGTCTGAAATCTGCCACCCTGAGCTGTGGATCTTGAAGGTGGGTAGGAGGGTTCTTTATTTTCATAAAGAAGAGTGATACCAGCCTCCTTGGTCCATCAGTAGTAGTGCCTGCCTACCTCTTAGACAATGCCTACTGTAACATGAAGTCCTCCTAGTGTGGCATGATTCAAAGTCATGCTTTTGGTGCACTCATCACAAGAGTACTTTTGAAGACTGTTGTGTTTGAGCAGTTTCTTCTTGCATGGCATAATTAGAAAGAGCAGGAGCAACCACTAACAAGATTTTGGAACATTAGGTTGAAACCACTCATCTTACGGAGAAAAAAATCCTGCATCTGTTTCATGCTATGCAGAGAATAAAGTTCACATATCCATTGAAGCACAGGTCAGTACCTGGATGTAGTTCTTTCCAGGCAAGAGTCTTTGCACCTCGTGTAAAGAGTCATACTGATTAATGCTTGCTATTTTCCTTCAATGCAAGATGTTTATCTATGACAGTTAATATTATAGTTATATAACTGCACTATACATGTAGCTATACAGTAATATTATAGGCATGTTATTATTTCATGCATTGTCTCAACAAAAGAACTTGACTTTCTGGCCCTCAAAAGTCTAGGAAATAATTTTGGATAGATCTTCAGAATTTTGGGTTAAAAGGAATGAGTGTCTTAAAATATATGGCATCTTATGCCAGACACAATCTACTAGACTTACTTTAGATGAGGCCCTCCTAATGAGATAAATGAAGAAAAGTTTAATTTGTAGGGTTGAATAATATTTAAGTAGCAGACAGCCAACCTTGTCAAAATGAAGACACTTGGGAAAATAAAAACTACATTGCTGAAGACTGAAGTGCCCACAGATATTAAGTGCCTTTAGAGCAGAGCAACAACAAGCCTGTTGTTTTTTAGGTTTTCAGTTCTTTATTTGTGCACCTAAAATCTGAGGTTTGTATAACACACAACTAAATTTTTCTGTGGATTTAATTCTATTGGATGTCCAAAGTATTAATTGACCTGTAAGAACTCTCTTGGTGAATCAGACTCATGCCTTCAATAAACTTCAAAAAGCAACCTGATAAAGCCCACAGATACGAGTTTTCATAGACTCTTCACACTCTTCTCAGAAACTGGTTTTGATATCTTTAAATGGGAAGAATTATGGAATTACTAAATGACTGCTCTAATGTTAAGTTCTCTCCAGTCGTTATAAATCCCCCCCCCAATGCAGCTATCTCTCTCAGAATATTTCTATAAAGACTCTTCATATTCTCTACTTTGTCAGTTCTACTCCTGTCCATCCCTTGTTTCTTTGTCTAGCCATGTTTCTTTACCTGCCGTACATTTCCATGATTTCAGAAAAGATTAGAATATATGAGACAATGGCTTTTTTATTGCATTAAATCTGTATTTTTTTTTAAATTGTGCTTTCTAACAGTCACAATATTCCGGTATACTAGCTATTCTGTTTACAGTATGAACATTCTCATATGCTGACTGATTTTTCTGTTGGTTAGCAGGTGAGTATTTCCATTTTCTATCTGTACTTACTAGTTTCTTAAAATAAAGAGGATAACCTACTCAGTGGCTATAACAAAACCAAAGGCCACCAAACTTGAAGGTCTTTTAAAATAACTTAAGGATATTTTTAAACATGCGTATTTGTACAACCATGGAAAAATTTACAAATGTCTCTTTTTATTTAACTGAACCATAACTTCAAGGTAATATTAGATCTGAACAGATGTGCATAGCATTTGGAACAAACTATGCAAATATTTCAAAGCACAATCACCATAAGTCGATTTGACAGAGTAGAACAGATGTGTCCACCTGTTAAGAGACTAGGCTATCAGCACTGGGGATGCAAGATGTGACTGGAGTCTGTAATAGGAGCTATTTAGGAATGCATCCAGGTTAGTAGGAGGTAGCAGAAATTCTGATTACTGTATCATTCCACTTTTCCCCAAAGCGATCAATGAGTTGAATTAGGCAAATGGAATAGTACACCCAGGACCACAGAAGGGGGGGATGAATGTCCTACACTATGCGAAAACAGGGTAGAAATTATACCTGTTTTTCAATAATGATGAAAGAAAGAGAGAACAGAAGGTTCCACAGGGGCTGCAGAATACAGTGGACGCCAACAATCTTTATTTATACTGTTTAAATTTGACATCCTGAAAAGCAAGCAAAATTATTGATTCAACTACCATAGCAATGTTGGTAACTGATTAATTTCTTTGAGCCACTTCAATAAGCTGTGAGAATAATCATCCAAAAGTATACCCAATGCACAGCATATCACATTCATTTTAATGTGAATTTTGTTCAGCCAGGATTGGAAATTATTTCTGCTTCCACATATGTATTAATAAAGAACAGGAGCATAACATAGAAGAGATACATATCAAAGTCAGATTTTAGGCAGTAAAATGCAAAGAGATTAAGACAGATATTGTGGTGGGTTTGTATTTTCTTGTGAAAAGAATATTTTTCATTTTATTTTGCTGACAAAAAATAGCTCAGTAGAGTGTTTTCTTAAGACTTCTGTTTGCCAGCTCATATCTCCTGAGCACTCCTCACTAGTTCGTGTCTTTAGTACTGTCTTCACTGTAGACCAATATATCTGCAGAAAAATAAACTACAGATTTGCTCAACTTTTCAGTTTTCAAATGAAGATCTAATTTGATGTCATTGTTGATGGTGAGGTATGAAGCGGAAAATACATAGCTTGATTTTCAAATACTGGCTTAGAGATATGAATGTTAATAATGAAGTCCCTCATGAGGATCAGGGCTTGTGAACCTGAGGCTGCTCCTATCTGCCTATAGAAGGCCTCGTCCTCTCGGTCTTCCTGGTTGGGTGGCCTGTAGCAGACCTCCACTATAATGTGGGGTCATCAGTAGTAATGTTCTGGATCAAGTGGTTCTGTGTATTTTCAGCTAATGTTCAGATGGGAGAAGCATGAGACTACCAAACTCATTTTCATGGTAACCGAAACCAAATTCTAGAGTAAAAATCAATGAATTAGAATAAATAATTTTTAGTTTCTGAACACAGTGTAAATGAGTGGATAATATAAAGAACTAGAAAAGTTAAAAACAAGAAGCTTTGTCTCTGCCCACAGGTTTTGGCTATGGTCATGTCAGTCAGAACAGTTGAAAGGATTTTGAGTCAGAACAATGAACACACTGCAGGACTGTGGCCCCCAAATGATGCCTTTCTGCAGTTGACAAGTACTTAAACAAGCTGCTCTTAGCAATGTTTTATCTATTGTTAGAATGAATAAATCTGTGCTTGTAAACACAGCTGAAAGACAGGATACTTTTGTTCCTGCTGAGCCATTACCAACACCTGCAGTTAAAATAATTATTTCAAATGTTTTTCTTTTAAAAGAAGGACTAGTTAGCAGTAGACCTGTCTTGTTATGGTAAATTAACATCTGCAGTTAATATGATTCCCCTTGGTTGTAAACATCCTGAATTACAGCTTGTTATCTCCTTTAGAAGGTATGTTTTATGATTTCACCTGTTTTGTAGAGAGATAATTAAACATTTCACTGAAGTACAGGTTGGATGTCTATGATCTTATTTTATCCACCACAGAAATTATGGAATGTTTTTACAGCAAATATTGTGAGTATTTAATTAAGCCTGTCCTGAAGTAAAGCAAGCATAACCAATGAAGACAGTAAAAATGGATTAGAGGTTCTGAGATTGAAAAGAAGAGAAGAGCTGAATATAAGGTTTGGCTATATTGTCGTTGTCTTTTTTAAAGAAAATCTTGTCTTAATCTTAAAAACTCAACATTAGTAAACGTTAAATTCCGTGCTAAATATGAAAACCAAGAACAGGCATGGAATAAAGAGGATAGCTCTGCATATTGTTTTGACCTAGGATTTGTACTGTAATTAATAACGGAGCTACTCTTGGTTTATATTGTCATCAAAATGGCTAAAAAGAATTTGTAGTTCTTCTATTAATAGAGTTTGGATTTGAAGAATTTATTTTAGAATGTTATAACTTCAAGGTATTTCTATATGTTCTTTGACCATGCACTGTAACCTCTGTTAGAATTCAGCTGTATCACAGTAAGCTGTGAAAATAAACTCTGTTGGTTTATATATCAGAATAAGCTCTATCAGCTTAACATCTCATGAAATTATTTGAAACCTTTGCTGACTCAGAGGCTACAGTGACTTACATCTGATGAAGAAGCTGTTATATGTTGTAAATTGTCTCCTAGGTTTCATGACTGCTTTGTAGATTTCATTATACAGAACCATCAGCACTAATATTAGCTGAAGACTGTGTTGCAGTGTATCCTGCTGCTCATTCCTATTCCCATAGTGTGGAATATCGTGTCTTTCTTTGTGACTGTACAGATATTTGTTGGTCAGGGTGTGAACAAAAGGACTGATACGATGTAAAAACAGCAGACAAACACAGGTGAGAATGTCTTCAGTGGCACTGCTTCTGAAGCCTTCTATTATTTGTACCTGTTTATCCTGCTTTTGTGAAATGTTCAAACCAAGAAGTACTTTGTGGAATAGGTAAATTTTTTAGAATTAGTTTCCTCTTTAAGTATTTTAATTTATGTCTGGATAGCTAACTCTCCTAATATTCTCACCATTAGGCTTTTCTATTGATTTTCCTCAGATACTCCAGTGGCTAAGAGCCCACCAAAAGTAAAAAGTTGTCACCTAAAAAACTCAGGGATTAGTGGCAGAGGAAGACCTTTTCCTCTAGTGAAATGCCTAAAACTTCTCTGTGTTGGAAAAAAGAAGATGAGAATTTACCTTTAGCTAAATTAATAGCTGTGTGTTTTTCTCCACTGTGAACTTGATTTAGAAAACGCCTCCAGCAGAGCATAGGCAACATCAAAAGAAATGAAACAGAGAAGCATATTTGTAAGTATTTCTGTCTCCTTATTTTTTCCTGACGGTGATGTTTCTTGCAATAGGGGGTGTTTGGAAGGGATATCTGAGCAGGTTTCTTTTCAAAGCGTGGAGCATTTCACTGATCTCCTTAGCATCATTCATTTCCTGATCACTGCATTCTGAGCTGCCATCCTCTTGTATTTAATCTGACTTCCTATTCTTACATCAATTTAACTGAATTGTTCAAGCTAGTCTTCTCTTTGCAGGAGTTTTTAGTTTTCTTTAGGACCTGAGTAGTACTGTATACTTGCTCCCAGAAAGTGCTTGTGAGTGATGCCACAGAAATCCCTTCCTCGGAGATTGAGAGCATGACCCCTATTATAAACCAGCGACTGCTGGGGACCAAGGTTAGCTTCCATCACCTGTGGCAGGGTCTCTCACATCGCGGTGTGGCTACACCATTGTGAAGACCTGGGGGAGATCTCTGCTTTTCAGGTTTAGTTTTGGTTTGTCATTTTTCCCCTCTCTGTCAATTCTAACCTGTGGTTCTTTGAATGCTAGGTGCCACAGAGCTGCCACTACAGGCACCCAAGCTCTTCCATTGTCAGCTATAGGAAGGGTCAATATTTTCTTTTAAAGGAAAAAGCAGTGATGACAATAATTAAGTAGACTGTATTTCAGGGTTAAAGGAAAACAATTCTTAAGCCACAGCTCTAATCTAAGGGTTGAGGCTGGCATTATTTTTCTCAGTTCACTTAAAAACTGACTGGAGAACAGTGAAGGAGGATATTAAAAGGAAGTAGTTAAAAGTTCAAGCCACTAGGATTTATGTCCCGTCTCCAGTGAAATAAAGCATTTCTTTCTGATTTTAAGAACTGTTTCAGCCAATTGTCAGCCTGAGAATGTACTGATTTTTGAAGGGCATTTCTATGCCTTATATTAAAGGTGACAGACATTGAATGCTTTCTGCAGTTTGTGTAATAGAGCTGTGCTCTCTTTAACTCACCTGTGATTTAACTGATGTGTGAAGGAACTTTAACACCTATTGCCCCCTATTAGCACTTACTAAAAGAAAAAAAGGAAAAAAGAAAAAAAGAAAAAAAAAGAATAACCTGTTATATTAAAACATGTGTACTCTGTTACTTGTGACTCCCTTGGAGAGGACTGTGTTTTTTTGGAAATTCAGTTTAGAATAAAAATACATACCTAACTTACAGTATTTTTAAAAAGCCGCAAAAATTTTAATGAATAGCCAATATCTTTTATCAGTTGGGAATTTATATGCAGATTGGTTTAAGGTATATCCAAAGATTATCCAAATTGGTGTAGCATTGTTGGCTTTGTAATGAGTAAAAACACATTCCATATTTATACTAACACAGCTCAACACAGTTCAGCTACCCAAACTAGGCCCTGAAATTTCAGAATAAGGGCAGAATGAGATGGAAACCAACTGAATAATCTATAGAGATGCTTCTGCCTTGCTTTACAGAGATTTTTTGAAAGCAAATAGTCTTGTTTAATTTGAATTTAAACTTGTTAATGATATTCCAGAAATCTCAGTTGAGGAAATTGAGAGAATTGATTGCTTCCAAGTCAGCTGAGAAAAACTGAAGGCTTCTGATAATATTGAGTGGTTTGAAAATGCTACCAATTCTTCTTAGTTATAGTAAGATTTTGTATCAGTGTTATCAAGGAAGTGATCACTGTGAAGGATTTACCTTGAACTTTTCGTGCTGTTACAAAACAATGACATCTGTTTAACGTCAAGTACAGAATTTTGTTTTCCTGCTTCACGAATGCCACAAAATCTTTTTTAAAGCCTTGGCAAACAGACAGAAAAATGTGATTATACATAATCCAACTGTATCTTAATCCCCAGAAGACTCAGCTTTTATAACACCATTTTAATGAGGTATTATTAGCAGCTTCAGAACTGTTTAATTAGAATGTTGACATGATCCTTAGATCAAATAAAGTGTTTCGGATACAAGACTGATATTTATTTTCTATTTTGTTTTTTAATAAACAACCTTAAATCATGACTTTGGATAGAGTGATAGAATGCCTTTAATATTATATATATTAAGTATCTTTTTATGAATAATATCTGCATGCCATTTTTTCCTTAAGATATACCTTTGTTATGAATACTTATGCGTATGACTTGTATATATATGTGTATATTTGACTGAGAGCAATTGAATCAGAGGCTACTTTCTAAAATCCATCCTTTTTAATGAGAATGTAAAGTGTGTTTACATATGGATAATTCTCAATGTGTTTTTAAAATGTGATTGAAAGTTGGGAATATATGTGATAAGGTTTTATTGATATCTTACAAACCAGACAACTCTGCTAAATATGCCCAGACTATCTCAACAATGAGGCAATGTATTATTTTGTCATTGATTACTAAAAATACACTAATTGTTCCACTTGTTATTCTACATTTTAAAGAGAAGGAAGAAGTCCCTGTCCTGACTAACTAAAATTCATTCTTTATTTGGCACTGTATTAAGAAGTCTACAGCTGCGCATTTTTGTGCTATCAGGAAATCCATTATTTTTCATGGTTTTGTTCCCTATCTGTCCAGGATAATGTATGCCATCCTGGCCATCCTGGCTGATAGCCCTAGCCTCCACCACTACTTTTATGACAGTTTCTTGAAGACCCATATTCATTCCATCATTTGCTGTTAATGAACCTGTCGCGTGTAGATATTTCTGCAAAAAGGCTCAATATGGCAATATGTGGCTGCCATACTTAATTTAGCATCTGCCTTGAACTTATCGATCTGCAGTCTTTTGGCTCATCCTGCATAGTTTCATGTAAGCTTTGTAGATGTTGAGAACAGCCTGTAGGAAAAGTTTTGTACCCTGTTTTGTAATGCCTTTTTCTGGTTGCAAATATTGAAGTAAAGACAAGAAACACTATGAATTTTAATTTCCTTCTGGTTCTAGTTCTTTTCTGTTCAGACATATGGAGGAGGTTATTGAATTTCTGATTCTGCAAGTTTCTCTTGTCATCACTTGAAAATGTTGTTAGTAATGGAAAAGCCCTGCTCGCTACAGGACATGCTGCCCAGATCCTTACCTAAGCAGAATTCAAGGGATTGCATGCACTTCCCAAATATCCTTACAAGCTCACTTCATATATTTTTAAAGCAGTGAGGTTCTGCTAGTTCCCAGGAGACAGTGCTGCACAGCAGAGCATTTGCAGAACTCATTTTTTGTTCTGGCCTATCCTGTGGCTTGTTCACATTGTATGTTGTGTCTGCACCAGAACTGAGGGTTTAACCTGTCTAAATTTAAGCTGAAAGTCAAAATCACAGATCTCTTTCTTATTGTCTACAGAGCAGAAAATCTGCTGTTTCCTCAGGGAAGCAGAAGGGGGTAAAACTCTCTTCTACCTTTTAATCTCAAGACTGCAGGAAGCACATAGGGTTACTGTGCAGGTGAGAGCCCATACTGTGAGAAGCATTCTGTTGCCAATATTTCAAGATCCCAGATCAAAACGGGAATTTCCTTGGAGAAGCAAAATTAGCCAAGGACAAATCAGGGGTTTTGCCTTCTATTTAGCTTTGGCCAATGGAAAGGAGACCTCTGAAATATCTATCAGATAAGTTTTTTGCTACTCATGGGCAATATTCACTTCAACAGTGAATATAGTCGTTCCCAGTGGTTTAGGAAGGTTGCGGATTAGCTCTCACATGTATGACAGCAGATGAAAGAGCTTGGATCATGGTGAAGGTCTAGTCTACAGCTTGAAAGATTTGCATAAACTGGGTTTTTGTTGATCTAGATATCCGATTTAGACAAATGCTCTTATGCTCTTGTAACAAATCCACTTCCCGTAGGAAAAATTTTAAAAGGGTAACGAAAGTCCTTGTAGTCCAGTAAATATAGAACTGACTTCCCTACTGTCAGAGCATTAGCTCTGTATTAAGCAAACAACACAGGCATCAGCAGGCCTGTGACTGTCAAGCTTGATATGTCTGGTCTGTTTTGGATGGATTGGAGTTTTGGTTTAGCTTGCTTAGTTGCAACAATAGTTGTTTAATAACAAAGTGGCTGTCATCTAGTTTGTTTCAGTTCTGTTTAACTTTATAAAGCTGTGTGGAAGAATTCCTACCATTAACAATTTTGATGCTAGCAGGCATAACAAATAATTGTGCTCTGTAGGAGTGAATTAGTTCTTCAGTATAACTATGATGCAGTGTAAAGGACTATGGGCTTGGGTTGACATCAGATACCTTACAGGTCTGGACAGAGGCCAATAAGCAGAGACTCCATGAATAGCCACCAGTCATCAGTTACTAAAAGAAATACAAATTTAGGAGCTGGACAAAGCCTTTTTCTGGGTAACAAAAAGGATGAATAATAACCGTCTAACACGTACAATGCACTGTATAAAGTGCATTGTATTAAGTGTATAAAAGTTGGCTGTAACATGAAATTATAGATCAGTAAAAAAAAAGCAAGATCTAAAATGCATTGAAAACCATTAGAAATATGTTCTCAAGTGGACAAAGGAGTGAGAAGGAAGGGAAAACTGTCAATAGTAACATCCTGTGTTTCTGTGATTAACATCACCCTCCTGCTGAAGACCTCAAGGGTTCTGCAAGCTTTCCTAAGCCCATGTGACCAAGCATGTTGACCTTAAGGCAAAAGAACAGTGCAAGGGTGGGTGTAACACCAGAAAAAAGAGGTATTTAGTGGACATTTTGCTGGATAACAACTTTTAACTGGAGTACTGTTAATGAATTTGTTTTGTATTTATGGTGTGTTGCTATCTCAACAACTGGACTAATGGTAACAATTATGTGTTGCATTTTGTTTATATTTTAAGAATTTTTTAATTAGACTAATGCTAATGTCTTTGCTTGACTTTTCATCTGTAACAGGATACTGAGTTTAGCAAAAGACTTAAGAAAGTTGGATTCTTTAGTACTTGTGTTAGGGAGATGCAAAATGCTAATGCAAAGCGTTTTTGCCATAGGCTTGATCCCAACAAAATGAATTATTTTGTCCTTTTACTGGGGAAGTGTGTTTACTGTGTATCAGGACCATCCTGTTAAGTTTCTTTCTGCCTAGTTTAGTAAACTTGTACTTACAAACTTGTTTCCAAATTTAACTTGTGCTAGTGGACTCTTTAACAGATACATTTAAATTCTTTGGCTTTGGGAGTTAATGGTGGGGTGGGCGAACATAAAGTAATCTAGAAGTCTTGCTAGATTGATTTTTCTTTAGGAGTTTTATCTGTTATCCTGCCAACTTTTCTGAATAGTAACTGATTATCTCTTGCTGCTACATCAGAAATCACTCTTATTTGCATCCCTGCCTCTTCCAAACAGCAATTAAAGCTTAGATAAAGCCTGCATAAGTCAACCTTAAGGTCACTAGCATGGATAACTAAACTGTAAAAAGGCATCTGTCTTGCTGCATATATCTGAGTAAATATGTTCAGAAATACAAAACAGGGGGGTTATCAAGCTGCCAAGGTCTTAAATTTGTTACATTTTGTTAATCTGAAGGGAGGAAATGTAAGCTGTTTATGATACCACATGATGTGGGGTCCCCAGGTTTCATGCACATTGGAGAATATTCTGGAAAGAAACCATTTAAATTCTGGGTATGGAGAATACCTGCATTTTATAATTTCAGAAATCTATGACCTATCTATCCCATATGAAAATCTCTGTGTTATGGTTAGAGTTAACACACATATTTACACTAATTACTCCAGCACTAAACCTAGGCAGAAAAATACATTTCTATAAAATTATGCATGTAACAGTTATAGAGAGCTCCATAGGAAATGGAGAAGTATCTAGGAAAATAAATATACAATGTTTTAAGATTTTAATAAATGAAATAATTCAGTTTTGATAATGTTTTTGTTCAGAAATTGACACAAGTTTTTAGAAAATATTGAACAGAAAAAAAAGGAAAAATGTTTCTTTTGAAAATGAACATGAAAATTTTTTGTAAACAAGGAATCAAAAATTTATTTTAGGAAATTCAGGAAAAAAGAGTTGTTTGCAGTGCCTTTACAAGTGGAAAATCTACTGCTGTTGGTTACTTTAATGTTTACCATTGAAATAAAAAGGCTTACTCCCAGCTTGAATTTATCTGGTCTTATCTTTCTGACATGAGACATTTGTATGTCTATACACTACACTAAAAAACTTTCCTTTTTTTTTTTTTACCAAGAAGGACTCTTAAGCATCTGTTTGGTAAGAGAACAAACTGTCTTTCACTGTAAAGTTTGTAAAGCCCTCACATATATTTTTCCATTTATTCTGAATTCTTCCCAGCTTTTCAATACTTTAAAAGTCATGACAGACAGGATACAATATTCCAACATCTATCTCACCAGCTCCATACATGGAAGAAAAGTCTCATCTATTTGGCTGCTAACTAGTTTCTTATTTATTTTCTGGTGGCTTGTGTTAAGCCCTTGGTTGCAACATCACAACCTGAGGTCGCACTTAGTTATTCACCACAAACTCTGAATTCTGGAACTGCTTCACCAGGAGAGAGTCCATCTGTTCCTACCTGTACAGGTACAACTCCAGTTCTTTGTTCGGAGGTTTTTGACCTTGACATAGCCTTTAGTGTATAATTACATCTGCCATGTGTCTGCATAGTTTTCTCTTTCAGTTTCCAGTTTTCACATGCAGTTCATTTATGAAGTAATTCTTTTGTGTCTTAAGGTATATTAATTAACGTGTTACTCCAGGATTGTATCAGTGTAATACCAGGCAATTAGGGAATACCACGAAGAGGAAGTGTCCTTTGTGACCTTGACTAGCTCGTTAGTCATTATTCTTCAATCTTTGTAAGGTTTGGTGGGCTAGTTTTGGACTTTGGCGTACTCTGAAATTTCATTTTACTGCACATCTTACTTGAACAGCATACTTTTTTAATTTAATGTTTTAGAATTGTCCTATATTTGTTAATTTTCTCTGACTCTCTGTAACCTGATCCTCCAAAGAATTTGCAGCTAGGCTAAATTTTTGCATGCTGTGAGTAGTTCCTTTAATATGCCTGCACTCTGCTGACTTTACATCGTGGCAGATTTGGTTAAACAAGTGTATAAGTGTGGATGCGTAGAGCAGAACTTTCTTAAGCATTCCAATGTCTTCATTTTATTCACATTTTCTGCAATGGAGGATTTCTAAAAGAGGTTGATACCTCATGAACTTCAGAGCCTTCATTAATTTTACTTATCTTCTTGTATAGATGGTCTTGCAAGAAACTATGTAATAACTCAGCAGAGCTGAAGGACTGAAAGAGATTATAGTTCTGAACCCTTTGCCTTTGCAATTAAGCTTCTTGACTTAAATTTCAACAGAACTGAAAACTAAAAGATTACAACAAACTACCCAAAGCACGAAGACTGGCCTATCACTGCAATTTAAAAAGAACCCCCTTAAAAGTGGTTTTGAGAATAAATATGTTTTGTTCACAGAACACTATTACTGCATCAATACTTTCAAATGACATAGCAGCTATTCACAGAGCCTACACAGAATTAGAGTTGTATATAAGCATCACAATGGAGGCTCTGTAAACTGTATAGGGGCAATATTTTGCAGCTATACTGTCAATGCATCAGTTTAGGTAATAGAGGATCCATGCATGAACTTTTGTTTTCTAGTGATCTGGATATAAATGATCAAGAACCATGAGCAGAATGAATTTAAACGTGGGATCCTACCCCCTACGTGACTCTCCTAATATCCATACTACAGTGTCTGAATCCCACTCTTCTTTCTGTCTGGTGCAATGAATATTTAACCAGTTGCATTGAATGACTTTATATGGAGAATATTTAACTAAAATCACCTTGGCATAATCACTTTCTGGAGAAGTGAACAACATTAATTTTATTTTTTCCACTCTAAATTAAACAGTGAAGAGATTTTAGCTCAGGTCTCAACGTATGTCTTACAGTTAAATTTTAAATATCAGTATTGTGCTTAGTAATGGTTACCTTCAACACTTTCTTGCTTGTTCAAAACAGACAGGAAGACACCAGCAGTTGCAGGAAAACACTGCTCAGTTCATGCAGTTTAAATCAAATCATGATCAAAATGGTTTATTGATTTACCAATGACATGCAATTAACCAGCAACCAGTGAACTATATATTCAGGCTCACTATCAGCAATACAGCAGATACATGAAAATACGAGGTACATACGAACTATTAATAAACATTACAAATTCCTAAGCAACCTTGTAAACTAGCACCAAATAGTTCTAACCACCCCCTCCACCTCTGGCAGGGTGGGCTACCAGCACTCCCACTCTCCAAAGCGGGTGCCTTCCCTGGCTTGCACACCCCAGTGCCTGGAGAGGTGGATGCTCCTGCTCTCTGCTCCCCACCAACGCCCCGCCACAGGCACATCCGGGCTTGGGTCCTTGCCTGCTGCCCCTGCTCTGTCACTCCCCTTGCAGGGTGCTGGCTGCTGCCAGTGTCCCACGGGGCGGCTGCTCGACCTGTCTCTGCAGGGTGACTATGAGCTGTGCTGCATCGCTCCTCCGGTTTCCCATCCAAGGTCTCTTCCCACTGTTACAAATTTTCATACTTCATGATTCCTTTGAAGCTGTTGTTTCAAAAGTCTCCTTGAAGTTCCCCAGTTACACTTTAATCCAGCTGATGGTTATTTAGCTTGGTCAGTATTGGAGGAACGACCTCCCAGACAGTTCGTGGTGCTCTGTTTGTGTCCTCTGCTCACACTCATGTTTCTGCCCTAACAGCTGGTCTTACCAGGGTTGTATGACCTAAGTTAGGGCCATGCAAGCACTCCCGTGACCAGCTAATGTGCAAAATCAAGACAAAAGACTCGTGTGTGTAGAACAAGGATAAAATGTCACCATTGGAGCACGTGGCAGAATTAATTTATCTGTTTTAGGGAACACGAACTGAGAAGCCATCAAATACAAAAGCAGTGATGTGTAAATTAAAAAAGATTATTACCTGCAAAAGAATGGTCAGGATCAAGAAATCTCCTAAAATACCAACTGGTCAAAACAAATGTGATTTGACAGAGTCACTTACCATGTACTAGAAATGATTACAGTTCCTATTGGTTATAATGAAATAAAAGTGGAATATTTCCTATATAATTTGTGTGAGAAATTATCTTCAACTTATGAAGTGGGAACAAGCTTCGTCACTGCATGAACAGTGAGTAACCACTCTAGTCTGTCATCTTTGTTTCTTTTCCCTCCCAGTATTTAATATTTTCAAGCAATTGTTCTAATACAAATATGGGTTTTTTTAAGCAATCAGTTTTTTTATATAGATCTCCTTTTTCCTTGTCAGGGAACTATCTTGTTGATGAAGTACAAGAAAATAAGAAAAGATCAGTAGGAAAGCTTATATTTGAATACATATTTTAAGCAAAAACGCCAAATTGTCATTTGTCATTATGCTGGCAGCATTAGAACTGGACTACAATATTTGACAAAACAGATTGGCATTAGAAAAGTTTAATATGTGGATTTTTTCCACAAGTGTACATTCTAGATTCTGTAAAAATTTTGGTGGAATTGGAATCTCTTGCTGAGGATGAAATTTCTTGTAAAAATATATGAGCATACCCACGTCAGTGTTGCCTGTTGGTCAGATAAGTGCCAAGCCCAAGAATTTATTCTGCTTTATTCAGTGCAATGACCATCATACACTGTCCGTAGCTGTCCATTTTTATTAGCTACATGTAAACATCCCACACACATTGTGCTTACTTCATAGTGGCTTTAGTGCTACAGAGACTGGAGGAAAAGAAATCAAGCCAGCCTTTGGAAGGTCGGATACAGCCAGCTCGGGGGCAGTGGGAAGGAGAGCAGGTTCGTGGCCCGTAACCTCCTCCCCACCACTTGGCACTGTGCATGCTCTGCACTGCTAATGGAGGGATTTCTTCCTTGTTACATCCACCTTGCCCCTGTGAAATCTGCAACTGACTGTATATCCACATACATCTCAGGAAATTAAGTATCAATAGCTGAGATGAACCTGATGCTGCTTCTTTCTGTATGCAGGGACAGGGATTGGTTGTTATATTGTTGTTTACAGGAATTAAAATTAGAAGCAGCATTACAAATGAACAAAAATAACAAGTCCTTTCAACTGCTTTGGAGCTATACTTCTGGAAACAAGGCTTTACAAGAATGAATAAGATACCAATTTAATAATTACTGTAATGTGTTGAAAAGCAGAGGAATTTGGGAAAAGGGGAAAAATGTTTTCTAAATATTGCTTCTTTGAAACTTGAAAAACTAGATATAACTACAATAACAGTTATTAGAAGAGTTAGAAAATGGTAAGAACACGCTTTTATTACCCACACTCCCCTTTTTCTTGTAAAGAGAAAAATTCCTTTCCTATTTTTAAAGGAATAATTATTATTTCTTATTTTTAAAAGGTTAGTTGATTCAAATAAGAATCTGCATTCTGCTGATGTAATTAAGTCAGAAAAACACAGCCAAATGTTTGAATTTTTTTTTTATCTTTAAGGGAACTATTTCATAATCCCTGAAAGCGAGAAAGTTGCAATTTTGTCTCTTATGTAACTTTATTTAAATATATACAGATATCATCCTTCTGAGTTTTCCAAATTTTACGATCAAGAAAACTTTGCTTTGGATAGAAGGTGATTTGAATTTCCTTGGCTGTCATTACTCTAATCCTTACTTTTGTGTCTGTATTTTAGATAAGGTCAATGCAATGGTTTGTTCCTAAATGTGACATGTAGGCCTTGGCTAACATGCAAGCTCCCACCCAGCCCCTCGCTCACTTCCCCCGTTTGAAGCGGACTGTTAGTGGCACAGGGCAACCCCTGACCTCCTCCCACAGAGACCACTTCTGCAGCCTCCATGCTGCCAAACCTTAACATCCCACTCCCAATATCTGCTAAAGCTATGAGCAAATTTTCTACACAATTGTGAAAAATATCTATTGATACACAGGAAGAATAGTTGAGTACTATGGATGGACATGTTGAATAAGATATTTGCGATAAATTAGTGCAAATGCAGAAAAAAGATTACTGCCAAATACAATTCTTTGTGCCAGATTGCACACTCTGTATTTTGCTTGTAGATTTTGTGTGTTTTCATGCAGGGCAAAAGCTGGAAAGAATTTCAAGGCAGCAGAAACTTCAGGATAGACTAGTCTGCCGTTGCTCCTTATTCCAAGAAAATTAACAAAATTTAACTGTATCCTTTGTGTCTTAAGTTTGGGAGTCATTAGTTATCCCTTTTTTCAGTGACACTGACAAGTAAATCTCAGGCTAGGCTTTAGTACCCACTTGAAAATAGTCCTGATTATGTTCCTACCTGTATATTCTCTTCCCTCTTTCACACTTATTAAATCAGCATACATTTGACTATTCCTTTACATTAGTGGTAATTAAATTTACAGCATGACTGTGTACTTTTTCCATTTTAGTAGGCTGACATGTTAGAAGATGACAGAAAAGGTATAGAGGATGTACATACTAAGTCATGTTTTCATATCCTTCTTTCAGAAGACAGAACGTATATGAAATGGTAAATGAACTGTCTGCCTCAAGTCCTAACATTTGGGGAGAGTTTCTTCAAAAGTACAAATTGACCTTCAGGCAGGATATAATTTCCAGTTTTCAATGTATCTTGGAAATGTTTGTTCTAAAAGATTGCTTGAGCTGGCCAGAAGTCTGCAAATAAACAGCAGGAGCAAAACTGTCTCGGTCTTTCCCTCTCACTCATAAAAGTGAAATACAGGCTGGACTGTGCTACCTTCAACCAGTGGGAGGAACTGTATTTCAGGCTGTTAATGAAAGGCTCAGAAAAGCAAGGCCTGGGCATAGCTGTCTTCTCATACTGTAATAATTGTACTAAACTACAGTCTGGCTTCTCCCACTTTCAGGGGCCTTAGACTGCCAGGGTGCAGGCTGTCTCTCTTAAAACCTGTTCTGTCTCAGACTATGACCCATGCTGTGTCTCCTCTTCCACAGGAGTAGAAATGTTAGAGATGTGACAAGGTAACTGGCCATTGTCACCTCACTGTGAAATCACAGTGAAGGTCACATGTCTGCCGTCATCTCTGTGATATAGCTGATGTCAATGCTTCTTCTCACTGCTGATTTATCTCATTTGAAACTGCAGTGCCTGGCCTCCCTGAGGACTTGCAGCAAGGTAGCTAATGCATGTATTATAGTATAATCTCACTTTTTTTTGACAGCAGAGACAAAGCTTGGAAATTATCTATTTAAGAGAGCAGAAGACATTTGAACTTCTGTCCTTTCTGGGAGTTTTTACTAAAGTAGAGGACTGTTCATTTTGTAGCCAGCGTTAAGAATCTTATGGTAAAGGCTGCCAGGAAATTGCTTTTCAACTAGTGGGCAAAGTCTCTTTTGCAGTGAATCTGGCTCCGTAATGAGAAATTATTCTAGATGTATAGCTTGCAGTTTCTGTTATAAAAATATTTTCAGGCAAGAATCTGCTTTTCTTCAGAACGAATCTGTTCTTGTGGCTTTATGGTCAACTGAAATCATAAACCAATGAGAAGCATCACAATTGTTAGCTAAGAAAAAGAATTACGGTATCATTCTGTCAAACTTAGACAAGGGACAAAAATTTTAAGTCATGGATTTGAGCAGAATTGTTTCCAAACAAATTTTTTTTTGAGTGCCCCACGAAGCGCGAAATTCTCCTTTGTGCTGCTTGTGGAGGGATATGCCAGTAGGCTAATATTCACCAGGAACTGATAACAGAAAAAGATTCCAGTCGTGTGAATATTTGTTCATTCCTGTTGATTTAGCAAAACTGGCAGTTGCGTCATGTTTTATCATGACACATCAGGCTGTGTCACAAGACAAAGTAAAACGTCATAAAAGCAGTTGAAAGCAACTGTCATGTACAGCAACAAATGTAAGGAGACATTATTTGGCTTTGAATGAGGAGTTATGGGGTAAAAGGCACCACTATCTCCAAATTTTCTTCAGTAAGAAATGCCTTGCTCCTAACACTTGAATCTTATTGAAAGTTGTATGACTTTCTGCTACTATATTTTACCTTTTTAATTATTCTGTGTGTTTCTCCATATTAAGTTGTATTAACTTTATGACATAATACAATTTAGCCCAAACTTATGAATCTTTATCAGAGCAGTAAGTGCACTGTTCACACTAATACAGCTTAATACCACAAAAATCTGCTCTGTTAGGAAGATGTTTTCAAGGGAATAGGTGGATGTTAGGTAAATAGTTTACTCTGATTCCCAGGGGGAATCGTAGGCCTCATTGCACATTTCTATTTTGGTATATTCTTTTTTTTGGAAATATTAGTTATAAGCCTAAATCAGAAACTTAAACTTTTTAAGCCTTTAATTTCTATTTGGAAAAGAACATAAGCATATACTTCAAGTATGTGCTTATGTCTCATTTGCTTTACTGTTGCCTGAGACTCTGCTTAATCTGCCTGTTGAACAGATGACCTCTTTATGAACTGTTTTTGTACTAATACCACAAACATGCAGGTGCCTATTATGTTAGATGAATGGCACAATATGTCATCTTAAAGATAGGTTCCTATCACTTTTAGTAGGTTGAGGCCATATAGATCCTTGGGTTTGGCACTAGTATACATGGGTCTGCAGAACTGCAGCCAGAGTTTGTGAGGATTAGTTTTTTATAAATGATGCGACCCTCCCCATTCCAGGTATTGCAGTATGTCCTATGAAAGCAGGTACCTACTTTAAAGGGTACCTTTGGACTGTGTTCAGTCCCATAATGCAAGGCTAAAGGAATTTTTTCTTTTCCTAAAAAGACAATAATAGTTGAGAAAACAGATCTTGCTAATCTTTACGTTTCAATAATACTCAAGTATTTTTTCAGCATAAGTATTTCAGGTACTATTTTTTCAACTGACTTAAGTAAAAGGTTAGATTTGGCAGATGACAGCTAGTTTTAATGTTTAAATATTTGTTTGAAATATGGACTTGCTGTTCAGTTCTGTGATGCTCTTATACTAGCTGTATATCCTGGGAGTGTCCCTCTCGTTGTTTCACTCTGTGACGTGATGTGAGACAACAATCCCCCATAACTTCAAAAACCACATGAGAACTGTATCCTTCTCTTAGTAGAGATGCATCTTTTCTCCAGAACGGCTACTCAGTCTTTTGTGAGTATTTGAAAACAATTTTGGTTGAAGGTTATTATTCAGTATTTCTAGGTCATAGTTTCCTATAACAAAAAGGGTGTGGAGGAGGCCTTGAGACTATTTCCAGAAAAAATTTCCTTCAAGCAACATCCACCAAATGTTGAACATTTGTTCTTTATGTAATTAGTAGGAGGGAGGGGAGAAGGAAAGTGGCATTTTTCTCTGAGTGTGGATTACTTACGGACATTCTGTTTCCTAGTACTGGGGTCTTGTGGTAGCTCTTTTTTTCCATTACCCTACAGCTATTCTTTAGATGATGTGCCAATGTCTGTCACAATTTCTCCTGTGGGACAATGGTGTCTTAATATTTTAGCAACAGCACAGCGATGTAATTATCTGTAAATAATTTAGCATGTATTTCATCCATGTGGAAGCTACCCAGTCAGTCAAAGAAAACAACTTCCAACATTTCCTATCAAAGTTTCAGCCTTCTGCAATATGCTTTTTGTCATCTTTGGCTTCTCAGAATCATTCATTAGGTATTTTCTTTGACAAATATTTGGAACATCAAAACCATCTTACATTGCTGGGGACACATTCAGACATGATGTGAATGAGTGTCTTCTGAGAAATTTGTGATTTTGCACCTGTATACCTCATAACTGAATGCTGTGGGCCTTTTAAATATTTCCTATATTCAGGAAGAACATATGCAACTATTAATTACAGGTTTTTAAAGATAAGACTATTAATTACGCTGGTTACATCTTTTCTTCTCTCTGATCAAGCAGTCATTCAAAAATTAATTTTCATCAGCTTCTTCAGTTTCTTGTTTTTTTTTTTTCTTAGCACTTTACCATGAGAGTTTCTTAAAATGAGAATGAGAAAAAGAATTAAAACTTTCTTTACCTCACAGGCATTCAGAAGGAGAAAGATTTAGTTCAGCTGACACTGACTTCCATGGGGTTCAAAAGAACTGGATTAGATCTGTGCTGAACATTAGTGATAGTTTATTCATGTTTGTTTTGTGTGCTATCTGCTTGTGGTTTACCTAAATTCTAAATATTCTGCCTCAAAATAGGTGAGTCCATGTGAGTAATCCCAAGGAATACAAAGGCATTATTCCTGTTTGGTGAGACTGGGATGCATGTAGTTCTTTCTAGGGCCAAGGTTAGAAAAAATATTTCAGTCTAGGCCTTGTCTTCTTGCATGCAAAGAGTTTGCCACTCTCTGGACAGCATATATATACACGTATAAATGACATGTTTGATTCGTGTTTGACAAAGTTTGAAATGAGAAGTTTCCAATATGTATTACTTTTTGTTAGAAGAGGAGGTGGATTCAGCTGTCTTGAATGGGGCCACAAGTTTCACTTAAGCTTGTGAAAGACTGCGTCTTTTCCTGAATATGTGTGTTTAGCGAACAATTTATGCATAATCTCACTTTACACAGCCTGAAAGGTCTCCCTGTGATTCTGAAGTCAGAATAATATGAAGAGTAGTCTCTGCAGTCCTCAGAAAGAAAATCTGTCTGTGTGCACACAGCTATAACAAGGATACTCATTACCTAGAGCTGACATAAGCCATGAAAACGTATGCTTAGGAGGGATATATTTGACACAGCATAAGTTCTAGCTACCTTTGCCTGGAGACAGATAACTGAAGAGTTATCAGCATGTCTAAATGTATGAGTTTCACTCGCATCAAATGAAGTGGGAACAACAAACTTGAAAATGTTTGTTTACAGTCTGCATTTTGTGTTTGCACTCTGTCAAAAGTATAAAATATTTGAAACCAAGTTTTCTTGTTAGTAACACGTGACCACCATTACTAATTATTGAATGAGTTTCCTCTGCTTTGGTATTATTACTACAAAAAAAAAAGTACTTTCAGCAACCAAAGGGAAGTTACATTGAGCTGTCTGAAATGTATTAAGCATAACACTTTTCTGAGCATAGAAGATTGAAAGATAGAGGGCCAGAATGTAATATTACAATGGAGTCACATAATTTAGAACCCATCTGACTCTCAAATGTCATCTCCTAAAGAGCTGATGGAGCAGTAGCAGTAAGGATTCACAGAGATATCAATGTGGTACTGCAGACCATACTGGAGACTTGAAGTCATAGCTTTTGTGCAGGACATTTTTTAGACATGTTTGAATAATATTTGTGAATAATATATGAGATCATTTTTCCCAGTGAATCATCAAATGCATTATTAACCAACACATATTATTCAATCCAATTTTTAGATGTTGAAATAATATTATGTAAATACATTAATCTAGATTTTTTTCTCCTTTTGTCTGTGCTTTTTCCTTTAGCTAAGACAGGTCCTACTAAATTTTGTTTTACCAAAGGAAGTATTTAGTTCAATTTGTTCATGTTATACTGTTGTTATGCATTCCTATTACCCACATGGGAAATCACTGTAGTGTAGTTAGTGTGCTGTAAATTCACACCTGATCTTAACCTATAGTGATGTAACTCAGGAAAAAGCCCAGTAAGTACATATGTTTTTTTCCAGAGGTTTTAAATTTAAACCATGGATATTCTTTCTGGTTCCTTTGGCTGCTCAAAATAGCTGGATTTCATTAGACACATGCTTTAGTTTAACTGTCAAGTTATGTGTGATTTGAATAGAAAGCTGACTATGGAGTTAACTAGGCTGGATCTATAATTAGTTTTCTTATTATTTTATTATATCAACTCACAATATATACTAGCATGTAGTCTCCAATAAAAATTTAATGTTACTGAAGTATACAGTCTTTAAAAATATGCTTCTTGACCTGGGTGTTTTATGGATGTATAGATATATAACTTATGTGATAAATGGAGATATAATGAGGAACTTTGACTACTTATAGTTTTTATAATTCAGACAGCATCTCCTTCTGTCTGTTAAGATGCATAAAGATTATAAGGATTTGAGACTGGAGGACAGGTTTTCCTTGTGTGTGAGTATATTGACAAGTGCTGTGGAGCCCTGATAACTGATATGCCCTCGATAATCTAGTCTAATTGACATCTTGGACATTTTTGAATTACCCCATTGCCAGCTGCATTGGCAAGGGGTTGCTAAATGATAATATGCAAATCTTGTTTCCAGAGCTCAGCTGAAACAAAGTATCTGTATTATGGAGTACGCTTTGTGAGGAGCAAAGTCTTACTAAACCATGGAACGGTGAAACTCAGATGCTCTCAGTATTGGGTAGGGAATGCATGACTGTTGGGGCCATGCCATCATACAGCTATTTCTGCAATTGTGCTGTCCTGTTTTGAATATATCTCCACAGAAAAACAATCCCCACCAATCCATTCAGTAAACTGTAGAAATAGTGAAGCCTAGTTCCAACCAGCGGCTGTCCAATGTTCTTAACTGTCTTTCATCGCAACATTTCTGGATCCTCTCTCTCCCTTCTACTGCTCTCACTGTGGGAGTGGGAACATCCTAGAACAATGTGCCTAGGTTTTTTTTTTTATATTGTGACAGATAAGTAAACTGTAGAATGAAATCAAGCTACACAATTATGAAAAAGCAAGGAGACAAAAACAAGGTCACGTATACCTGTCTACCTGGCTTCAAATAGGAAACATTATCTTTGAGCTGTACATACATTCCAAGAACACCGTATTGTAATAACTGTATTATTATACACTGTATTCTGGATTCATGGAAGTGTTCTAGCACATTTGGTAGAATCACTGTTCTATCTATTTAAAAGTCAAAGACGTGTAGTGTGTTAATAGGATTACAGCAGTGAGGACTGAGCAGAGCTTCTAGTAGACAAAATACTTAGAAACTTTATAGCCTCAGACATTGTCCTTGTTTCATACTTACCTGTTCATAACTTCTCTGTGTCTGCTACCTAATCCGGGGCTCACTGGAGTCAATATAAAATTGCCATGGACATTAGTAAGAGAAGGATTTCCTTTGTATGAAGAAGATTATACTTAATTTGGAAAAAAGGTATTCAGCAATAGAGAAAGTGAGTTTCAATCGGAAAAGTAAACTGGGTCAATGTGCTGTCAAAAATCCCATTCTCAGCAAACAGTAACTGCAAAAAAAGATCTAAAAATTACCTTTGTAGATTTTATTGTGAATAAAATGCATTATCAAAACCTGATTGAAATCACAAGATAGAAGATATAACATGAAGCTGATCAGAACTAACATGTCTGTACAGATGCAAGTGTAAAAGTATCGGCTCACTTGTTCTGTCTTTGCTTATTTACTTCAGTTTGTAAAGATAGGGGTGCAATTTCTGAACATTTTAAATAAAGTGATGTTACTGAAGTTTTAAAACAAAAAAACCTCAGTAAAGACACTGAAAATGAAACAAGGTGTCTTGGGAACATGATTTAGGGGGTAAAATAGTACAGTAGAGGTGTCAGTCAAAGTAAGCAGACTTATTAAAAGCATAACAGCAAACTTTCCTGGTGAGAAGTATAGATAGAAAATACACTGAAATATCTATGTGACTATATCAGATCACTTTTAGGACTTGGAAAGACAAAAAGAAATTGCACAAGAATGGAGGAGTTCTGAATGTAAGGTAACAAAACACGAACAGTAGAACAATCAGATAGGATAACTCACAAGAAATGGTTTTAAGACATAAAAAAAATAAGAAAAATTTTGCAAAGAAATTGAAAGAACAAAATACGTTACTAATCAGAAAGGAGAGAAAATAGTGGATGGCATAGTGAAGACAGATGTATGCTGTTCTTTTTCTTAAGTATTTGTAAAAAGATCCATGGCAATTGATTTTTAAAATGGTGCTTCTGAAGGGGCATAGGAAGTATAATAGAAAAAGAGTAGGTTAAATAACATGTAGGTAAGTCAAATGAAGGCAAGAGTTAAGGTGAAACCTTCCTCTCATCAGTGTTTCACAGAAGTCCACTTACAGTACACAAAAATTATGTGAAGCAATTTTGGAATCACAAATGTTTTTTCATATGGATTCTATAATTGGTGAGTTCTAAGAACTAGAGCAGGTCAAATAAATCACTTGTTTTTGAAGGTGGGTAAGTGTGAGATCTGAGGAACAACAGGTTACTCCCGACCTAGATGTCTGGGTCTTCCATGGAGACAAACGATCATGCAATTTATGAGACACTACTTGGGGTGACTTTCAGTAATGGGACTTTGGGTCAGATGGATTCTGGGCTGACCACAAGTGGGAAAACAAAGACTTGATCTTTTTGTGTCTGATGCAGGTTTATTATTCCTTTTGACTGTAATACTGTCGTGGTTTAGCCCCAGCTGGCAACAAAGAACCACACAGTCACTCTCTCACTCCTCTGCCCCACTCCCTGGTCTTCCTCATAACATTAGGTAAAATTATTAATAGGCTTGAAGAGATAGTGCCCAAGGTACAAGCATGATAGCAATGCCACATAAAAATACCAGCTTAACTTTATAGCCAGTGATGTTATCATATCATAAGTCGACATTACACAGTATAACAAAATGCTAATCCTGATCATTTTCCCAGAGGTGATAAACAGCACCATAGGGAAGACACATAGCAAGTAAGGATTTTCATAACACATCCATATGACCAAATAAGACAACATTGTGACCAGTGACTATTTAACTAAGGTACTAAATGTGTCTAATAAGTTATAACCAAGTTGTTTTAACATACTGGTTAGACCTGCTGTTATTCCACGCCTTCAAGCTCCATGTTGGGCACCAAAAAGGACTGCTGTGGTTTAGCCCCAGCTCGCAACAAAGAATCATGCAGTCACTCTCTCACTCTTCTCCCCTCTTTGGTGGGATGGGTAGGAGAATCAGAAGGAAAAGGCAAAACTCACGGGTTGGGATAAAAACAGCTTAACAGAACAGCAAAGGAAGGGAAAAATAACAATAATAATACAGATAAAAAGAATATACAGAGTGCAGTTTTCTCATCACCTGATGCTCAGCTCATCACCCAATGCTCAACTCGCTCCAGAGTAGCAAATCACCCTGCTCCAGCCAGCTGCCCCACATAAATATCGAGCATGACCTCACATGGTATCAAGTATCTCATTTGATTGGCTAGTTTGGATCAGCCCAACTGGCTTCTTGTGAATATTAACTCTATCCCAGCCGAACCCAGGACAAACACATAGTGACTCTCCTAGGGAACTAGTTTCCCTAGATGAACTCTTATTGGCTCTTCTGTCTTACCGTGCTTGGTTAGTAATATCACAAATAGTGTCATGATACAGAGACCTCTAGATAGGGAACATTTGTTAAAGATAAGAGCTATGTCTATGAACTGGAATAAACCTCTGAATAGGACTACTGGATCTAAGTTTCAGGTTACGAACTGGGGAATAAAGGACTGTTAGTCAGATAAATGCCCACAAGATGAAAAGTCTGGTTTATGGTCAGTGAAGAGCAAGATCAAATCTAGACAAATGAAGGAAGCAAAATGGTGATATTCACCTTTATCCTTTTCAATTTAATTTGATTCTTAGTATTTCATTCCCATACTGTACAATTCTCTGTCCTATCTGAATAACATCCACAATCAGTGTAGTAACACACCTGTGTTACTTCATCCACTCCCCAAAGAAAGAACAAAGAGAAAAAAATTATGCTTTGGAATGTGCTTATTGTAGTATTTCTAGACAGATGTGCTACTGGAGAAAAATTCTATTCAGTTACAGTCATTAACTGGTACCTCAAAATAATAACGGAAAGAACTGATTATTGAAGATCAGACTGGAAGCATGATTTCTTGTGTACCTCCCCAACCCTCACTACACTTAGAGACTGAAGACACAGATCTATTGTACTAAAGCAATAAACTGTGTATTAATTCAGTTTTCTCTTTGCTGCAGTTATGTGTAGATCTTGTGACCAGATTTCAGAAAGAAATCTACCTTACAGTGGGTTCGTTCTGGACACTGCAAATATATTAATATTTAATTGGTGATAGTTGTGCCTTTTCTTCATATTAATCATGATACACTAATAAATTTCTAACTGTGACTGATAAAGGATTAAAAAATATTTGCCATAAGTGAAATATTTTCTGATTTAGCCATGTTAAGTTAAAATGATAAGAACCCCCCCAAATATCAATTCATTTATTTGCTTATGCCACACCCATTCATGTGCTGTCTGTGTGCACAAAAAAATCAATGTTTCTTTTAATTATTTCATCCAGTTCTAGCTGACTTGTGTTTTATTTAACATTAGTATGTGTGTATGCCAATATTTCCCCACTCCATTTGTATTCTTTTACTCTTGTGTTAGGTTTTACGCTTGGTAAATGTTTTATATGCATGTTCTTATCTTACCTTTTATGTTAAATCAAGTGGGACTTTGTAGCTGTATATTTTTCAGCGGTCAAAATTTGATCTTTAGGGAATACATATTCAACAGAATTCTTTAGTGAAACCAGAAAAACTAACTCGGTGTAGAATCATTATTAGTTCTCTTTTCCACTGTACTGTTTTAAAGTAAAACTGAGTCTGTACTTACACCTGCTTCTGGTGTATAATCAAAGTAAGTCACATGTTGTGTACAGAAGCTAATATAAAATTAGGATTCTAATAGTACATACTTACATACTACAGGTAAAAAGACCTCTCAGGTTACTATTCTTCTGTAGTTTAGCTGCCTTTAAATCCACCAAACTGTTCCAGTAAACACAAATTATTTAAAAAAATATTTTAGGACATTTAACTGACAAGCAGCTGAAGTCTGTCAATGATTACAGTGAAGACCACTGGAAGTCTGTCAAATCAAGTATCCAATAAAAGAGTGATTTTGCTTGTATACCTACACTGTACTGATTTTTGAATGTATACAGAGTAGAAAGCTTAAGGTAGCTCAGCCTCTGCGGGAATCATTTTTCTATTAATTACAAGCTGTCAGAGTTAAGTTGATTAGACCTCAAAGGAAGACTAGAGATTTTTATGGTAATTTCTTTCCTGTGGTTATCAAAACTACTGTAAAGCAGTTTGCCCACACAATACATAGTCCGAAAAAAATAGATTGTGTGCCAGATTAAACTAAGCGTATAGAGGACTTAATGAATTATGGCGTTAAACTTGAGCTGTTTTCTGTTTCGTATTTTTACTTTTCTATTTTTCAGATTCAGCATATTAAATTCTTAGGGGGTCACCCTGTCTGTCTCATTTCTGTGGCCTGGATTTAGTTGAATCAATCCTAATTGAAATTCTGCACAGGTCTGGTATTCTGTGGAGATTGCAGATGAATGACAGTGCAGTGGCAGGAAAGATAAATATGCTGGCAAATGAGATCCAGGCTCTCCACAGAGGATGGAATAAATTACTTTGCCAATACAGTGGAGGTAATATGCTGGAGAAAGAAAGTGAAATTGAAGCTAGTTTAATACAAGGTTTGTTAAAGAAAAAAAAGAAACCAACAACACAGTTAAGATTTACTTAAAATACTTATTTGTGGTATGTACTGCATTTAGTCCACTTCTTCATTTCTTTTGTGTTGTGAATAATGATCACTGCATACACTTTAATTTCATTTATGCAGACAGCAGCTTGCATGATTTGAATTCATGCAGCATTCTGTGTGTAGCTCAAGGCCCGGTAGTAACTGTGGTATAGCATATTGATTAGTAATTTGATAAATATATAAAATGGCACACTAAGTTGAAGGTGCTTAATGCAAAATGTATTTAAATGACCTTGGCTAATTAGCGTGAATAGCTTTGAGGCACTGCTACCTGAATGAAAGACATTTTGTGAGTCCAGAGATTTAAGAGATTTCATGACTGGATGAGCAAAACTTAAACCAAGGGAAAAGAGCAAACATTAATTTTCATAGAAATTAAGGTGAATTAGATGACCTAATAGAACATTTTCAATTTTCTTGCAGGAGCTGTACTATTCCTTTTAGCATATTGTCTGTTACTTCTTCCAGTCTAAGTGCTAAATTTCTTAAATAACCAGGATTTCAGTACTTTCCTCAGAATAATGTATTAGAATCTAACGGATCAGAAAGTATTTTCTAGTATACATCCAAAATTATCCTTTTCTTAATGTCAGCTATTACTTCTTCAGGTAGTTATGGTCTGTTGTGCCACTTGAAATATTTCCTTTCCTTTGTGCTTATGTCCCCCTGCAATATGTAGTTACTGTATTTTACCTTTTATCCTTAGTAATCACTTAGCAAAATTATATAAATTAATCTCCTTTAATCTCCTCTCAGAAGTCACTTTCTTCCATTACCTAACAACAGCATTTACTTTTGTCTTTTCTTCAGCTAATTTGTGCATATTAGTGATGTGTCATGGTGCTCCAGACAGGAGTGCTAATCCAGACTGAGATAAACTTTGCCATGCATAAACTCTGATATCCATAGGACCTCTTCACTGACCGTTTCCAGTCTGATGTTTCATCCTGTAGTTGAGTTTGTTTTTCCTGGTCACACTTGAAACCTCCTTTTATCACTACTCCTTTTCTTCCCGATGAGATTGTTTTTAATCCTTAATTTTACTGGAAGTGCTAGCTCATGGTTCTCTGAGTTCAATCTCACTTTATTTTCAGTCTGTGTTATAAAAAGGGTGTTCAGAGATAATTCAGCACAGACCTAAGTGAGCATGACTCAATGAAATCACTGGAGGCTGCCTTGCTAATAAGGAGTACATCTTACTCAGCAAGTAGAAGACAGGTGTCTGGGATAGAAGCAAGAATGGTAACTTTGATTTGAACAAAGCTTCCCGTGTGAAGGAAACAAAATCTGCCTGACAGCTGGCTAGCGAATGTGTACAACCTCATATTTGCCTAAACCAGATAGGTATTGCTATAAGTTTGTGTAGCACTTCCATTATCTAGGGTGGCTGGGAAAGAAGAACTCTAAGAGGTGAAAAATGTTTCCTGTACAATTAGACAAAATTTCATTAGTTTTTGATTCTGATTTTGACTAAATCATGCTACTTTTACTCATACTGGTTATATTAGTTTTCCGATTTAGGAAGACCTCATGACCTGAGCCTGTCTTTGTGTTTTAGTTCTTATGCAGTATCACTCTGTTTCTACTCTGACATTTATGTGATAGCTAGTTGAAATTATCAGTATTTAAATTTTTTTTTCTCCAAAAATGATGAACATCTAAAGTGAATTAATAGAATAATTCACTGGATGAGATAACTGCTGGAATATCTCACAGTTAGAAGAAAAAAAAGGTTTTTCAATTGTCGCAAGGCTTTTTGGTGAATTATTTTTCAATGGAAATATTCCATACAAAACAAACTGAAGAAAACTTTTTGAAGTGATATCCTGCAATATTGTAACAACAGTTGTTCTTACTGACTTTCTCTCTTGTTTTTTTTTTTTTAACCAATTCTAAAATATATTTTCAAAGTGTTACTACAGAATATAAAGGACAATGGGTACAATGTTAAATAGTTATTTTCCTTCTGCTCATCTTAGCTTGTTGGCTGGAAGCAAGACCCTTGCTTTGTCATTATTCTGCTGTGTTTTTTGTTACTTACAGAAACATGTCCATTCACTGGCTTCCAGAAATTAAGTGCTCCAATTTACCACAATAACATGCTAAAAGGGCTGTGTTACTTTTCTGTTTCTTACTGGTTCCCTGCCCATAGATAAAAATGCATTTTTTTCCCCTCCAAAACAACCATGTGAGGTTTTGCTTCTTTGAGAAGACTGTTTCTTTACTGGTTAAGATATGGATAGCATACACAGATGAACCATCCTTAGTTTATTGTTTTTCACTGTAGAATAAACTGTTGAGCATTACAACCACTTGGAAAGTCATACTACCTTGTCTATCATAATTCATAGGTGACCATTTAGTTATATCCTTCACTGGTCATACACTTAATACACAGAATAAAAATTGTCTGGGCATAGGCAACCTTATAGCAATATAGTTGCATCTGTGCTGTATGGTTTTTGGTAAAAAAATGAACTCTCTACTAAAATACCTTACTTGCACAAAATCTTGGTTTTGTGGTTTCTGAACATTAGGAACACAAATTCTCTTGGCTTTCAATGGAATTAAAATTATATATGTGTTTTTGAAAACATGCATAACGCTGTTACTTTCCCTGTAAAAAATGTTCAAGAATGAAAGCATTAGTAAAGTTCACTCGGTTGGTGCATTTTTATTTTCTATAGCTGGTATGCTCTGATCTTGTCTTGATTTTCCAGCAAACCTTTTTCCAGCACCACCTTAGAGACATATACTTGTAATATCCATGTCTATTCACTGACTTTGTGTGTGTTACTTACAATCTGTTATTACTACCTCTTGCATAACACAGATGCTTGAAGAAATATTTTCCTACCAGATGAACAGAACAACCCAGGAATAAGATTTTTTATTAATTTACTCTCATTACTTTTCTATCACTTTCTTATTATGAAAACATATTTTGCTTAGTTTTCATATGCACTGGCATTAGTTATGTTGTGACTGATTTTAGTTTTAATTACTGGAAGGCTTTATGTTTTATCTTTCATAGTTTGCTCTGAAAAAACTTCAAAGTCTCTTCATGGGATTCCCCTATAAACTTCTATTTTATTAATTAAATAGATAAATAAGTCCTTAAAATGAAATCTTAACAATTTAATTCTTCTTACAGTAAGATATTAAACTACAGAATCCTGCTAATTTTGTGTTTTAGAATAAATTTCTCTTTAAGTCAGCATACTCGTCTGAGAAGGTGCAGTTTTGCCATATTAAAATTTTTTGCAATTAGGAAGAATATCTAATTGTTTCTCATCTGCCCACTGGTAGAGGTGAGTGTATTTGCAAATAGGCCATGATATTTATAAAACCAGTCATTTAAAATAAAAGTATGTGAACATTAGAGAAATTAAAATAATAAAGGGAAAAAGTGTGTGAAAAGTGTCTAAAAATGATCCTATCCTAATTTAAAATTACAGTTCCTACATAAAAGTTTGGGTTTTTTGTCAGATATTGCTGGCTGATATCAAGAAAAAATTTCTGACAAAAATAAGAAAACTGTACTTGAAAAGATAATGTGATTTCATGGTATTTTTTTTTCTGCGGTCCCCTGTACTACCACTTCTCTGTTGGAGTAGCCCCTCTCTACCTAGTTTGTTTCCTGTGATGTACTAATAGCTTCTGCTTTGTTGGGGAGAGGGACGTACAGGTCTTGACCCAGTAGATGACTGGGTTTGAGTAGATATCTAAAGTACACTATAATAGCACCGTTAACACTATTCTATATTCTGATTCAACTTTCAATGTCTTTCTTGAGAAAGGGGTTTACATGATAAAATTTCTAGTGATTTTTTGAACAGGAAGAAAGCAGTTGCTGTGAAAAAGCAAGCCCCTAAACAAAACAAATTTTCCATCAATAATAACCTTCAATAAAAAAATTCCAGTGAGAATATGTCAGCATACTGATGGGTTGTGCATTGTAAACTATATATGACTGTTCACTTATTTGAGTTTACCTTATGTAGTTTGTTCACATACTACCGCACTTCCCTTTTGATTGTGTATCTAAGCATTTCATTATCAAGACAGGGACGTATTCAGTTCTCTTCTAAGTATTTACCACAATAGTCATAGCACTCTAATTTTTTACAAATACTTTTGCTAATAATGGTTCATTTTCAGCAGAAATTTAATAGATAACACTGCAGATACTGCCAGTGCCAATGTATGGGTTTACAGAGGCAAATATTTCAGTTACTTTAACAGTTTGCCCAGTCAGCCTATTGGTTTTGCTTGTTAGTAAGTGATACATGAGTTTTAAAAAAAAGATCTGAATTCTAAAATTATACTTAAGACACTTTACGGTACTCACAGATACATACTGTGAATATTAAAATAAAACACAGAATCAGAGGACACAGACCCAATATTCAGAGAATCATTGCATCGCAGAAACAGAATGATTTGGCTTGGAAGGGATCTTTAAAGATCATCTCGTCCAACCTTCCCTTCTACGAGCAGGGACATCTTTCACTAGATCAGGTGAATTCCCCATCCAACCTGACCTTGAACACTCACAATGACGGAGCATCCACAACTTCTCTGGGTAACCTGTCCCAGTGCCTTAACACCCTTAATGTAAAAAATTTCTTCCTTATATCCAGTCTAACTCTACCCTCTGTTAGTTTAAAACCATTACCCCTTGTCCTGTCACTACAGGCCTTGGTAAAAAGTCTCTCTCCATCTTTCTTACAAGCCAGCAATATATTGAAAGGTTGCAAGAAGGTCTCCCCAGAGCCTTCTCTTCTCTGGTCTGAGCAAACTCAGCTCTCAGCCTTTCTTCATAGAAGAGGTGTTCCATCCCTCTGATCATTTTTGTAGCCCTTGTCTGGACTTGCTCCAACAGGTCTATGTCTGTCTTGCACTGGGAACCCAGAACTGGAAGCAGTACTCCAGGTGGGGTCTTATGAGAGCAGAGGAGGAGAATCACCTCCATCCACCTGCCAGAGATGCTTCACAGCATAACCATAGTATGTGACAGGAGTATAAGCCACTCATGAACCAGTGATAATAAGGGAGGTAGCAAAATCTTGTCCCCCGTCCCCAAATTTCTGATATCACAAAGCTCTGTATAGGGTCCATTTTTCACCTCCTGTTTTCCTCTAAATTCAAGCAGAATTTTCCTCTTTTGTTCTGTTCATCTAATTCCCTCCATATTGTTTGTGATCCTACGTGATAAGTTATTTTTATATTTAGGACTCTAATAATTCATATTTATGCTTTCTGATGCTGATTTGAAATAGTTTGTCCTTTTATTTTTTTTTAGTGTATAAGGCTTCATCAAATAAACCATTATTGATAAAGAAGTAGTCTAAAAATGCACATAATACTAATAAAAATAACATGGTAGCTTACCTTTATGTTAGTCCAAAGGGCATTACAGTGTTTCTCAGTCCTAGATACATTTACTTATAATCATTATGATGAACATAATGGTGCTGAGAAATTCTGTATTTATGAGTTTGTTTTAAGCAATACGTTTTTCAAGTTTAAGTGAAGATTTTGACCTTATTCACATTGCTTTGTACCAAAACTTAATAAAAAGTTTCCTATCTTTATAAATTATTCACTTATTGTCATTTTAACTTATTATTAATTTAAACTTCATCATTAATAGGAGCCATATATTTGTAGACACACTTTAGGGTTTTTTCAGGAAGTGTCAGAAAGAACTTAAGCAATAAAAAAGGCATGTGTTCCAGATATATGTTAGCATGCTAGTAGACGAAATAATTCTATTTATAAATAACTTCCCAAAAATGGGAAATTTGATGTTGCTTCTACTTAATTTGAAAGTGGTGCTAGGAGGGCAGCCACAGATTTGTTGGGAAGGGATCTTTCCATTCATCTAACTATTGGTTCAAGTGAAGTCAACAAAATAATGTCATCTGTCTTTATGCTCAGAAAAAGTCAGAATTTCTCAATAATAAGAGATCAAAGAAGAATATTGCTATTACAAGAAATGTAGCAAAATAGCTGTTTCTGCTGTTCAGAAAGAAAAGCTGATATTTTGGTAAATGTCAAGATAGAGATCTCTTCAGAGCCTGAGAAGGCAGTAAACGAGCTTCAGATTGGAAGTTTCAGCTTAACATCTCCATTGCTAGAATGAGGTTAACGATATGGAGTGACCATACAATAAAACCTTACTGTTTTTCTAAGCATTTTATGCTAAAAGGAGAGTGCAAATATAGTATACTTTGTTTCAGCTAATCTTCACCAAAAGGCTGACTGTTACATATATGAAAGAATTTGTGGAAATGTCTATTGGTTAGATGCTACAATATGAAAATTTGTTGAGCAGCAGCCAAGTTTGAATAAAGCTTGTTATAGAAGTGGTGCTGCTAGCTTTTGTAACAATGTCCTGCAGAAGATCTGTTCACTTTTACTGAGAAGCAAGCTGGCCAAATAAGCTGTCCCTATTCTGACATTTGTGCCATGTGGCAATGATGTGACCAACCTGTGAGCAGGCAGCGCGCCATCCCAACAGATGGGCATGGATGCAACTAGCCAAGGAGATTTTCATTCTATGTGCAGCAGATGTACACGCCTATTAAAAGTGATGATCCCAGCTGTGAGAGTCAAAGCAGCAGTTTGCCTTGACCGTCTTTTTTAGACTTGGTAATATATGGCACCACTAACCCAGTTCTGAACTTAATTGACATGAAGTATCATGAAATACTGGGAGGAAAGGGCAGGGAGTTCAGGGTAGTCTCCTGTACTGTTGTTGCTTAATTCTTCAGAAATTTTAGATTTTTTGATAGGCATTATGTTAATAACACCTGACATAGAAGAAGCAATAGACCTAAGAGTGTGTCCTCTATGGCTAACTTTGTCCAGTATGCAAGCTGTACCCACAGTGCCTGTAAAAGCTGGACTTGCAGCACAGCACTGAGAAAAACATTTCCTTTCTGGGTGAAAATTAATTGCAGTCATTACTTTAATGAATAAAGCCCACAGAGGACAACAAAATCAGTCTGTATCATTGCATAAGTAATAGAACATTTCTACTCCACTATTCACCATATTCTTTTAACTAGAGTAATATACTAGTAGAAATACAAGCAGTTTTTCTCAGAGTCATTTTTACTTATCCATATGGACAATATACAGATTAGTAGCTTTCAGACAGCAGCTTTTTGGGTGCACCTAAATTTTAGATATCTAGAAAATAAAACAGTTAACAAACATTGTTTCAGATTATTTCAGATGTTCATATTCCAGCAAACCCACCCCTTTTTCACTTTATTTTGTTTAAAAACACATTAGTTCTGTTGTGAAGTTGCTTTAAAAAAATTTTGTGAGAAGCGGGATGAAATGAAACTGTGTCTGAACTGTGATACTCTCTACCAATAAACCTCTGTCTTAAAGCCTGGGGGATAGTATTTCAGGGAGCAGGGCAGAGTAAAAATGTCTTGCCATTTAGATGCAGCCTATAGTGTTGTCAGGATATATAATGTGTTGTGACCCTCTATTCAGAACTTGTGGAAAAAAGGGAAGCACTGCAGTCCTTTAAAAATGCTGCATTACCCAGCCTGGAAACAAACAAAGCCTATAGAAAATTTGCTTCCAGTAGAGTTTTAGTTTCTGATCTTCAGTTACTACTGAATCAAAATTTGTAACCTGGCTCAAAACTAGCATAAATTTGTGAATCAGCATATAAAACATACACCCTGCATCTCTGGGTGCTTGCTCCCTAGGATACCGCCCTCTCCTTGTAAGTCTAAGTAAGTTCCGTAAGAACGTAATAATTCCCCAATTTACCTAATCCCTGCCAGTTTGTAAAAAGTGAGAATCTCAGTTTTATGTGATTGGTTATCACCTTACATAACCACTGGGCTGCAGTGACCTTGCACTGGTGGAGTTTGCAGTCCTGAGGGATATGGGTCAGGCAAAGAGTAAAGTCAGGACCCTGAATTTTAGGAGAGCAAAAAATCCAGCTTTTCAAGGAGTTAGTCGATAGGACCCCTTGGGATATGGCCCTCAGGAACAAGGGGGCAGAACAGTGCTGGCAGATCTTTAAGGATGCTTTCCAGAGAGCACAAGAGCTCTTGATCTCCAGGTGTAAGAAATCAGGAAAGGAAGACAAGAGACTGGCATGGCTGAGTCAAGAGCTGCAGGTCAACCTAAAGGGCATGAAAGAAATGCACAGGCAGTGGAAGCAGGGACAGGTATCCTGGGAAGACTGTAGGGACGCTGCCTGCTTGTGTAAGCATGGGGTCAGGAAGGCCAAGGTGCAGCGGAAACTGAATTTGGCAAAGGATGTGAAGAATAATAAGCAGGTCTTCTACAGATATGTCAGCCAGAAAGGAAAGTCAAAGGAAATGTAACCCCCTGATGAGCAAGACTGACAAACTGGTAACAACAGACGAGGAGAAGGCTGAGGTACTCAACAACCTATTTGCCTCAGTCTTCACTGGCAACCTCTCTTTCCACTGCTCTCAAGTGGATGGACCCCAAAACGGGGACTCAGGAAGCAAGGTTCCTCCCCCTGTAAGAGAAGACCAGGTTTGTCCCCACTTGAGGAACCTGAACATACAGAAGTCTACGGGACCTGACGAGATGCATCCCAGAGTCCTGAGGGAATTAGCTTATGTAGTTGCCAAGCCACTCTTCATGATATTTGAAAATTCAGGTGAAGTCCCTGGTGACTGGAAAAACGGAAACATTGCACCCATTTTAAAAATGGTAGAGAGGAGGACCTTGGGAACTACCGACCTGTCAGTCTTACCTCTGTGCCTGGGAAGACCATAGAACAGATCCTCCTAGAAGCTATTCGAAGTCATATGGAGGACAGGGAGATGCTCTGAGACAGCCAGCATGGCTTCACCAAGGGCAAGTCCTGCCTGACCAACCTAAGTGGCCTTCTATGGCCTATGGCCTCCTATGATGGAGTCCACATCAGTGGACAAGGAAAGAGCTATGAATGTCATGTGTCTGGACTTCTGTAAGGCCTTTGAGCCAGTCCCCCACAACACCCTTCTCTCTAAATTGGAGAGATATAGATTTGATTGATGAGGAATTGTTTGGATGGTCACATCCAGAGGGTAGTGGTCAACGGCTCAATGTCCAGATGGAGATTGGTAAAAGTGGTGTCCCTCAGGGGTCCATATTGGGACCAGTATCTTCGTCAATGACCTAGACTGCGATATCATGTGCACCCTCAGCAAGTTTGCAGATGACACCAAACTGAGTAGAGGGACCAACTGGACAAACTCGAGAAACGGGTCTGTGTGAACCTCCTGAGGTTGAAGAAGGCCAAGTGCAAGGTCTTGCACATGGGTTGGGGCAACCCCCACTATTAATACAGGCTGGGGGATGAAGGGATTGAGAGCAGCCCTGAGGAGAAGGACTTGTGGTTACTAGTGGATAAAAGCTGGACATAAGCCACCAACGTGTGCTCACAGCCCAGAAGGCCAACTGTATCATGGGCTGCATCAAGAGAAGCATGGCCAGCAGGTCGAGGGAGGTGATTCTGCCACTCTACTCCACTCTGGACCCCGCAGCACAACAAGTACATGGAGCTGTTGGATCGGGTCCAGAGAAGGGCGACGAAGATAATCTGAAGGCTGGAGCACCTCTCCTATGAGGAAGTGCTGAGAGAGTTAAGGCTGTTCAGCCTGGAGAAGAGAAGGCTCTGGGGAGACTTTATTGCAGCCGTTCAAAATTTTAGGGGCTTGTAAGAAAGGTGCAGAAAGACTTTTTGCGAAGCCTTGTAGTGATAGGACAAGGGATGATGGTTTTAAACTAAAAGAGGGTAGATTCAGACTACATATAAGGAAGAAATTTTTTATGATGAGGGTAAAACATTGGAACAGGTTGCCCAGAGAGTTAGTGGAGTCCGCATGGAATCATTCAAGGTCAGGTTGGATGGGGCTCTGAGCAACCTGATCTTGTTGAAGATGTCCCTGCTTGTTGCAGGGGGCTTGGACTAAATGACCTTTGCAGGTCTCATCCAACCCAAACGACTCTATGATTTTATGATTCTATGACAATCCGTAAGAGTTGCAGCTTCTAAAGCTGATAATATCTACTGTTCCCATACAACCTTCACATAACCCATTTTGCATTGTGTTAAACCTTAGAAAAATTTGCTGGTAGCGAAGTTAAAACAGATTTACTTGTATGAAAGTGATGAAGGTTTGGGACATAATAAGAAGCTCACCTTTTCATTTTTAAGTGGTCTTTAAAGCCTACATTTATAACATTTTCCACTCCTCCATACTGATTTAGTTCAGTTCTGAGATCTTGCCCAGATATGATCTGACAGAAAACTGTCACTAGTGAAACCCCTCTATGCAGCCTAAAAACCCAGTCTCTACAGCACAAAAATAGAAAATATCTTTGTCTGCTGTATCCTATTTCTTGATGATTCTAATTATTTCCAGAATTGTTAGACTCTTACTCTGTGTGGAAACAGATGCATAGCTAATTTCTATGTCTATTCTTGATTACTTCTTCCCATTTGGGGGCTGGAGAGGTAAAAAAGTCAAATGCTCGCCCACATACTAATGATTTATGAAGCTCTCTATATAATTACTTGTTCCAGATCCATTTCTGTGCATACATTATTTTTCTCCCCCAGCAATGTGTTATTTTCCTTGTTTGCTTGTGTTGGCTTGTCTTTTTTTTCCAATGAAATACACCTAGAGTAGACATTTAATTCCTTATTTTAGCTGATTATGGTATGCAAAGTTTTCTTATGGATACTAATGATTTATATTGTAGTTGCTGAAACCATGGGGATCCAAACTATGATTTTTATTGTAAAAAATAACCCATGCCCTGAAAAGTTTATGAGCTGTGTATTTGGGACATACCAAGAGTACGATGAAGGAAATATTTTGTCAGTTTTAAAGAGAAGTAAATAAGAGGCTGGTTGTATGACGACTCTAGCAGTGAAGAGAAAGGTCTCTTGTGTTCGTCCATGGTACAGTTTCGAGATATTCCTCTCATTTTCAGCCTGTTTTCTTAAGGGAGTAAACTAACAGCTTGTGTTTTTTCTGTACCTACACTTACAGGCTTGTGTTTACATCTTCTCTTTAATAAAGATTTTAGCCTTGTGCACAATTTCAGACAAATACATCAAATAGTTGAAAAGACAGCGAGTTCCTATATGTTTTGTGAGAACTAGTGGCTTAATAGAAAATGGTGCTTAGTAATGTCCTTGCGAGGATGTGAATGCAATAGGGTAGATTATCTGGCATCAAAAAATCCACCCAGGAGTACCAGTGAGACATAAATCCTTTGGGAAAAGGGCTTCATAAACTGCCACTGTTCTCAGAAATGGTTGTTTAAGATTTTATGGTTATTCCTGTCTGAGATTAGGTCTGTACACAGACTTCCGAGGTGTGAAGTCAATGCATACAAGCTAAATTGCATTGAAGTCTGGAGGCACTCATGAGGAACAAGTAGCTTTACTTCAAAGTGACTTAATCTTTTTGCTCTCAAATGTAGACAAACCTTGTATCTACTCTCATTGGACAGCTGTGGAAGTGTCTGTCACTGCTCTGAGTTACCATATCTAAAAATGTGTTCAGAGACTGTGCTGGGGATGAGAAAACATTAAAAATAATAACAAAAGAGAAGTGACTCCTGCTTTACAGCAAATGAGACGAGCTACTTGAAACAAGCATTAAGTGATCCGTATTTTGAAAATATAAATGCTGAGAAAAGTAAGTGAGATGATTGAAATTTAATACACTTATTTTAAAAAGTAACAATAGGAATTATTATGCAGCTTCAGAATTCTATAAAAGTTATTAGGTAACAAGCAAAGGCTTGAAATTGTCCTGCCAGTAGTCAGAGACTGCTACTGCCTTCCAATTGTGGTTGAACTTTAAAAAATGAAAGGCTTCAATCAAGCTGTTTATTTCAGTGTTTATTTCAGCAGTGTTTTACAGTGTGTTTATTTTCAGAGTGTGTGGTGCCAAGTACTTTAAGATTGTCTTGTGGCAATCAATCACAAACAGAAGCCATTTTTATTAATGCCCTAGATGAAGTCGCAAAATCTTTTGTGGAAGTAAAAATAGCTAAATTTTACCAATTGAGAAAATATGTTGCCAGAACAATAGATTAGTGATTAAATGTTAACATAGAAAAGAAATTTTATCATAAATGTTCCAATTTTTTGGAAATTTTTTGAGTTGTAGCTGGAAATTGTAAAAGGACCTTTTTTGGTTCACATGTAATTTTAAATCGAAAATTTTCAAGTGTGAATTCTTTTTTCAGCAAAAAATGATATTTTCCCTTAGGAAAAGGAAATGGAAAAAAACCCCACAAACCAAAAAGAACTCAGATTCCTTTCTAAATAGAAGTGTTACTAACAGCAGTAAAATAGCTAACATGATTATTCTATAACCTTTTACTGTTCTTGTTTTTTTTAGTTCCTGACTATACTTTGAACTTCCATGTTTGATTTATACACTTTGGATGTCACTTACAGTTTTAAACTTCTATAGTGTCAGATTTTCTTGGAGAAAAACTGCAATGTGAGATGTGCACAGAGGATTAATTTTTGCTGTTAATAATCAAATGGAAAACTAGCTCGTAGCAACAACTCTTTGGTCTTCCAGATACAAACATCATTAAAATACTACTGCTCAGATCCATCACATCCATGTAAATGATTTGGCAGCTTGTAAAGCAAGAACATTTGAGGAAAAAAGTATGAGCTAAGACAGTTATAAATGAAAGGTTATAATTTAGGTTTGAAACTAAGTTGCAGTATGTTTATCCTGGAAACATTGCTTCATATTTTTATTTCTTTGCTATTTATCTTTCAGACAATGTTTCTTCTGGACTTTCTATCCTATATATAACAGCAATGACTTAATTTTTTAAGTGCAGGCAGGAACTGGCAAAAGCTGTCTTTTGTTCTTGCACCAGTTGCGAGAATTTCAGCAGCATGCAGTTTGGGAAAAGATGCCATACAGCAAATGTACCGCTCCTTTTTCAACAAAGGAGACGGCAGTTCAGGTAGCTATAGCCTCTCAAGGATCTTAGAAAGAAACTTTCAGTGGTACATTTTTATGTGACTCAGTAAAGGACAATTTGATGTTATTGATAGTGACACTGATGTTTTAGTGGGAACTCTAGGTCAAACCAAAGACTACATTCAAACCAGCAGACCGTATCTTTCTAATGTATGGCATATTTCAGAAGGAGCTGAACACTTGTGCAGACTTTGTTGAATATGTCTGAATAACTAAGGGAGATCAAAGTTGTTCATTTTGTAAATGCTGAAATGGAACTTTTAAATTTCAATTTAAAATACCAGGTTTTCTCTCCGAATAAAATAATTTTCTATAAATTTGCATTTTTTAATCCAAATCAGTATTGTTTAGTTGCTGTAACTTCAAGCTCCTAGGTTTTAGGCAGCTCCTGAGGTAACCATGGCTTTTTTCTAGCTCTGAAGAAAGTTACTAACTTTCTGTTTCAGTGTTTGATTTGTGGCTGAAGTAATGGTGTATTTGCTTTTTCCAGCAGATTCACAGGCCATAGAAAATGCACCTTCTGTCACAAGCAATAATTTATTACAGCTTATATGACTAATAGCTTAGAAATCAAATCAGTTATTGAGAGCTGTATGCTATCTATATATTTCCAATCAGATAAAATGGAATTTACTACTAGGGAAAAAAAAAGGTTAATAAGCCATTTGCGTAACATTTTGGATAGAACACTTAAACTATAATGCATCCCTAGAATACTATTCCAGGGATGTACTATAGTCATATGATCATAGAGTGATTAAAAATCCATAACAGAGTATTTGTTTGCCAGGTATACACATAAAAAGACCTCTTATCCGTGCAATTTGACTTCCATCCACTCGAACAATTTTGATGATTAGATACTGGTGTGGAAGGTAATGCATCTAAAAGAATGAACCATTTTTCTGGTAGAGGACAGTTCATTATCCTAAAAGCTCTTTCATTATATTCCTTATATTGTGAAAGCAAGGATCATCCTGCTTAGCATTGAGCCTGAGAATGATGTACACAGTCACAATAAATGGTGAAAAGGTGTGTGCGTGTGTGTAGCGGTACTTCTGTTTGCCCTTTTATTAAAGCAGTGAAGCACAGCAAGGTGTGAGAGAACAAAACCAAAGCACAGCAAAAATGAATGAAGTTCTTTTCCTCTCCATTCATTTTTGTGTCTTTCTGCAGTAGCGCAGTAATGGAAAACAGAAATTCTAGTATTCAGTTCTTACTCTGAGATTTCTGTGAAATATGAGGACTAGATTCTAGCCCCTGTGTGACAGAGTCTACTCGCTTGCCCTAACACTTAATAAGATTCTGAAGAAGTATATGTGAAATGTAGTATGTTTTAAGCAGACTAGAGGAAGAGCTGGCATGCTCAAAGGTTGATTTGATTTTGTTTCTTCAGCTGACATAGTTAACCTAGTAGAAGAAATTTCCTCCCTCTGTAAAATTTATCTATTTGTTGACCTTATCACTAAAATGATGCTGCTATTAAAAGCATTAAATTGTATTTCTATAGTGTGACTTGAGAATGAAAGTAAGTACCCATAATACTCCTACACTTGGCATCAGCATAATTTTCATAATTTTTTCATGGCTCTTTGTGGAAAACCTTGAACTCCGTGAACTGCATGCACTATGTACTAATGAGCAGTGGACGGGTGGATGAAATCTGCTCCTAGTGAAATATATTTCATAATAGCGTAAATCAAATGTAACTGGAAGCATGCAAAAGGAAATGAAAGCCATGGGTATCTTATGGCTATAGCTTTCAGTTCTGGAGACAAGTTATAATGTTTGCAACTTCTATATTTATTGTAAACTGTGCAGAAGAAAGTGTTTGAGAGGTCTTTGGTTATTGCTACAGGAGATTATTCCTATCTAGGGCTTTAATCATGTAAATCCTTGCATAACCTCTAATAGCTTTTTCTTTTCCTCTGCACTCTGTGAAAATATGAGCAAATATTACCTGTTAGCACACAATAAATTAAGCACCTGCATCCTGAGCAGAAACATCAAGGCTGTTGTGCATTCGTTCCTTATTCTTAAGAATACGTGAAAAAAGTAACATTATGGACAAATAAAAGAGATGTAGATGCAAATTATTACAAGTCAAAAACAGTAACACGAGGACAGAAGTTCACTAATATGAACTGGTGTAGGTCTACTAAAGTAAACGGCGCTATCTTGATTAGCCTGTGCTGATATCTGAGCAAAGACTTTGGCAAGATCTCATCTTTGTAGGAGCATTTCCTTCCCATTACCTTTTTTGACATCCTACTCACCTTTTACCTTTGTTTAATATGCACAGCATGAAGTCTCTAAACTATCTGAATAGGCTGATAAGACTTTTCTAATAAACCACAAACTAGGTAATTTGTTGCTGGCTTTTAATATCATTTTGGCAGAGAAGGGGTTAGTGTTCCCACTAGTTCAAGTGTTCCCAGACACATATGTAAGAATGTATGATGTAGCATATGGGCCATGAGTATGAAACATCCTAAGCCTGTCAGACACACTTTACATCTGCGTAATCGGCAGCACTGATCAGCCAGTGCATATGTGGACCTGTCTAGAACATACAGCAATCTAGACAAATGCATGCTGTATCTTTTCCCCTTATATTCCATTTTGTTTTGGAAGTCTGCAATTATCTATGCTTGAAAAAACATAATAGTCTTTCTGCTGGGTAAATGTCTATAATTTTATATCATATTGCTGAGCAATGCTAACAATAATAAATGTTACCATCACATATACATTTTTGATGATTTTGATGGAATTTACAGCTCTATTTTATAAGATTTCAAAATTTCTTTGCATTTACCTAAAGACTGCAGATAATGTCTTTTCCTCAGTAAAAAAATTCTTACGAAATTAAAAATGTGTCCATGAGAAGACTTGCGTATGTATTTCCAGAGGAAGAGGAGAAGATCTACTGAATCTACTAATATAATATTCTGTTTTCAAAAGAAGTTTCTCTCCTGACCTCCTCTAAGGAATAAAGCAACACACCTGGGCAAGCAAAATTATAGAGTTTTCCTCTGGGAAATATTAACTTTCAGTTCTTGAAATGCATATCAAATGCACTAGTAGTCTAATCCAGACCACCATGCTATTTAAACTAGTAGATAAAAACCTCTTTAGATAAAGTGGATAAAGACCTCTGAAGGAAGTATTTACAAGGATTGTTCTATCTTCTTTAGTTAATACCTGGGGCAGTGTGCTAGTTGCAAAGGCAAAAAGCTTGCTCTTCGAATGTTATTTCATGAGCCCTAGTGATAACATCTATCTGTGTGGGATAAATTAATATAATTTCAGGAGGTGTTAAACTTCCTCTGAAACAAGGAAGATCACCTCAAATGTCTCTTAATCGGTGGCAGAGTTTCAACATGTTTCTGAGACCCCACTCAGGTATAGCACTCCTTTAATGGACTTCTTCCAGTTTGTCCTCCCAGCAGAGCAGCATGCCTGGAGCACAGAAATCAGTTTACGTGAATAACTTTCTCTTCTGCATTTTGTACTTTGACATGCCTAACTGGAATCTCTTGCAGGTCAGACGGGAGTGACTTCTGCTGAGAAAAATAATGAACGTTGCATCATGGATGAAGACAAGTTAATTGAGGCCATTTTCTGAGTCACTTGTCTGTCTTCAGATTACCCTGCTTCATGACTAGGCCGTGTCCCATAAATACAAAATACACTTTGCTTAATCATGTAGGTCAAGTCTTCAAATCTAGCTGTGAACTGCTGGTTGCTGGTGAAAAGATTAGGTGGCCAAGGTTTGGGATGTGGGATGTAAAATAGACTGTAATTAGACTAGATTAGATATTTCAGATTTGTGCAGCCCGTGGCTGGGTTTAAATATACTTTGTCCTTATTGTCCTCTTAATTTCCTAGTACACTGCACAGATATGTTAATTTACTACTCATGCTGAATGTAAGGTCACAATGTCTCACTCTTGTCTGGACTTGATTGCTCATCAACTTTTCAGACTGCCATTTCTATTTGCCATGTGTATTTGATGATTGGTCCTCAGCAAGTCCCTCTGCAGGAATACTGATCATGTTTTCTTTTTTCTGTCACAGCTGCTCAGTAATTTTACATGACATAATGTAAATGTATTCATGAAGTAAAGTGAGTCCCTCTCAGCTTATGTTGATTGTACTCATGGAGGTGTTCACCAGTCTGTTGAACACATTCTGCAGTTATTATCTTTTTTTTTAAACCATCAGAATGCAAACAGAAGATCATACAGAGAAAGACTTAAGCATTTTGTCTGTTTCTAAATCTTCTCCTCTTCTACACACAATATACATGTTCATTCCAATGGAAGACATGTAGCTAAATCCCCTGTACTATTTGAAAATTTCAAGAGATTATTTTGTGAAATATCCATTTATGTTCTAGCCTGGTACACTGCTCCTCCCAGGCTATTATCATCTGTAGGAAGTCAGTGAGATACTGAAATAGAGTACAGACGCAGATCTCAGACTTCATTAAAGAGTGGGGTTTTTTTCATAAAGTATTCTGTAAAAGCCTTTGAGTTCTTATGTTCAGTTCTTATGTGAGAAAACAAAACTGATGATTTAGAATTTTAAAATATACTTTATTTTTATACCTCATAAAATGACAAGCGAAAGAGAATGCCAGATGGACCATTTGGCTTGAAATTCTAACACAAATGGAAACAGAAGATGACAATAATCAGGAAAATATCATTGCATCAGTGAAAGTTCTAGCAGCAGCTTGGTTTAAAAGTATTGAAATAGTTACATGGCAGGTTTACAAGCATTCCAAATCATCAGGAATTAACAATTTCTGCTACCAAATACACAGATTCTCTAAAACTATGTTCAATAGTCATAGCTATCACTGTGTGGCTCATGCTTAATATTTTCTGTTGGCAATTTTCTGCTTTGCATGAAATAGTTACAAGATTTATTGGACTAGTGAGACAGAATATGTAATGATTCATGACTTGCATAATAACACAGTGATTAGGGTACTTACCTAGGAGGAAGGATGCTCCTGTTTTCCTTAATTTAAATATCCTTCATGGCTGGAGGATGTTTGAAAGTGCAACCCCGAGGATTTTGTCTCGAGCCTGACATACATTAACATTTTCATGAGAAATCCAAGGTATGTACTAGACTTCCCTCATACAATCTGTAGATAACATCATATTGGAAAGAGTTGTAAACGCTTTGAAGAAAAGGCTTAAAATTAAAAAGGAAATTGATTAAATGATAAATGGTCCAGAATCAAGTAACTGAAATTTGATTGTGACAACTACAATCATATATTTAGGAAAGATAAATTAAATTCACTGACACAAAATAGGAGATAGATGGATATGCAGCTATACAGATTGAAAAACTCTTGGACTTAAGGACACCCAGATTGATTGTATGAAGCTCTTGAGGAAACAGGGAAGGATAGGTGCAGGGTGAAGACACAAATTTCTCTTTGCTGTGTGTGAAAAAAGCGGTGCTTGGCATCTGTGACCATTTCAGGGATAAATAATTATCAGAAGCATTGTATGTTCATCGATGTCTCTCCTGATGCTTGGGGCTAGACTAGATGGTCGGTTGAAAAGTCTTCAGATACTACATGTATCAGAGGGAAAATTCTTCCTTTCTCAGAGAAATTAATGCAGCTCCTTTTTCCATGTATGAAATGTTCTTATCAACAAACATTCTCCTCCAAATTCTCTTACAAGACCAAATACACCTTTGGGAAAATACATCTCAAGCTGCCAAATGTCAAAATATGGAACATAAATATTTATCCTAAGACTCAAATTTTGGGCGAAAAACTGCAAAACACAATATACTAGAAAGTCCACCTCTAACTGTCAGTAAGTCTTCAATATAATGATTCTTCATTTTCAGTTTACATAATTGAAAGCGACTAAAAGGAGTTGCTTTGTGTGCAACATCAGTATTAGAACCAAATGTATGTCTTTTGTAATGAGGATCATTTAAAAGATAAACAATCCATGTTGCTAAGTGAAATAGAAAGTGATGTCTGGTTATTCTTTCTCCGTCATATATATCTTCTATGTTTTAATTTAAGCCAGGCAACCTATATATGTTACTTTTTAGTTACTTCTGTAATGTCTATATCCTATATTTGTCTTTCATGCCTCAATTATACACTTGCAATGTACATCAAATACATTCTTGACCATCTATTTACTATTTTCATACATCTCTAATCTGTGGTATATATTTGTTTGCTACGACATGATTTCAGTATGCTCTTCTCTGCCAAGCTGCTAAAATAAATGTCTGAAAATAACTTTATGATTCATGCTGCTAAGGTTTACTTCAGAGATCATGCTATCAGCTTCCCACAGGAAATAGACTTTTTTTTTTAAAAAAGAAGAGAACAAGTATCCGAGTCACTTTTATGTCACATCCAGTGAATATCACTGACATTATTTAAAATGCTATCTGTTTAGTTAATAACAATAGGGAAAGAATGCGATAGGACATTGCAAGTAGGAGACAGAGATTTATACAAATGTGCCTGAAAGTAGAATGAAAACATTACTGAATTATCTTCAGACACTTAGCATTATCAAGCTGTCATGTTCACATTTTCTATATGTTTCTCACAGGTGGAAAAATATCTTAAGTTAAATATTTTTCATGTGGCGACTGAACTGGCTTTCAGAACAAATGCCCTGGACTAGTAGTTCTTCAGTTAATTAAAAATATTACTATGGATTTTAGAAATTAACTTTACAAAGCTGCAAATTTCTTGCAGCTCAGAGTATTTCAGAACTTAGTATTTTAAGGGCAGATATAATAGGCACATAAATGTTAAATCCCACGAAGCCAGAATTTTCAAAATGGATTCTTCACTGCAGAGTTAAGATTTCTAAGTTTGCTACACATAGCTAGGTGCTTCAGAAAGAAATGTAGTAACTGGTGATGTAGATGATTAGGTAAGCAGACGTTCAGTATGCACTGCCTGACTTGGAGCCTAGTAGCTATGGATATAAGTGAAGAGGGGTGATTTCCATGTTCCCAGGCCTGTTTACACATTTTACATGAAAAAATGGTTTGATAAAACATTGAAGTAACTGGAAGAAAACAGAACACACCTCTCCTATTTCTGTTCATCTCTACAGAACCCTTTCAGCACAGAACCACACCTGTTCTTGCTGGCTCAGGGAATCTCTGAGCTCTGCTGCAGACTAGTGAAGTTTGAACAGGTTGAGTAGAAAAGATAAAAACTTCCTGATTCTACCCAAGTCAGGATACCATGATGGCTCTGGTATTCTTGTGGAAGATGTGGGTTTGCATATTTCCAATAACAACATGAGAAAAGAAGGTACCTCTGCTACTGGAAGAAGAAAGGAAGAGTGGAACACCCTGTATTCAGATTAAAAATGACCATGTAAGAGAATACCATGATTTGATCTCACCTATTCAAGACTAGCAAAATGACAATTCACTCTTTTTATCTAGATAGGAGAAATCACAAATTTCCCAGTCCTATTGCTGCAGAGATTCAGTGCTTCTGGAAGAAGAGAAGTGATATTCAAAGTTTCCTTTCTTAGAGCTGTTTTCTTCTTCACTGATAATTCTAGAGACACTCCTTCTTGCTCTCAAATTTATACTTACTGTTCTTCTTTAACAAGACCCTAAGGTCTCACAGTTTACTTAAAACGCCCACCTGATGATTTTTTCTCCTAGGCCTTTCAAGTGTGTAAGTCAGAAACTGCGGTGTTAAAGAGTTTATGAACTAGAGTTCAGTGGGGGTTTTCAGCCCTGCACCACTGGATTTAGGGCCTGTAAAACTACATGAGCCATTTTTCCTATTTTGGTACTGAAAATATGTCCCTTTGATATTACGTATAAAATATAGCTAGTTCTAAAAGAAATGGATCAAAAATTCCCAATTCTTACTTAATAATTGTCTAATAGTGCAGAAATTACAGATGTAAGAGTGGAGTGTAGCCCTTGGACCTACTTTATGAACCACATTCAGCCTTCTATCTGCAAATTTCTTTTTTTCATTATGGTTTTCAACTTTGCCAGGTAGGTAAAATTTCATATATAAAATTGGAATGAATCCATTTTAATTAATAAGATAGTGAATGAAAAGATTTATTGATCCCTGCATTAAAAGAACATGACTAAAAGTATACTGAAATAGATTTTTAATTAATTTTTAATCTTGACATTGCTTTATTTTTTTCTGAAATTTGAAACCTTTCCCTATTTTTCTTTGTTCTTTAGATTTCTGTCTGTTGTCTTTTACCTGGCAGATGTGTGTATATGCACTCATAAGTGGGGAATAGGTGGAGAGAGCTGAGCGAGGTGGATTTACAGCTGCAATCAATTAACCTGTTGCTAGGGAACCATTAGATGCCCAGTCAAAAACAGCAATCAATCGACGAGAGTCAGCAGGATATAAAAAGGAATTATAAAATATTACAGTTCCCCTCCTTTTTATTAAGTTTTGTAAAATTTTAATTTTATTATTTTTTTTTATGAAGGGGGAAGGAAGGGAAGTTTGATAGCAAGGGGTCGAAATGTCGAATATGTTTCACTCTTAATTTGAGCACTTAATTAACAGAAAGGCTGGCAGCAAGAGCTTGGATTTGTGTTTGGCTATCTTTGTGTTTATCAATGTTAACCAAAATGAAGTATAGTGATGCAGTATGTGGAAATATATTACAGAAGGCTTCGTCTGATCATAGCAGGTTAGCCTGATGTGGTCTTTATCTGGGAATACTTTGAAAAACCTAGGCATTTTATGGCATGCCAGTTAATTAAAGTTTAATGAACTTCAAAAAGCGAGCTGTGGTTGGCAGGGATAAGAGATGACCTCAACTGATACATATGGAAGAAGAAGATTTCATTTTGCCCACTTAGAGCTCACTCAGGTATAAGAGGGATTGCAGACTTGAAACAGAAACTACAATCTGAAGTTCAGATGTGACTTTTGACTCTGGCAAACCATCCATTACAGGTTGTTTCAGGCTTGTTTTACTTGTTCAGGCAGAGAAGGGCCTGTGTTAAAGTGGCTTTCATAGTCTGCTTTTATTCTGAAATATTTAGGGACATGGAGAATAGATTTTTCATACTGATCATACTTTCGTTATTCTGTAAACATACTATTTCTGTCACCTTTGATATTTGTAGTCTTCGATACTAATGTAAAAGACTAAAGTGAAGTACTATAAAAAAATATTTATTCATGGCTATCTGAGACAAAATAAACCAGTTCTTCCAGTGTTCTTACATGAATTTTACTTGCAGAGGATAAAAAGCAAGGCTAAAGTTTGGAACTTTCTTCTAGTCCTGTCATTTTGATTCTTGCTTCCATTTCTAGATATGCTGATGTATTTGAGAGGCAAAAAAAGGACCAAGAGAGAAGACAGAGGCTTGTTTTTGATCATTCAATCATCCAATCACCTGTAGTGTCTTATATATTAGCAATAGGAACTCCAAGAAGCCCCAGTATTTAAAGCTATGTGTCTGCAATGTTAGTGCTTAATACATACAAATTACAAATTATCAATTTTTTAACATCTGTGTGGCAGGAATGTACCAACTGAAGTGTGAACCAGCCTGTGTGCTCTGTGTATACCTTGTACACTACATCTATATGGTTTGCTGTAAGTAAATGTGACATAGAAGACAAAATATATATATATTTTTTTTTTTTCCAATGTATGTAGATAAGAAAGCTTTCAGAATGAAAAGTAACATGAAAGGAAATATCTACAGGACATATTAGAAAGGTCTATACTTCCTAATGTTAGAAACAGAAAGAATTTTTTCTGTCATACAGATGAAGACTGCAAAATCTGTTTTATTTTTTTGTTCTTTGTGGTGGTAGAACTCCATGTTGTGTAAGCAGTTGTAAAAATATCTTTTCTATATGGTTGTGGGATTGAGACAAGCATTGCAGCACCAACAATGGGTGATTCTGACCCCCCCTCCCCCTCTCCCAGTGTGTATCTGTCTCTGTTCATGACTTGCTCCACTATGATCAAAATAGTACTACTGAATACATGTTTCCAAGTGCAGCAACATAAAGTAGTATTGCTGCTGGCATAAAAGGAAGAAAAGGCAAGTACACTGATGTTGTAGCCTCAGCTCTCTTCCTTTGCTGAGGTGGCCTTTTGAATAAGTCTCCTGATTGGAGATAGGCACAAACTAGGGCAGAGAGTGCAGGAATCGTGCTGTGGCTGCTCACCTCTAGTACATCGCGATGTGTGGACTCAGTGTGCTGAAGCACTGAGGGAAGAAGGGAACAAATTTGTCACTATGCAAGTGCAGGCTGGACTCTGCGTTTCTAAACCGCAACCGCATTTCTGAGACACTTTATTTTACTTAAGGCTTTGAATTTTAAGTAGTCAGCAGTTTGTGCTCTAGGCAACTGTCTATTTTGCTTCTGCTAAAGTCATCTTGAGGTCTGTGTGTCACCTGGCATGAAGTACAGTGACTGGGTACACCTACTGCTACAGAATATAGTAGAAGCAAGAATAAAGCTTTAATAAGGAAGCTAGTTTTTATTCAGTTTGGGGCCTTTAAAGAGTTTCGATATTCTACATCTAGTATGTCAGCCCATCTTTGCAGAACAGGTAGATTTTTGAAGATTTAGGGCTGAATATTAAATAACTGCAGTAATATTCAGATTTACTAAGTCAAGGAAATGTGTTATCTAACTTTTAGAATTCATATTACAATAAGAGTTTCTGGAACTATTACTTCTGCATGTTTTTGTGGGGAAACTACCTGTTGTTTGTGCCTCTTGCAGCCAGTCTTTCATGAAACGTCATAGGAGTATGCAAATGACTAGCGATAATATTTTATGAATTTCTAATGTTCAGGTAATTTTTTACGCCATACTTCAACTGCATGTAATCAAAATTCATTGTAGGTGAAAAAACCTGCTTGCATATTAATTACAGACTAATTTTATTCTATTTTATACTCCAGTGAAGTATTTTTAAAGAAAAAATTAAATGCTGGATCCACATATTCACTGGGGTGATTGGTTTGTAAGGTATGACAAAAAGGAAGCCCACAAATATGCACTATATTTATTCGCTGAATGCGCA